>NC_082685.1:73484931-73811919 GCF_949987515.2 Delphinus delphis | reverse complement strand
ATGAGATGAGAGTTAGCACAATAGAGTAGAAAAAACAGTGTAATTTTTAGATATCAGAAGGCCAGGATATGAATTGTGACTGTGCCATTAATTCTGTTCTTATGTGGTTCTTTTCCTTTCTGGGCCTCAGTTTCCAACTCCTCAAATTGATAGGTTTAGATAACTTTAAGATTATTCTAAAATAAATATTTTACTTTTTATTAATATAAGTAGGGAAATTGTGCATTTTAGCACAGATTTCACTGAATTACACCCCAGATATGCAAATTGATTCTATTGTGCTGATATTTAATTGAGATTATTTCTGATTTCATTTTTTATTACATTATTGTGAGTGATCTGTGACAATTTGCTTCTCTACAGCAATACTGGAAAAATTTAATCAGACTCAATTAGCAAAATTTTACTATGCTCATAGGCCCTACTGAAGTTATTATTTGTCAGATGAATACGGAAATCATTAAAGCTGGACAATTACTTGGAGATGGTTGATCCAACCTCTTCCTTTCACAAATGAGGGATATGGATGGGATAGTGATATGGATGGCTCAGGATCACAGTGAGAATTAATTAAATGGTTTTACCAAGACCGGAACTGTGTTATTCCAAATCATGACACATTCATGAGTCTGCCACTGTTATTGTTGTAGTCATTTTCTTTAGTTTGTTTTATTGTGTTTTTGTTCTGTTCTATTTAATTGGCCCATACACTGCTTTTAAATAGAGATCTACCATGTCCACCTTGACCTAGCTCTTAAAATGGTAGTTGGGCTTAGATTCTCACCAGTAGCCACACAGTTTACTCATTCTTGCAGACGCTTTTTGCTTTTCCATTGTTAAGTACTGATTCAATACATACATTAATTCTTAAGTTTCACTTCTCATCTTGTTAAAAAACATTACCAACATGTAGAAAAAGAGATAAAGGGAGCTTACAAAAATGACGAAATGTTATCATCAGAAATTTTAGATGAAAATGAGAATACTTACTGAAACATTAAAGACTGCTCTCTTAGATTTGTTCAATAATTAGAATTACAGTAAATAAATACTTTAGCATTCTTTCAGAATTTTATCATTTAGCAGTTGAATATAATATAAAATAATATCTTCACTTTAAAGCATACTTTGTTTCTTTCAGAGCACAAAGAATCTTTTTCAAGAGTAAGTATTTTCAGAATTCCCTGGTGGTCCAGTGGTTAGGACTCGGTGCTTTCACTGCTGTGGCTTGGGGTCAATCACTGGTTGGGAAACTAATATCTCACAAGCCACATGGTGTGGCAAAAAAAAAAAAAGTGGGTATTTTCAATGGCATGATAAAAGCTAGTGGCCAGGGGTCAGGAGGGAGGGATTCAGTTTTACTTAAGGCAAATGTGCTTTATGACATAATTTACCAGAGTGTAGCTCTTCTCTATAGGTAGTAATAATTTGGGAAATTTATTTCTTGTATATTTTTAGGCAAATAATAAATTCCATGAGTACTCTCAGGAATGGCACTAAAAATGTTAGATTAGGAATTAATAGGCATCAGTAAACCTACTCATTTTCATTAACTGTCTATTAGATACCTAATTAAATTCTGCAATTTTGATTAAAAAATAACCTTTGATGTAGGAAGTTTTTACCTCAAAATTCTTAAATTTCTAAATTATAAATTTTCATGTTGGTCATGATGATATTTCTCTTAATGCACTCTACTCTTCAAAGTTAAGGGAAAAAATACTTCAAATTCTATTAACAGAGGTAAAAATGGGGATCCTAGCAATCCTTGTCTTTAAAGATTTGTAAACTAAGTATTCATTTAAATAATTCAAATAATAAAACTTTTCACTAAAATGCAAGAAAAAATAGCTGAGTAATTATAAAATGATTTTACATTTTGGAATTTTAAATAAATCCCAGTGGATTACAGGACCCACAAGCTTATTGACACCAAAGATATAGAACATTTGTATTTGCTTCTGTGATGTGGTTCAAGGGCTGTGATTTGATTAAGTCCTGTCTGTTTCATTTGTATTTACTTTTGTTTTTATAGTTATGCTACTTTCAACTTTGCAACAGTCAATTTTCCCCTTAGCCTTCACTACTAAGACAAACTCTCTCTCTTCCCCTTAAAAATAAGTGATTTTCCACTAACATTACAAATCTAACCAAAGGATCTAACAGAACTTGAAAGTTAAAAAGATCAAAGGGCAGCAGGAAAAAGTCATTATAGCTACTACAACTTATCCTTGCTCAGTATAATAAATTTCATGTATGTCATTCAATAACTTTTCTTTCTCTAACGTTTAGTTTTTTAAATATCTTTTTTCAGATGCAAATATGGTTCAAATACTAAAATGAAGACGTTTTCAGAGTCAGGAGTATGAAAGATTGTTAATGGTTCTTTATGAAAGAAAGTAAATGTACAGAATAATTTTTCTGGCTTCACAGAAACTTTTCTGACTATACATCACCAATTATTGTCAGTGAAGGTAGCATCTTCCCTAGGTAATGCAGGTGTGTGTCTGCACTGATGGAGGGAGCCCGACTATGACAAGTTCTTCACTACCTTACACCAGCTTCCCATTTCCTCCTCCAATAAAAAATAAATTGAAAAAACAATGGGAAAATTCTGTGCATAAAAGCCTCAAAGTAGCCTTGAAAGGAAGAGAGCTTACATGCAGCATACTATCTGAGTGGTGTATGAAAATGCAGATTTCATTTTTTTTTAAACATCTTTATTAGAGTATAATTGCTTTACAATGCTGTGTCTGTTTCTGATTTATAACAAAGTGAATCAGTTATACATATACATATGTCCCCATATCTCTTCCCTCTTGCATCTCCCTCCCTCCCACCCTCCCCATCCCAACCCTCTAGTTGGTCACAAAGCACTGAGCTGATCTCCCTGTGCTATGCTGCTGCTTCCCACTAGCTACCTATTTCACATTTGGTGGTGTATATGAGTCTATGCCACTCTCACTTTGTCCCAGCTTGCCCTTCCCCCTCCCCGTATCCTCAAGTCCATTCTCGAGTAGGTCTGCATCTTTATTCCCCTCTTGCCCCTAGGTTCTTCTGACCATTTTTTTTTTTTTTAGAATACATATATATGCATTAGCATATGGTATTTGTTTTTCTCTTTCTGACTTAATTCACTCTGTATGACAGTCTCTAGGTCCATCCACCTCACTACAAATAACTGTTTCGTTCCTTTTTATGGCTGAGTAATATTCCATTGTATATATGTGCCACATCTTCTTTATCCATTCATCTGATGATGGACACTTAGGTTCCTTCTATGTCCTGGCTATTGTGAATAGAGCTGCAATGAACATTTTGGTACATGACTCTTTTTGAACTATGGTGTTCTCAGGGTATATGCCCAGTAGTGGGATTGCTGGGTCATGTGGTAGTGCTATTTTTAGTATTTTAAGGAACCTCAATACTGTTCTCCATAGTGACTGTATCAATTTATATTCCCACCAACAGTGCAAGAGGATTCCCTTTTATCCACACCCTCTCCAGCATTTATTGTTTGTAGATATTTTGATGATGGCCATTCTGACTGGTGTGAGATGATATCTCATTGTAGTTTTGATTTGCATTTCTCTAATGATTAATGATGTTGAGCATTCTTTCATATGTTTGTTGGCAAGCTGTATATCTTCTTTGCAGAAATGTCTACTTAGGTCTTCTGCCCATTTTTGCATTGGATTGTTTGTTTTTTTGATATTGAGCTGCATGAGCTGCTTGTATATTTTGGAGATTAATCCTTTGTCAGTTGCTTTATTTGCAAATATTTTCTCCCATTCTGAGGGTTGACTTTTCGACTTCTTTATGGTTTCCTTTGCTGTGCAAAAGCTTTGAAGTTTCATTAGGTCCCATTTTTTTTTTTTTTTTTTTTTGCGGTATGTGGGCCTCTCACTGTTGTGGCCTCTCCCGTTGTGGAGCACAGGCTCTGGACGTGCAGGCTCAGCGGCCATGGCTCACGGGCCCAGCCGCTCTGTGGCATGTGGGATCTTCCTGGACCAGAGCATGAACCCATGTCCCCTGCATGGCAGGTGGACTCTCAACCACTGCACCACCAGGGAAGCCCCCATTTGTTTAGTTTTGTTTTCATTTCCATTTCTCTAAGAGGTGGGGCAAAAAGGATCTGCTATGATTTATGTCAGAGTGTTCTCTGTATGTTTTCCTCTAAGAGTTTAATAGTGTCTGGCCTTATATTTAGGTCTTTAATCCATTTTGAGCTTATTTTTGTGTATGGTGTTAGGGAGGGTTCTAATTTCATTCTTTTACATGTAGCTGTCCAGTTTTCCCAGCACCAATTACTGAAGAGGCTGTATTTTCTCCACTCTATATTCTTGCCTCCTTTATCAAAGATAAGGTGACCATATGTGCGTGGGTTTATCTCTGGGCTTTCTATCCTGTTCCATTGATCTATATTTCTGTGCCAGTACCATAGTGTCTTGATGACTGTAGCCTTGTAGTAGAGTCTGAAGTCAGGGAGCCTGATTCTTCCAGCTCCGTTTTTCTTTCTCAAGATTGCTTTGGCTATTCAGGGTCTTTTGGTTTCCATAGGAATTGTGAAATTTTTTGTTTTAGTTCTGGAAAAATGCCAGTGGTAGTTTGATAGGGCTTGCATTGAGTCTGTAGATTGCTTTGGATAGTAGAGTCATTTTCACAATGCTGATTCTTCCAATCCAAGAACATGGTATATCTCTCCATCTATTTGTATCATCATTAATTTCTTTCATCAGTGTCTTATAATTTTCTACATACAGGTCTTTTGTCTCCTTAGGTAGGTTTATTCCTAGATATTTTATTCTTTTGGTTGCAATGTAAATAGGAGTGTTTTCTTAATTTCACTTTCAGATTTTTCATCATTAGTGTATAGGAATGCCAGAGATTTCTGTGCATTAATTTTGTATCCTGTAACTTTACCAAATTCATTGATTAGCTCTAGTAGTTTTCTGGTAGTATCTTTAGGATTCTCTATGTATAGTATCATGTCATCTGCAAACAGTGATGGCTTTACTTCATCTTTTCCAATTTGGATGCCTTTTATTTCTTTTTCTTCTCTGATTGCTGTGGCTAAAACTTCCAAAACTATGTTGAATAATAGTGGTGAGAGTGGGCAGCCTTGTCTTGTTCCTGACCTTAGTGGAAACGGTTTCAGTTTTCACCATTGAGGATGATGTTGGCTGTGGGTTTGTTATATATGGCCTTTATTATTTTGAGGAAAGTTCCCTCTATGCTTACTTTCTGGAGGGTTTTTATTATTAATGGGTGTTGAATTTTGTCAAAAGCTTTCTCTGCATCTGTTGAGAAGATCATGTGGTTTTTCTCCTTCAATTTGTTAATATGGTGTATCATGTTGATCAATTTGCATATATTGAAGAATCTTTGCATTCCTGGGATAAACCACACTTGATCATAATGTATGATCATTTTGATGTGCTGTTGGATTCTGTTTGCTAGTATTTTGTTGAGGATTTTTGCATCTATGTTCATCAGTGATATTGGCCTGTAGTTTTCTTTCTTTGTGACATCTTTGTCTGGTTTTGGTATCAGAGTGATGATGGCCTCATAGAATGAGTTTGGGAGTGTTCCTCCCTCTGCTATATTTTGGAAGAGTTTGAGAAGGATAGGTGTTAGCTCTGCTCTAAATGTTTGATAGAATTCACCTGTGAAGCCATCTGGTCCTGGGCTTTTGTTTGTTGGAAGATTTTTAATCACAGTTTCAATTTCAGTGCTTGTGATTGGTCTGTTCATATTTTCTATTTCTTCCTGGTTCAGTCTTGGTAGGTTGTGCATTTCTAAGAATTTGTCCTTTTCCTCCAGATTGTCCATTTTATTGGCATATAGTTGCTTGTGGTAATCTCTCATGATCCTTTGTATATCTGCAGTGTCATTTGTTACTTCTCCTTTTTCATTTCTAATTCTATTGATTTGAGTCTTCTCTCTTTTTTTCTTGATAAGTCTGGCTAATTGTTTATCAATTTTGTTTATCTTCTCAAAGAACCAGCTTTTAGTTTTATTGATCTTTGCTATCATTTTCTCCATTCTTTTTTATTTATTTCTGATCTGATTTTTATGATTTATTTCCTTCTGCTAACTTTGTTCTTCTTTGTTCTTCTTTCTCTAATTGCTTTAGGTGTAAGGTTAGGTTGTTTATTTGAGATGTTTTTTGTTTCTTAATATAGGTTTGTATAGCTTTAAACTTCCCTCTTAGAACTGCTTTTGCTGCATCCCATAGGTTTTGGGTCATTGTGTTTTCATTGTGATTTGTTTCTAGGTATTTTTTTGATTTTCTCTTTGATTTCATCAGTGATCTCATGGTTATTAAGTAGTGTATTGTTTAGCCTCCATGTGTTTGTATTTCTTACAGAATTTTTCCTGTAATTGATATCTAGTTTCATAGCATTGTGGTCAGAAAAGATACTTGATATGATTTAAATTATCTTAAATTTACCAAGGCTTGATGTGTGACCCAAGCTATAATCTATCCTGGAGAATGTTCCATGAGAACTTGAGAAGAATATGTATTCTGTTGTTTTGGGGTGGAATGTCCTATAACTATCAAGTATGTCCATCTTGTTTAATGTATCATTTAAAGCTTGTGTTTCCTTATTTATTTTCATTTTTGATGATCTGTCCATTGGTGATAGTGGGGTGGTAAAGTCCCCTACTATGATTGTGTTACTGTCGATTTCCCCTTTTATGGCTGTTAGTATTTGCCTTATGTATTGAGGTGCTCCTATGTTGGATGCATAAATATTTACAATTGTTATATCTTCTTCTCAGATTGATCCCTTGATCATTATGTAGTGTCCTTCTTTGTCTCTTGTAATAGTCTTTGTTTTAAAGTCTATTTTGTCTGATATGAGAATTGCTACTCCAGCTTTCTTTTGGTTTCCATTTACATGGAATATCTTTTTCCATCCTGTCACGTTCAGTCTGTATGTGTCCCTAGGTCTAAAGTGGGTCTCTTGTAGACAGCATATATACGGGTCTTGTTTTTTTATCCATTCAGCCAGTCTATGTCTTTTGGTTGGAGCATTTAATCCATTTACATTTAAGGTAATTATCGATACGTATGTTCTTATTACCATTTTCTTAATTGTTTTGGGTTTATTATTGTAGGTCTTTTCCTTCTCTTGTGTTTCCTGCCTAGAGAAGTTCCTTTAGCATTTGTTGTAAAGCTGGTTTGGGGGTGCTGAATTCTCTTAACCTTTGCTTGCCTATAAAGCTTTTAATTTCTCCGTCAAATCTGAATGAGATCCTTGCTGGGTAGTGTAATCTTCATTGTAGGTTTTTCTCTTTCATCACTTTAAATATGTCCTTCCACTCCCTTCTGTCTGCTGAAAGATTAGCTGTAATCTTATGGGGATTCCCTTATATGTTACTTGTTGTTTTTCCCTTGCTGCTTTTAATATTTTTTCTTTGTATTTAATTTTTGATAGTTTGATTCATATGTGTCTTGGCATGTTTCTCCTTGGATTTATCCTGTATGGAACTCTGCACTTCCTGGACTTGATTGACTATTTCCTTTCCCATATTAGGGAAGTTTTCAGCTATAATCTCTTCAAATATTTTCTCAGTCCCTTTTTCTCTTCTTCTTCTGGAACCCCTATAATTTGAATGTTGGTGTGTTTAATGTTGTCCCATAGGTCTCTGAGACTGTCCTCAATTATTTTCATTCTTTTTTCTTTATTTTGTTCTGCAGTAGTTATTTCCACCTTTTTATCTTCCAGGTCACTGATCCATTCTTCTGCCTCAGTTATTCTGCTATTGATCCCATCTAGAGTACTTTTAATTTCATTTATTGCATTGTTCATCGTTGCTTGTTTCATCTTTAGTTCTTCTAGGTCCTTGTTAAACGATTCTTGTATTTTCTCCATTGTACTTCCAAGATCTTGGATCATCTTTACTATATTATTCTGAATTCTTTTTCAGGTAGACTGCCTATTTCCTCTTCATTTGTTAGGTCTGGCGGGTTTTTATCTTGCTCCTTCATCTGCTGTGTGTTTCTCAGTCTTCTCATTTTGCTTAACTTACTGTGTTTGGGGTCTCCTTTTCACAGGCTGCAGGTTTATAGTTTCTGTTGTTTTTGGTGTCTGTCCCCAGTGGCTAATGTTGGTTCAGTGGGTTGTGTAGGCTTCCTGGTGGAGGGGACTAGTGCCTGTGTTCTGGTGGATGAGCCCGGATCTTGTCTTTCTGGTGGGCAGGTTCATGTCTGGTGGTGTGTTTTGGGGTGTCTGTGGCCTTGTTATGATTTTAGACAGCCTCTCTACTAATGGATGGGGTTGTGCTCCTGTCTTCCTAGTTGTTTGGCATAGGGTGTCCCACCCTGTAGCTTGCTGGTCGTTGAGTGGACCTGAGTCTTGACATTGAGATGGATATCTCTGGGAGATTTTCACCATTTGACATCACGTGGAGCTGCGAGGTCTCTTGTGGACCAGTGTGCTGAACTTGGTTCTGCCAGCTCAGTGTCACAGCCCTTATGCCTGGCTGGAGCGCCAAGAGCCTGTCCTCCACATGGCTCAGAATAAAAGGGAGAAAAAAAAGAAAGGAAGAAGGTAAAATAAAATAAAATAAAGTAAAATAAAGGTATTAAAATAAAAAATAATTAAAAATTTTTTAAGTAATAAAAAATAAAATAAAAAAACTTACAGACAGAACCCTCAGACAAATGGTAAAAGCAAAGCTATACAGACAAAATCACACACAGAAGCATACACATGCACACTCACAAGAAGAGAAAAAGGGGGAAATATATATATATCGTTGCTCCCAAAGTCCACTGCCTCAATTTTGGGATGATTCGTTGTCTATTCATGTATTCCACAGATGCAGGGTACATCAAGTTGATTGTGCTATTTAATCTGCTGCTCTTGAGGCTGCTGGGAGAGATTTCCCTTCCTCTTCTTTGTTCGCACAGCTCCTGGGGTTCAGCTTTGGATTTGGACCCGCCTCTGCGTGTAGGTCGCCTGAGGGCATCTGTTCTCTCAGACAGGACTGGGTTAAAGAAGCAACTGATTTGGGGCTTTGGCTCACTCAAGCTGGGGGTAGGGCGGGGTATGGTTGCAGGGCGAGCCTGCAGCGGCAGAGGCCAGCCTGATGTTGCACCAGCCTGAGGCGCACCGTGTGTTCTCCCGGGGAATTTGTCCCTGGATCACAGGACCCTGGCAGTGGCGGGCTGCAGGTGTGGACAGCGGGAGGGGAGGTGTGGACAGCGACCTGTGCTTGCACACAGGCTTCTTGGTGGCGGCAGCAGCAGACTTAGCATCCCATGCCCGTCTCTGTGGTCCGCGCTGATACCGCGGCTCGTGCCCATCTCTGGATGGCGTTCTTTATCCCCTCTCCTCGTGCACCAGGAAACAAAGAGGGAAGAAAAGTCTCTTGCCTCTTTGGCAGGTCCAGACTTTTTCCCGGACTCCCTCCTAGCTAGCCGTGGTGCACTAACCCCCTCCAGGCTGTGTTCACACCGCCAACCCCAGTCCTCTCCCTGCACTCTGACCGAAGCCCGAGCCTCAGCTCCCAGCCCCGGCCGCCCTGGCAGGTGAGCAGACAAGTCTCTCGGGCTGGTGAGTGCCGGTTGGCACTGATCCTCTGTGCGGGAATCTCTCCGCTTTGCCCTCCGCACCCCTGTTGCTGTGCTCTCCTCCATGGCTCCGAAGCTTCCCGCCTCTGCCACCTGCAGTCTCCACCTGCGAAGGGGCTTCCTAGTGTGTGGAAACCTTTCCTCCACAGCTCCCTCCCACTGGTACGGGTCCCATCCCTATTGTTTTGTCTCTGTTTATTCTTTTTTCTTTTGCCCTACCCAGGTACGTGGGAAGTTTCTTGCCTTTTGGGAGGTCTGAGGTCTTCTGCCAGCCTTCAATAGGTTTTCTGTAGGCGTTGTTCCACATGTAGATGTATTTCTGATGTATTTGTGGGGAGGAAGGTGATCTCCGCGTCTTACTCTTCCACCATCTTGAAGCTCCTCTCCCGATTTCTTAATACTGGGTTTCTTGCTCCATGTAGACCTCATCTACTTTTTTTTACCTTTCATGCCCAGCATAGGGTCCAGCACTTAGTTGATCCCCAGGAGCTTGTGTTGGATTCTTGGTCTAATTTTCATATATTGTTTAGTACCATCTAGTTGTTTCAATACAGAAAATTTTGTTTTACTTTTTATTTTTTTATTTTTTAGGGGAAGGGATTACATTATTTGTGAATTTACTCAGACCTGTCAAGGGATGTTTAATTAAGATGGCTCTGCTTAGAGTCAACAAGAATTCCTGGGCATTATCAAATAAGAATGTCCAGGAATTGGGCAGAGACCTCTGCATGCTTGGCAGTCCTTCTAGGTATTTCTGATATACACAGAGTAGGAAGACTATAAACTAGATAAAAAAGAAGCTGAGGCTTCCCTGGTGGTGCAGTGGTTGAGGGTCCGCCTGCTGATGCAGGGGACACGGGTTCGTGCCCTGGTCCGGGAGGATCCCACATGCCGCGGAGCGGCTGGGCCCGTGAGCCATGGCCGCTGAGCCTGTGCCTCCGGAGCCTGTGCTCCACAACGGGAGAAGCCACAGCAGTGAGAGGCCCGCGTACCGGAAAAAAAAAAAAAACAAAAAACAAGCAAGCTAAATAGGGAGCTGGGTGTTGGGGCATGATGAAACATGAAGAAGGGAAAACATTTCTGTATATTTAATTCTTTACAATATTATCCATTGCTTTTATAAATTTCTCAGATGAAGGAGAACGTATGAAAGGGAGACTGTTGGTGGTTGTGATTGCTAATTTGAAGAAAATGTAAGATTAGAAAAGTACATATATTCTAAAGCTAAGTAAGCATACATAGTACATATGTGAGTAAGCATATATGATCTTTTTCCCAAAGAGTAATATACACCTAAATATATTAACCACTTTTAAACTCATACATCTGAAAAGATTTCTCTCAGTGGATAGAATGAATTGAATAGAATTGTGAGGGGGAGAACTGTGTGATAAATATTTCTTTCATTGCTTTTATATTTCTTTCCTTTTTCTATATGGAAGAAAATAGCTTATATAAAAAGCTAAGGTTATTGAAAACACACTTTTCCTATAAAACCAACCAAGAAATTTTAAGTTTCACTGTGTGGATGTCTGTGTCCTTGGGTCTGTCAAGTTGAAGGTGTAAGAAGGTTGAGCCAGCTAAATGCTGCCATGGGCAGGAAATTTTTATTATCATGATAGCTGGAGATCTGGGCTCAGGAAATAACTTTTCCCTTAAAAATCTGTCTCTAAGTATGGTAATTTTCCTGAAATGTCATTATTATGCATTTGGAAGTAATAAAAATGTTAGAGGTACTCACAGGAGCAATAACTCAAGCACTTTTCCCTTTTGCAGGATTGTTCAGTGGTTGGTTCCGCTATTAAATTTGTCTTTCATTTTTTTTTTTTCTTCAGGGAAGTGCATTTGCTGAGTCAGTTTTGCTCTGAAGCATTTATCTTTGTTTGAAAATACATTGGTATTCCTCACAATACTTGTATGTCTTTACATTTACTGGGGGATAAGTAAACTTGAAAGTATATTTAAATGTAGCAATCTTTATACATGCATTAAAAACAGACACAATAGCTGTGTACTTTTATTTAGTAATTGTAAACAAAGATGTTAAGAATCGTAGTTTTCCTCATGTGGTAGTAGACATAGGAAAGTGTTCTACCTTTATTGTTATTCTTCTTTCTTCCTCTTTCTCCATTTTTTTTCTCTCTCCCTCCATTACTATCCTTATCTGATGCAGTTTGTCACCCCGATAGAGAACATGTTGATCATTTGCAATGGCTATGTTTCTTATGATCTGGTGGATAGCTAATCTTAGAGAAAACCAAAAGAGGAAGACAAATCTATTAAACCAGCTTACATGGGACTGAAGCTTCCTGGGAAACTGGACTTTGGTTTCTAAAACAGAGATAGTCCAGCGAAAACTGAGTCTTTTTGGCAACCTACTGCAAGCTTTTATGGAAAGAAAAAAACCAAAAAATGACAGTTCTTTTATTTAAAAAGTATTTTTTTCTAGAAAACAGAAATCTTTCTGTTTTACTGAATACTTTAGTGATTGTGTTTACCTCCAATCATCGTGTAGCACAAAGCAGAGTATTAGAAAAAAGAGAAATCTCTACATGAAATTAATTCAACAAATTCATCAGAAATCAATGTTTTTAGGAAGAGAATTCTCTTCATGGAAATACTTTGAAGAATTACAGAAAAAACCCAGTGTATTGGCTCAATATTTAGTAACAAAATTTCATGTGTATTTAAAATAATCATGATGTTGGTTAGGAAAAAAAAAAGAAAAAAGAAAAATAACAAAAGATTGCAGAGAATAAACAAACTACCAGTGGATAATTAACTTTGTCAAAGAAAAAAATTGCACTGGACTGAGTTAAACAGGCAAAGAAGACTTTATCTAACACTATTGCAATAAAGGAGAGAAAGTGACTTCAACTTGCCTTAAACAAAAGTCAGGAGAATTTTTAAGCACTAGAGTAAGTTAGTAAAAAAAGAATGGAAGAAGTTACGAGGAAGGCTGGCCAATAGGATTTGGCCATCTGTGTTTGGCACTTCTCTAAGTTAGGCTCCTACCCTTCCACAGAGACTGGCAGATAGGGGTGCTGTCTCAGTCTGCTCAGGATGCCATAACAAAATATCACAGGCTGGGTGGCTTAAACAACAGAAATTTATTTTCTCACAGTTCTGGATGCTAGGGATTCCAGGATCAATGTGTCAGCAGAGTTGGATTCTAGAGAGGGCTGTCGTCCTGGCTTGCAGATGATGACCTTGCTGCTGTGTCCTCACAAAGGCGAGAAAGAGAGATTTGAGATCTCTCGGTTTTTTTTTTCCTTTCATAATGACACCAGTTATATTGTATCAAAGCTTCATGTTTATGATTCTGTTTAAGCTTAATAACCTCCTTAAATGCCCTATCTTTAATACAGGCACATGGGGCAGGGTTATGGTTTCAACATATAAATTTTGGGTGACACAGTCAGTCCATAGCAGGTACTTTCTTCCTTCATGATTACATTTCAAGGAGAGCTCTCAAGTCCTTGAGAAAAATATTTCTGAGTTGTAAATATGGCAAGAGACTGAGAGAAGATTTATAGCTCAGAGGGGTAGAAAAAGAATTTACAATTGCAAGATTTCTAAAGTAAATGCTCTAAGAAAAGAGAGGTCAGGAACTCTAGTCAGGAAAAATCCCTGTCTAAAGTTGAATCAAATTGAGAGGAACGTTAAGGCTGTTCTGGCCAACCTGTGGGTCATCTTTTCCTAGTACTCTCTAGAAAAGAAATTGCCACAAGTTCTTGTCTTTTCATTCATTCATGGTAAAGCTGGCCATATAATATCCTATACATTAGCTAAGCCATGGGAAATGCTGCAGAATGCAGTAAATGGTCACATTTCAATGAATACCCACAGATTCCTTTGCTGCTTGTTAGCTAAAGGGGGAAAGAAGTGACGTCTATGTTTAATAATAAACTATTTTTGTCCCTTGGGATTTCACTGTCCTTGGACCAATTATCCAATTAAAAAAAAAAAAAAAACTAATAACGTAGGACTAAGCACCCAGGTCTAAGAGCAGAGGTCAGGCCTTTATTTATCTCTGAATATTAGGCACAAGACCAGGTTTGTGTTATATGTGTCTTGAGGGGAAAAAAAAAGGCCAAGGGAATATAAAGAGATATAGAAGGGAAGTGGGAAAGGGATGAAAAACAGAAGTAAGGAATGTCCTCTCTTAGACTGGTAGTATCAATATCAACTACCAGTGCAAACTGCCTACAGTTCTCTTACTCTGTTGAAAGTTAACTACTCACAAAGGGGTTTTTCAACTTTCCATTTGACGAACTTTGAGTTAACTGGGCAAAAACAGGGATGGGATGAGGATGAGGTGAGAGACACACGTACCTCTGAATGAAAAAATTAAAAGGACACAAAAAAAGTCAAAATTAATTCAAAACAAGATTGATGTTACTAATTTTTCCTTTGGTTCAGGATCTAATATGGCTCTACAAGGCACTGTTACTGATCTTATCTTGATTGAAAATCTTGACATTTTGTTTCCCATAGATTTTTGCATCAGTTTTAGTTTTTTAAAGTATAGCATTAAACATTATTTTTCTTGATGGACAAACTTTTTGGCATACCCCTAAATTTTGCAGCCAAGGCAGATGCCTCACTGTGTCATCCCAGTCTCAACTCTGCTAGAGGAAAAAACTAGTATTATCCTCTAGATTTAGAATTTATTTTCAGTCTTTCTAGATGGGTGGAGTAGGTCTAGAAAGCATTATTGAAGCAGTGCTTTCCTAAGTGTGCACTAACAGAGATGAACACTGGTCTAGTTAAGAACAGTATTGTTCTTTCTCATATATTTCTCATATAAGTCACTCAGAGACACTCAGGAGGGCAGTTTTGCCAAGAGAGAAGTTTGATGAAGAGAAACATCTCTGAGAGTGTGCGGATAATTCAAACAATTTCATGTCATTAATGAGCATGTTAAATGGATAAACTGTTGACTAAAAGACAGAATATGTGATATTTAATGCAACAATTTCATCATATCATATTTGTAAATCTCTGAAACCTATCTAACCATCTTTAGTCTTCTAAAGAGGGGATGTATTCCTTCTATCTCTTGGTATAATGAAGAGAAATGAATGTACTTTAACATGGTCTATAACTGTAAGTTCCTATTGGTTTAAGTGGATATATTTCTCACTGTTTACTTAGCTGGGTACTTGGCAACAAATATATACTATATCCACTACTTATTTAAATGATCCTTTTTATTAAGTTCATAATCATGCTATGTGTAATTAAAATACACAGAATCTTAATTTTAAAAGCAAAATAATCTATCATCTAGAGAAAAGCAATGTAATATTTCTATTGGCTTGGGAGAGATCTTTTATAAAACTATGACAGTTCACATAACTCCTTTGTAATTTATGTGGGTCACAATTAAAGTAGCATAAATTAATGTGTTCTATCAGAGTTGGCAAACTTTTTGTAAATGGCCAGATAGTACATATTTTCAACTTTTCAGGCTATATGATTTCTGTTGCAAACAACAATTCAACTTTGCCATTGTAGTAGGAAGGCAGCCATAGGCAATAGTAAACAAACAGGCATCTTCCAATAAAACTTTGTTTACAAAAATAGGCAGTGGGCTGAGTTTGGCCTACAAGCCATAGTTTGCCTACCCTTGTGTTAGATGCTTCTGTATACCTTATTGAAAACTGTAATCTGGGTTGTCTGCAATAGTGAGCTGTAAAGGATTCATATCATTTATTAAGCTGAGTGTCCAAGCCATTATCTAGACACAAATAAACCATTAGTAATGACTATGGAATAGTTCATGTGTCTATATCTAATCTTATCTTTTAGCATTCTGTATTCCACAAGATTTTTTAATGTTAGATGTTATTACTAGGTGTATATGTCATCTCTGTTTTGCCAGTATTTCACCCTCTTATAAACTTTTTAAACTCTTTAAGCTTTTTAAAAGTTCTGAAAATGTAATACTTTATTGAAGGCCATGAAGCTTAAGGATATTTCTACATGAGGACACTTTGTTTTATTGGCGGTAATGAATGCCTCTTAATGGGTCAAGGACCTACCTAAGCCACAAAATTGAAGTGGCCTAATATGGAAAGCTGGCTAACTACATATTTGGTATTCAGTTGTAGTAGGACATCATCCCAATTTAAGAAAAATTTACTGTGGCCGTAGGGGCAGAGGTTAAATGATGCTGAAACTACACTATTTTAAAAATTAAGCTGTGTGTTTGGAAAAGCTGTTTTGAAAAAGATAGGACTTTGCTCTATACATTTAGCAATATTTTTGCTGTTGATTCCAATTAATGGCCACTTAGATATTATGAAGGATTAACAGGAAAATGATATACAGTTATTTAAAAATCAGTGCAAACTATAATTTATTTAGTAAGTCCGTCATGTGGAGAAAGAACCAATAAAGCAATAGAACGAAATACCAGAACATTCACAGTTTGCTTTTCTAAAGGTTATTGTAGAAATTATATATATATTTGGCTCAAAATTGCTGAGGCTATGAGATATTATCATAGCCATGCCTTTGGAAGTCCCAAGGCTAACCTCCACAGTTCCATGTTGTGTAAGGACAGGACAAACTGTTTTCCCCAACAGGGAATTTGAGAAAAAGTGATCTTATCAGTCACATGACCAAAAGCAAATGGAATAGCGAAGATTTCAAAGAACTTTCAAGTCAGAGTAAACCTCAAAGATTATTTGCTCAACCATTTAATTAGAGATGGAGAAACCGATGTTCAAAGAATATAAGAGATTTTGCTAAAGCTTACACTCAGACAAATTTGCCATTAGTGCACTTGTTTACTTTATTCCTGGGCTTTGCTATTAGAAAATGAACTTTCATCCACATTTAGGCACAGGCACAGAGACTCACATAGGTGAAAACATGTGAGCCTGGGAAAACTACAGTCCACTGCCAGTATTCAGGAGCTTCCAGGTAGTGTTTGCATTGTTTTTCTTGCACCTAGATTAATGGCATTAAAACGTTTTGTATGTCCACTTATATCTTCCTTACTTAGTTTTAATCTATTTAAGTCATTATGTTAGATTGGTTAAAATGTCAGGGACCAAAATCTCAGGTCAGTCTTATCTCCTAGAAAACTTCTTAATTTATAATTGAAAGAGAGTTCAGGTATTTGGCAGGTGGCATGTTAATGTAAATACACTGAATTAAAGTAGATTATTTTATTTTTTAATTTTTTGATTACTCTTTTGGTTTCACCTTATATGGAATGAGCTTTTATCTACAAACCTCTCCCATGGCCAGGACTAGGGTGAAATAACTCAGACACACAAGTCAAGGAGTCTTAGACTTGAAGGACCCTAAAAATATGTACCTCCTTGAATTCTGTGACCAGGAGCCTCTCTCACTCTAGTCTCAGCTCTTTCTTTTTTCATAGATTTCTTCCCTGACAGTATATTAAGAGAATGATGGGACAGAGGGTTCATGTCTGTAAGGCAATTTTAGTTTCAAAGAAAAAACTTGTTACAGTAATATATAGTATTGGTTATATTTTAGAATATCTCGGACTTAAAATATTAAAATTGTGAGAATTAAGTAGATATAAATATAATATATAGTTCAGATAAAATTCTCCTTGTTATGTGATGTAGATTACCACGTAACCCATGGCTTCTTCAGAAATATCTCACCATATGAGAAATCTTGTGATTTTTCACAGTTAAGCACAGAGCTTTAGCCAGACTGTCTATTGATGTTCTATATTCCCCATTTTTATTCATATGCCTCCTCGAATTTATATTCTTATTTTCTTCTCTGAGTTTTATTCTTCTTCCTATTTATATAGTGTATACATTGGAGAGAAAGGGTAGAGGGAAAGAAACATTTATTGAGTCTTCTACTTGGTGAGTCCTTTGCTAGATATTGTTCATCTAATAATCTAATATGTCTAATCATTGTGTTTCTAAGATGCCATGATTTATTATTTTTCCTATAGAAAAAATTCATGACTCATGATAATAAGGGTTTTATTTTTCTCTCACAAAAATTTTAATTATAAAGATTTAAAAAAATTTATTTTTATTTTCTTCCATTTTTATTGAGATATAATTCACATACAGCACTGTACAATTCTATTTCTTTCATGGTAGCAACAATCTAAAAATCTATAAAAGATGCACAAAAAGGGAAAAGAAATCCAAATATAATATTAAGATAATCATCAAATAACATGAAAAAATGCAAAATAAGAAAGTAACAAGAGAAAGCCACAAAAACTACTCCAAAACAATTAACAAAATGGCAATAAGTATATACCTATAAATGATTACTTTAAATGTAAATGGACTAAATACTCCAATAAAAAGACATATAGTGACTGAATGGACACAGAAACAAGACCCATATATATGCTAGCTACCAGAGACTAACTTCAGATCTAAAGACACAAACTGACTGAAAATGAGGGGATGAAAGAAAGATTTTCATGCAAATGGAAACAAGAAGAGAGTCAGGGTAGCAATACTTATATCACACAAAATAGACTTTAAAACAAAGACTGTATAAAGGGACAAAGAAGAACATAACATCATGATTAAGGGATTATTCCAAGAAGAAGATATAACAATTGTAAATATATATGCTCCCAACATAAGAGCACCTAAATACATAAAGCAAATGTTAACAAACATAAAGCAAAAATAGGCAGTATTATCATAATCATAGGGGATTTAACACTGCATGTACATCTATGGGCAGATTATCCAGACAGAAAGCTAACAAGGAAGCACTGGTTTTAAGTGATATATTAGATCAAATAGATTTAATAGGGGTATATAGAACATTCCATCCAAAAGCAGCAAAATACATATTCTTTTCAAGTGCACATGGAACATTTTCCAGGATAGATCACAGGCCATACTACAAAATCATTCTCAGTCTACTTGAGAAGGTTGAAATCATAACAAGCATCTTTTCTGACCACAGTGCTATGACACTAGAAATCAATGACAAGAAGAAAACTGCAAAAAACACAAACATGTGGAGGCTAAACAATACTACTAAACAAACAATGGGTCACTGAAAAAATCAAAACAGAAATAAAAAGTACTTGGATATAAATGAAAATGAAGACACAGTGATCCAAAATCTTTGGGAAGCAGCAAAAGCAGTTCTAAAATGGAAGTTTATAATGACACAAGCCTACATCAGAAATCAAGAAGAATCTCAAATAAATAACCTGACCTTATATCTAAAGGAATGGGAAAAAGAAAGCAAAACAAAGGAACCCAACAAAAGTTAGTAGGAGGAAAGAAATCATATAGTTCAGAACAGAAATAAATGAAATAGAGACTAAAAATACAATAGAAAAGAGCAATGAAACTAAGAACTGGTTCTTTGAAAAAAAATAAACAAAATTGTTAAACTTTTAGACTCATCAAGGGAAAAAAAGAGAGGGTGCAAATCAATAAAATAAGAAATGAAAAAGGAGAAGTTACAACTGACGCTACAGAAGTACAAAGAATAATAAGAAATTACTAAGAACAATTATATACCAATAAAATAGACAATCTAGAAGAAATGGACAAATTCAAAGCAATGTACAATATCCCAAGACTGAATCAGGAATATGAACAGAACAGTTACCAGTAATGACATTGAATTAGTGATTAAAAAAAATCTCAGTTATCAAAAGTCCAGGACCAGGTGGCTTCACAGGTGAATTCTACCAAATATTTAGCAAAGATTTAATACCTATACTTCTCAACCTGTTCCAAAAAGTGCAGAGGAAGAAATACTTCATAACTCCTTCTACTAGGCCAGCATTACCCTGATACCAAAACCAAACAACAGTATCACAAATAAAGGAAATTACAGACCAATATCACTGAGGAACATAGATATAAAAAATTCAACAAAATATAAGCAAGCTGAATTCAAATTATACATTAAAAGGATCATGCACCATGATCAAGTGGGATTCATACCAGTAATACAAGGATAGTTCCATAGCCACAAATCAATCAATATGATACACAACATTAACAAATTGAAGAATAAAACTATGATCATCTCAATAAATACAGAAAAAGCTTTTGACAAAATTCAACATCCATTTATGATAAAAACAACAGTAAATTCAGTATAGAGAGAATATGTCTCAACATCATATAGGCCATTACAGTAAGCCCACAGCTAACACCATACTCAACAGTGAAAAGCTGAAAGCATTTCCTCTAAGATCAGGAACAAGACAAGGATGCCCACTCTTGCCACTTTTCTTCAACAGAGTGTTGGAAGTCCTAGCCACAGCAATCAGACAAGAAAAAGAAATAAAGGAAATCCAAATTCTAAAGGAAAATTAAAAGTGTCACTTTTCACAGGTGGCATGATACTATACATAAAAAATCCTTGGGACACCACCAAAAAACTACAAGAACTCATCAATGAATTCAGTAAAATTGCAGAATCCAAAATATACAGAAATCTGTCATGTATACTAACAACAAAATATCAGAAAGAGAAATTAAGAAAACAATTTCATTTACAATCACATCAAAAGGAATAAAATACCTAAGAATAAGTCTAACTAAAGAGGTAAAAGACCTGTACTTAGAAAATTATGACACTGATGAAAGAAATTGAAGATAATGCAAACATATGAAAATATATGTTGTGCTCACGAATTAGAAGCATTAATATTGTTAAAATGACAATACTACCCAAGGCAATCTAGAAATTCAGTGCAATTCTTATCAAAATACCAATGACATTTTTCAGAGAACTGGAACAAATAATTTTAAAATTTGTATAGAAAGAAAAATATACCCCAAAGAGCCAGAAAATTTTGAGAAAGAAGAACAGAGCTGGAGGAAATATGCTCCCTGACTTCAGACTATACTACAAAGGTACAGTAATCAAAATAGTATGGTATTGGTACAAAAAGAGACACATGTATCAACGGAACAGAATGGAGAATGCAGAAATAAAACCATGTACTTATAGTCAATTAACCTACAACAAAAGAGGCAAGAATCCACAATGAAGAAAAGACAGTCTTTTCAATAAATGGTGCTGGGAAAACTGGATGGCTACATGTAAAAAAATGATTTAGAACATTTACTCATACTATATACAAAAATAAACTAAAAATGGATTAAAGTTCTAAATATAAGACCAGAAACTATAAAACTCCCAGTAAAGAATATAGGCAGAAAACTCTTTAACATAAATCATAGCCATCTGTTTCTGGATCTGTCTCCTAAGGTGAAACAAAAGCAAAAATAAACAAATGAGACCTAATTTAACTTAAAAGCTAAGGTAGTAACTATTATTATGGGTATACAGATAAAAATTATACAAATAAAATTATTTTTATCACAGTTTAAAATATAATAAAAATAAAATACGTTCCTAAGAAATCTTTAATATTAACGCCAGGCATTTAGCACTGATACCTCTTTTAAAAGATGTATGTTTGCAAACTATTTGTTGGTTAGTAACTACTCCTGTGGTGATTTAGTTTATTAAAAACTTGTTGAACATTACTATTTCCTGTTATGCAAACTCTCATAAAGAAACTTAACTACAGGTGATTTGAGACAATTAAATGTTAAATATCCTTTTATCACCACAGGAAGAGATGTTTTTAGTACCACAGGTAGTAAAAGACAGCCATTGCCAGATAACAGAAAAAACATTTTGCATCTAATTTGTCAGAGCACCCATTTTAAAGTGCATTTAAATAAAGAAAACAGAAACATATTCATCAAAGCAGCACAATGCCAATTTTCAAGAGAATTTTAGATAAGCAATTCTTTCATAAGATTGTCAAAGGCAAATGAGAATTGCCATTTTGGACTAAAATAGAAGAACAAAGAAAGGAAATTGACTGAAATGTCTTTCATCATTAAAATTAAGCAGGATGTAAAAATATTTAAACAGAGTAAGTGCTGAAAGTGAATTAGCTGTTTTAAATGTCCTCAGTTTGGTTTTACCAAATTTTCAGTGCTAATCCTTGATATTTTGATTTAACTTAGATCTGTATTTTCTTATTACCATCTTATGTGAAAATACTCAGCATAGAGTCACTTTTTTATACATAGTTGTTAAGTGCTAACAACCATCCAGGAAGTGTATTAAGACTTTTGTCATGTAATCTTTAACTCTATAGATTGCCATCATTCTATGATGAAAAAACTGGGGCATTGAAAGTTCAATGTTCTTGTCCAATCTCCAATAGGTACTAAGTGACAAATTTGGGATTTAAACTAAGAGTTTTCTCCCAAGCCCATGATCTTTAACTACTCTATTTTATATTCATAAAACTGACTCAAGTCATGTTATTACAGGAACTAACCTCACTTGTCTCTGTCATTTCAAGCTACCTATTCAATACAGAATTATGGCAGAATTCTAAAGAGAAGATTGGAAGAAGGGTTTGGGATATTAGCCCTTTCTCATATGTTCTTTGGTGACCCAGTCCTCTGCCCCTGTTCTACCTTCCACCAGTTGTCAGAGGCAAAAGTCAACTAGAAAATAATTGAGGCTTCAGTGAAGAAACTCATAACCTTCTTTATACTTTCTGTTTTTCTTCCTTTTACTCAGCCTCACACTTCTCTCTGGACAACTTTGCTTCAATAGGGAGTCGTGATAAAGATTGGATGTTACAGTAGAGTGTGAAGTTTGTTATTTAAACTTCCTCTTGAGAGCTGGCATCAAGCAGGTGCTATTCTGGTCAATGTTTTTGACCTCTACAAAATCTGCTGTTTGGGAGTGATAAAAAGTTAAGGGTTATTAAATATCTCATAGATGATTTATTAAGTCAAAAATTCCACTGATATATTAACCTGATAATTAATGGCTGTAAGTAAAACTGTGTTATTAAGAGCAGCATTCAAAACAGAATACAGCTTCTCTTAGGTCAAGAAAAGACCAATTTCATTTCATTTCGTATTAACTTAGTATAGAAATTCCACACTCACTAGTCATATGACCAAGAAGATTGCTTAATTGTCTGTGGTTTTCTTAACATTTTCTCTTTATAAATTATGACTAGCAGCCACTCTTTTGTGAGAAGAAAGATGTATCTAGGTGAATTTTTTAAGGCTACTGTTAGAGTTGATGTTATGAGATACATTGTTTTGTTCACCTAATGTAACTTAACTAATTAAAGCCAGAGAGAAGCTAAATGCACTTTTGACCATCTGAATTCATTCATCTTTATTCATTTATGGATTTACACATATCTTTGTGCAATAAATCTCAAATGTCTACTACTTGCTAATATTAGAGACATAGCAGTTAACAAGGTAGATCATAGATCCAGCCCTTACAGGGTGTACATTTTGGTTTATATCTTATTTCTTGAGGACTTCTTTTCCTATTAAAATTTTAATAGGGTACAATGTATCATTGACTCAGATCAACTCAATATATAATTGTAGCTGTCCATATAGAAGAATTTATGTCATGGCCTGAGTTACTATTAAATGTTAAAGGGCATATGTTAATAAAAATAAACACTTTGACCTGTGAGAAAGTCTTCAGGACAGGGTACTACATCCAGCAGTCATAAGTTATATAATTATATTCATGTGCATTTAACTATCATTGGGCAATGTACCAGATTAAATAGGTCAGTAATGTTGTTGAATATGTTTCTGTACTTTCAGAACAGAAAAGTACAGAAACACATTCTGGTTGTGTTTTTGGTTGATTGTTATTATACATAATTATAATCAATTAGTTATCACACAAATTCTACCTTGTATTTTATAACAGAACAATCACATAAAAGTGTTTATCAAAACTATTATATTTCTTTAAAAACCAGCAACTTTCAGAGACATGACAACTTATTATTAAGCGAAAGTACTTTGAAAAGAGAAGGTACTTAGAGAAAGGAATTCTAAACTATTTATCCAAAGTTTTCAAGATATTTTCCCTAGATTTACATTATTTTCTTTAACTTTTAGCATAAATTTAGTGTTTTTGTACAAGTAATACAAATTAAAATGGAAATTCAAAGTTCTTAAAAATTACAAGTTTAAAAATTACCACAAATTACTCAAATGTAATCACTTTTAACATTAGTTGAATATCATCCTAGTTGAATATCCATAATTATGCCTGTATATAAATACAAGGATAAATGGATGGATGGATGTATAAATGAATGAATGGATCAAAAGAGGAACAAAAGTTATTTTGGAAAAATTGAATCACACTGTAATTATTTAATTAAAACTTTAAATTACTCAAATTTATCAGAAAAAATGAAATAAGAATGAAGCTAACACTGTTGTTGAACTTTAAATGTTTCATAAATATGTTATACTTAAAATATATATTATTCATATTTAAAATGCCCCTTAATTAAGAATAAAGATTAAGAAATACTGAGGTGGTTATAATTTTTATTTATAGGTAGTATCAATCAAATCCTGCCATTAAAGATAAAATTAACACACTTTTTACCCACCTCATCTCTCCATACCTCCTGGTTTTTGTAGCTATTTCTACTTTGTAAAAATGTTAAAAATCTGCATTCTCTTCTGTAATTGTAATCTGTGTACTTGTTTTGTTTTATTTTTGTATTTATATGGATTCAGTGCTTTTCCCCAGTCATTTTACTATATTCCTAGGATAAGAAAGATTTTTTTTTTAATCATCTCTTGTTTGGCTGGGTTTCATTGTCAATTTAATTGTTTACTTTTTTGCATGCATTTTCAAGCAAGGCTCACAGATGTTGTATTATTGAGAATTCTGTTTGCTCTTAAAATTTTATAGTTATCCATGCATGGTTTTTTTACTTGAAAGAGGATACTGAGCACTCACTACCATGCTAAACTGGGTGTACATTGAAATTCCTTACCTAGAAAACTTTCAAATTGGCCAATCAACCATACACTGTACTAACTATAGTAACAATCAAGCCCCAGATGTTGTATGAGTTTTCAAGACAGGAAGAACAGATTGAGCAAAAGCATAGAGATGAGAAACATCATGCAGAGGTACTATCAAAATTTAGATAGTGCTGGAGCATGTGGTTAAGACAGAACAGGATGACAGAAAGTCTGGAGCAGTAGAACTTGACCAGTGCTTGAAGGCCCTAAAATCCAAACTTGATTTATAGAACATAGTATAATATAATTGTGTTAGTCAATTCCCATCCCACTCCCACCTCTACCATTAGATGTTTGCTGCCAATATTCTACTGTATTTTGGCATGGAGTATTGCATTTTGATGTTTTCATAGCATTTTCATTCATTTTTGAGTTGGCTGTATTACAGAACTGAGACTTTTTCAAGAATAGCTCTTATAGCACATATTCTCTGAAAAATTTTTGACACATCTTACAGTGTCTGCCAGTAGCTTTTACACTTGAAAACAACTTGGCGGCATATCATGTGGCAGTATCACACCTTCTTTATTTCAGTATCTGTAGATACTACTCCACTATTTTCAAGCAATAGGTGTTGCTTTGTGGAAGGGTAAAGCCAGCTTAATATTTACCACTTGAAAGTGACTTGCTTCTTCTCTTAAAATACCTGAAGAATTTTATTTGTTTTATTCTTTAAGATGAAAAAAATGTAACTTGGGGTTATGCATTTCTGTAAGTTGTCCTCTATTATTTTTTTTCCTAAAAATAATGTATGCCCTTTTTATTTGTGGTTTCAGTTCTTCCTTTATCCTAGGGATATTTTACTGTATCCTATCTTGAATAATTGTCTGGTTCATTTGTTAATCTCTTTACTGTTATGTTACATCATTTGGCCTTTCTTTTTTTTTAATCTATTGTCTTCTAATTAATTATGTATTTATCTCTTCTCTTTATACTTAAATCACTATGCCAGTTTTTCCATTAAAGCTTTATTCTGTTTTTTTTTCCTGGTTCTAATTCATTTATTTATTCTGTTTTGACCTTGTTAAGAGCTTTTTTTTTAATTGTAGAGCACAGAGCACTAACAGCAGGGGACAGACATTGCTGCACTCTTTTTTTAAAAAAAATAAATTTATTTATTTTTGGCTGCATTGTGTCTTTGTTGCTGCGCGCGGCTTTCTCTAGTTGCAGCGAGTGGGGGCTACTCTTCATTGCGGTGCGCGGGCTTCTCATTGCAGTGGCTTCTCTTGTTGCAGATCACAGACCCTAGGTGTGCGGGCTTCAGTAGTTGTGGCTTGTGAGCTCTAGAGTGCAGGCTCAGTAGTTGTGTTACACGGGCTTAGTTGCTCCGTGACATGTGGGATCTTCCCAGACTAGGGCTCAAACCCATGTCCCCTGCATTGGCAGGTAGATTCTTAACCACTGCACCACCAGGGAAGCCCTCTAGACCTTTTTTCTTTTCTTCTGCTCTTAATTCTCCATTTTTATTTCCTTTCATTGACTAGTCATCTTGTCTTAGTGCTCTTATTTTACTGAATCTAGTTGCTTAAATTCTGTAGCATGAAAAATTCTCATGTAATGGTTCTTCTGTTCCTTGGACTATATTTACTTTCAAACAAAGTTTCTTTGTTTCATTCTTCTTTGTTTTACTCAATATGTTTACATAGTTGCTGTGTACTTTTTCCCTATTGTTCTTGTCTAATTTGAGTTTTCCGTTCGCACCTTACTATATTTTGCTACAGCTGAATTTACTCTGACACTGTTTTTGGTTCGGTTTGGTAGCTGAAATATTCACTCTTCCTCACCTGCTTTGGAAAAAATGTTAACCTCCTAATTCCTGGAACCTGTGAATATGTTACCTTAAGTGTCAAAATGTCAAAAGAGCCTTTGCAAATGGGATTAAGATTTTGAAATGAGAAGATTATCCTGGATTACCTGTTGGGGTCAATATAATCACAAGAATCTTTATGAGAGAGAGGTAGGTGAGTAATAGAGTGGAGATGTGACAGTGGATGCAGATGGTGGAGTGGTATGTTTTGAAGATGAAGGAGGGAAACCATAGCCAAGGAATGCAAGTAGCCTCTAGAATGTGGAAAATGGCAGGGGAACAGATTCTCCCCTCAAGCTTCCAGATAAAACCAATCCTGCTAACACCTTGATTTTAAGCTATAAAACCCGTATTGGACTTCTGACCTCCAGAACTTTAAGATAATAAATCTGTATTTTAAACCACTAAGTTGTGGTAGTTTGCTATAGCAGCAATAGGAAACTAACCCAGTAAGGAATCTTTAGAACAAGTCTTTCTCTTAGATCCAGACCTAATCTGAGCCATTTTACTGCTTCTCCTGCAACTCTTCTGAAGACAAGCTCACTGCTGCTGGTAAAGAGAGACTATTGGGGTCTAGGCAGAGCAGAGATGAGCTGAGTGATTCTGCTCATCAGTCCACTCAAGGCTGCCTGGTATAGAAAGAAACTCAAAATGCTTCTCCATCTTCTTTAATATGATCAGTAGTGGAAGCAATAAATTCCAACAGAAAAACACTTAAAAGGATTGGAGCAAGCCCCAAAAGATGAATAAAGTGTTTTATTTGTGGAAATGGTGGGAGAAGGACTAAGAAGATTAAAGTTTTATCAGAGAAACATGGAAGAGTATGTCAGTATGAGCCACTCAAGGGCATGTTACATTATGAGGAAGGTGTGAAAGGACTAACAGTTTAAAACAGGCAAAAAGTGGTCGTATCCTCAAGATCTGGACTTGAGATGGGGTCATCCAGTTCAAGACCACCTCACATCCATGTATTTTTATAGCCAGTATTCTCACATTCACCCCTATACAGACCCATCTGCATTACTTGTCCTCATCATTCATTTCCTTACAATCTTCCACATGCACCCACAGTTGCTATATAATCAGTTAAATCTAAAAGTGAAGAATTAATATGAAATTAAATTGTAGCTAGTAGTACTCCAGTAATACCTGACAGCAGAAAATGTTAAAGAATTCTGGATTGTCAGTCCACCACATTAAAGGGTCCTATAGATAATGACTTGCTGAAAATGAGCTCACAGTCTAAAACTATAAAACATAACTCTAAGGTAGATTCTGCAAACACTAAGAACAGCAAGTGTTTTATTGTTTTGTTTTGCAGTATGTGGGCCTCTCACTGTTGTGGCCTCTCCCGTTGCGGAGCACAGGCTCTGGACGCGCAGGCTCAGCGGCCATGGCTCACGGGCCTAGCCGCTCCATGGCATGTGGGATCCTCCCGGACCGGGGCACAAACCCGTGTCCCCTGCATCGGCAGGCGGACTCTCAACCACTGTGCCACCAGGGAAGCCCCAAGAACAGCAAGTTTTAACCATTAAGATAATTTAATTGAACAGTGTTTTAGGGAGAGTAACTAAGAATGTTCAAAATTATTAAAGCTGTAAAAACACAAAGCAGTATCAAGAAAAGAAACAGATTTTAAAAATAACCAAATAATAGTTTTAGAAATAAAAAATATTGTTCTAGAACTTATGAAAAATGTGGATAGATTAAACAGTAAATTAGACATAGTTGAAAATTGATGAACTAGAAGATAGAGCTGAAGAATTACCTATAACATACATCAGAGAGATAATAGAGATATAAAGGAGGGATTAAGATAAATGAGAATAAAATGTGAAACTATGATGTATGTCAAATTGAGGTTTCTGAAGAGTAAAAGAAAATAAGACAGATAATCAAAGGGATAATGACTAAGCATTTTTGATAACTGATAAAAGAGCTAAATCCTTGGAATCAGGAAACATTATTAGGAAGCTCATTACAGAATAAAAAAAAAAAATCCACACCTCAGTACACTATACCAAAAATTCAGAATACCAATAACAACCTTAACACAACTGGAGAGGATACTTATAAAATAATGATGATTTGTCAGACTGTAAGCTTCTCAATAGCAATTGTGAAGGTAGAAATAGACATCTAATGTCAACAATATAAAATAGTGTGCTTAAGATACAGTTGCTATCATACCAAAAAAAAGGGGGTGAAATGAAGACATTTCTTTAGATAAAAGCTATAAAAAATAAAATGTTAACAAAAAAAACACAGAAAGGATCATATGATGCCTTCTAAAATTCCTCTCTGTTCCCAATTCCTTAGTCCCTTCACATAATTCCACAACCTAGAGGCTCACATGATTTCCTCACGTCTATCCTTCACACAGTCAGTCTGTAACACTTTAAAAGTCTCAGCAGGACTCACAGAATTACTCAGATCGACATTATTTTTCATATAAATCAAATAGGTATTATATAACTACTTGAATTTTAATAGGTCATGGCACATACATCACTCATAATACATGAAAGATGTACTGCCTATGCAGTGCATATATAAAATTATGTTGCAGTGTCACCCAACATATCATGCTCACACTACTTTCACATACAATGACCATCTCATCCCTACATCCACTACATAAAATACATCAAACTATACTCACTAAACATGACATACTTATCAACTCTGTAAAAAATATACGGCACACACTAAATTTCCTCATTCCCACACTAACATGACCCACCAGAAATTCTCCAGTGATCTAAAAGACAAAGTAGATGTATTTTGAGAAGTAAAAGTTCTGTTACAGGCTTAATTAAAGCATTTAAACAGGGGAAGGGATTTAATGTGTTTGAGTTATTTTATCAGGAACAAGAATTTACCTATTTGCTGAAGCTTGTGAATTTAAAGGCATAGTCCTTTTGATTGGAAACTTAGATTAAGAGGAAGTAAGAAAAGTAACTGGGATATTTTTGATATATGTAAATCAGTGGGAGAAGTAGAGGTGATTCAAGAAATACACAAATTATTTAGGAAAACTCCAACAACCTAGAATTTATCTGTAAATTGGGGAGGTTTTTAGATAGGCTATGAGTATGGTGAGTATAGATGAAAAACTGACTCGGAGTCCTTTGGGACAGGGGACACTGAGAAAGGTGACACCACTGACTAAGCCAAGTGATGGCTATGCCATTTAATAGTAAGTTGCTTCCTGAGAGGGGAGCTATAGCCATTGTTGGGAGGTGGAAGTCTGGAGTCAACCTTAGAGATACTACTGCAGTCTCCTACTCAAGCTCAGAACCCAGCAGGTCCCCCAAAACTCTGGCAACAGAGGCCTTCCTGTGAGATTCCACAGAGCAGATATCTGGAAGAGGGAGCTGGGGACAAGAAATAGAAGTCAGTGGATTCTTTTTTTCTGCAAATTCTAACTCTATCAGGAAGTAGCAGGACTTTTATTTGATAATACACAGCTGACAAACTGATATACTTTACCTATGAACATACACCAAATTTATTCTTCTGGTAAATAGAGTAGGAATAACAAATAATACATGTACCTGACTATGTACCAGGTAAGAAATGGAGCCTTTGATACACTGCAGGAAACAACATAGGCCACTCATAGGTAATCAGACACATTTTTCCAACAAATATATTTGTATACCTGGATTTTAGACAGAAACCAGACTGTAAATTTCATGAGGAGAAGTGCCGTGTGTGTTATTTTACATGGTATTTCTTCATTGTTTGTCAAAGGGAAATAGTATCATTTTACTTTTGGTACATGGTCCATTTGGTCCATGGCTACAGCCAGACAGCAGAGAATTCAGACTGAGAAGACATCTCCTGTGCCTCTTCTGTAGACAAGCTCATTCACAATGATATGGGTGTAGGAACGAGGAGATACTGAGAAGGAATCAGTCAGGGAGATGGGTCTGCATGCTGGTCTAGAATTGGAACTGAGCTCCTTTGCTCAACCATGGCCACAAATGACCCCATCTTTCAAGGACTGCTTAGGGTCTCTGTTTCTGATCTATGGGAAGAAATATACCATGTTATTTTCCCTGTCTCCTTTGGAAGAAACTCTTAAAGGATATGAATGGGAAGATTACAAACCAAAGAGAAACGTAGAAATACACTTCCAGGAGTCTACGGCAAGTCTGTGAAGTCTTCATTTGAACATCTCCAGCACCATGGCCAGTTCCTAGGGAACTCTGAAAAAAATATTGTTGACTGAAAAAGTGCACAACGTGAGAACTGTCAGTTGTTTCATTGGGGACTTATTGAGAACTGTAGCCTGGGAGACAGACAACTCTGAGGGACTGCTCCAAAGAGGTGGGGGGAAGGTCAGTATATATGTGATTTTGGTGAAGAGAGTACATGCAAACACACATCTTGGTAGAAGTTTGCTGCTAGTCACAAGAAGGTTGTTACTCATCATGAGGAACACATGTCTCTGTTAATGATTTTAGTGCTTTTCTAGGTATCAGAAGATGCAAGAAACTGGGTTCATAAAATTTCTGATGAGGAAAATCGAGCTAATATCCAAACTTTAGTGACTACATACTGTATTTCAGGCATGGTTCTAAGTTTGTGATATTCTGTATATATCTCTAGAAGTACCACATACAAGATAGCCAACATCACTGACATCCACAACACACACTTTTTAAATAATTGTTTATTTGGGTTTTGGAGTAAATGGAGGTTCACATGGGAAAGTCACCTCAATTTTTATGAGTGCAAGTCTCGTGTGGTAACAATGTTTGACACATAATATCCACTCTTTTTTGAATGGACACAGACCCCAGAAAATGCCATATCTCAATTTTTTTTATTCAATTCCCTAGAATTCTGGAAGACTCAAGAGGATGCTCCTCAGCCTGAGTCATATGTGGTGGTCCCAGTCTGGAGTCAGACAACAGAGAAAATGCCTCTGCCTCAGGATATTTCTCCTGCATCTCCTCTGCACACAACCTTGTTTTTGCTGGTGACGATGGTAAGGAAGATACAAAGGTGGGATCTCAGCTTGGAAAGGAGGTACAGCTGAACTGCTTAGCCTAATCCCTATTTATTTCACTTACCCTTCAAAAATAAGAAAGGAATTCAGGGCAGAGGGACTAGGACTGAAACCTCTGCCAAAGGACAAATAGGGAGTATGCCTTCAAGGACAGGACAAAGTTTCTCAGCACTTTCAACATATGAACCCTGGGACATTTGTGAGTGAGGTAGTGGGCAGTGCTGATATGCACATGGGAATTTAATCAGAACCTTCCCTTCAGATCAGCACACTCATATCCTCACACACACACGCATGCACAGTGAGTCCTTCATATCAAATATGGCCCTATTTCCCTTCCTTTCACTTTTTCTCTCAAATACACACACCTTCACTCCCCATCTGTGTTTCCCATTCTCTAGTAGCATTACATAGCTACACCTTTACGCCTCCATTCTTTCACTCAATCATTCTCAGAATCACCTGTTTACACACTAATCCCATAAATAATTCACATCCCCTCACACATATAACCTGTTTTAACTCCTTATGCTAGGTCAAACTCATGAAAATTCATATGCCCTGGAGGGGATGCACTCTCATATACAGTCTTTCTAATCTATACACAACTTCACCCACAAAACCTTCAGTTCTTCATAGAGAGGCACATTCTGAGAGCTCACATACACTTCTTCTAACATTCTAAGTCCTACTGTCTCACAGTAAGAACATGTAACACTCTTGTACTTGTTTACATGTACAGAAACACCACATAACACACATGCACACACCCATTCACCATCCCTTTTCACCAACATTAAAAACACCATGTATGTTCCAGAACATACATACACCATACCCTCATTACTAGATATTTATATCATGTATATTCTCCAAATAAAACATGCCACACACAGAATTGTGAAATATCACATATATATGTACTTCTACTCCACATGCCCATACAGAAATATTTTCATGGCCATCTTAACTCGTATAGGCTTCACATACTTATCCTAGTTTTCTTATGCTTGAAATTTTCTTTCCTAGGAATTCATCAATTACGTCAAGATGTTTCTTGTCTTGAATCCCCTGAGATGCCTCCACCCAAGCATTTGAAGCAATGGGAGACTTCCTCCCCTTTTCCACAAGTCTCTTTTCCATTTCATTTGGTTAATAGTAATAAGTCCTTTATGTCATCAGTACATATGAAAGAGAAAAGGGTCATGAACATTAACTACATGCCTGTCCAAATGAAAAGGGGTGTGGCTATCTTATGGGATACAGAGGAAGGATTGGAGCCTCCCTCAAAGAAAATAAGAATAGAAGAAATGACCTATCCTGAATAGATCCATACACCGTTCATCCTCTGTCATGCGTCTGCAAAGGAGCTCATAACTGACAGCGAGTCCAGCTTGGACAGCAAAGCCCAAGATGAAATGGAGAAGGCTGAAAGTCCAGCAGAACCTCCAGCTCTAGGGGAATGTTCAAAGCCCAAGACATCTGAATGGCTAGTAGCCCTGGATAGTGGCTTCAGGAGTATGGGCTGCTGTTGGGTCTTTTCCAACTTAGAGGTCCTTCAGGAGCATGCGGAACATGGGGTCAATGACGGCCTTAGCTGTCGTGCTTTCTGTCTTGCCTTGGCTTGGCTAAAGAGCAAGGGGAACAGGAAAGGGAAAAAGAAGAGGAGGAAGAAGAAAATCAAGATGATAACATCTGGATGACAGAAAGAAAAAGATTTTGGCATGAAGACATGCTCATGCAAATAAACAGACTTTTTCAGCCTCTAAAAGAGAGGAAGTAAAGGAGGCCCGTCCACCAAGGAGGCTTCATCTTCTCTAAGCAGTCATAGTACCCACCTTAGTTTATACATCTCTACCACCACACCACCTATAGGAGCAGAGAACCCATTTTAATGTTATCCACTGCTGTCCTGAGGAGCAGGGAGAAGAAGGCAGATCACACCATGCAGAAGAGCAAGATGTCCTCATGAAAACTAAAGAAAAATGAAAATCAGTGTATCATCTCCACCACTATAAGTGAGAAAACAAGACTCTGTTGGAAGTGGAAACTGCTGTGGACTGGATTGCAGAAGAGGTGAGGACTCCAGGGGTAAGGGAGCATGTTAAGGATATTTATGCAAAGTTCTGAGAAAACGTGGCATCCACCAGAGATACCTCCCAAGGGTCCAGGAGGCGGAATATTTGGTTGATGGTAAATTAATGAGAATGTTTCCTGCCCCTGCCCTTTGAGGGGACAAGAATAAAGACCTGACTAGCAGTTCAGCAGGGCAGAGAAGGCTGTGCCCACCATTCCTAGGTAAACCAGAGGTCACCAGAGGTCACCAGAATCCCACCCCCTCTAGGTTTATTCCATGGCCTGCCTCCCTTCCAAGAGGCACAGGGCAGGATATCGACAGGACTTCTGTCTTTGAAGAAGGATTGGCATGCAGGCCAGTCATGGTTCTACCCTTTCTCTGGGTGTCAGTGAGATCTCAGACTCCATCTTGTGATTTTTATACCTGGAAGAAGACTGCTGAGGAGGTGTAACTACTTGAAAGAACAAGTAGTCAAATCCATTTATTTTTCTGGGAAAAATTTCCCTTCTTATATACTAAGAGCCAGTAGTTCTGGCCGCCTCCTCAAAAGTGTCAGGCATAACTGGAAAAGGAAGGGGATGGGGGCTACCCTTATGCCATGAACCATTTTTGGAAACTTTTAATTTAATGTGTTGCTTCCCAAAGGACATCTATATCCTTTTATGAAGGTTCACAATTCTTATATCTTATTCTTTCCTTTTGTTACAGCATGAAGCATCTTGTTCTAGTTGGCCAGCAGAGGAGTTAAATATAGATGGAGCTGCAAGGACATTGTAAAGCCAGGTTCATACTACAGTAAATGAGAGTATGTCTTTTTAGTTAAGGGAACAAATGAAGGACTCATCTTCCATGCTCCAAAAGTCACAGTTAGAATGGAACCTGGCAATTTTCCTGAATTTTCTATACCATGTAGGAAATCTTGAGAGTGACTGAACACTTGTCACTAAAGTAAGAAAAGCTGCCTTCTTCATTGAGTGGATCCCCTTCTCTGTTTTGGTTTTCTTACAGCAACAGAGACCCAGTGGCCTGAAGATTTCAAATGATGAGGTCCAGCACATTCCTACAGTCTGATGAGAACTCAGCAGTTCTTGTGAGCCCCACAGCATCAAGGTAGGGCTGGCCTGTAGATGTATGTACCTAATCCTCTGTAGCTGCCTGGTAAAATGTGATTCCAGACTCTGGAGAAAATATCCACATAGAGTTGCAAGGAGACCCAGGAATACTGGGAATACTCTACCCTCAGGTGACCTGTGGAAAGACTTTCCCACTCCTGCTTCCCACCCTCAGAGAGTCAGGGGCCACTAAAAATATCTTCACTATGGCTTTGTGTTCAAGAGGACAGTGTAGATAGAGAGATGTGAGTACTAGAGGAAGCAAGTTTTTCCTACCTATACCTATCAGCAGTAGAACAGAAGACTGATGACAACTTGGCAGGAATTTAGGGGAGGAGATTGCTAAGGTGACAGAGGGTTTAAACAAAATTCTAATTTCTCTTCCTACTTTGCATTCTACTTTTCTCAAGTCTCTTTCATTTACTGTAGGCTTGAACACCTGGCTCATAGTCCAGCTCTCCAGCCCAGATATTGTCCTTTACTCCAACTTTATTACCCTCCCCCACATACAAATCCATGAATATGCATACATGATGCAAACAAGTGTGAACACTGCAAAATTTAAATAGTACAGATTGTATTACCCCTTCTCCTGTGCACTCACCCCCATGCATTTATCTCAAAGTAGTACATATTTTTCTATATGCTTTTCTTTAAATGAACATATACTTTTCCCCATATCTCCCTTTTATATATTCACTTGCACAGTTATTTGGCTGAAGGACAGACATTCTTATTATTAAGAGAAGAAAAGGTACTGGATAAAACCAAAGGCAATTAAAACCCACCCCTTGGCTTCTCTGGGCTTGTGTATATGAGATGCACAAACACTTCTTAAACAGTCATATCAGAAATGATGGAACATGTGAAAATCATCTGAGACAATCAAGTATGTGTATATACAGGTGTCATAATGCGGTTTTAAGTTCATAACTTTATAAGTGTAAAACTACCAACTTTTGGAAAATATAATTTGCATGTTTAATTATTTGTATGTGATTTGTACACTTTGAAGGTTAATTTTTTCTCTTTGTCACTCCAACATCTTCAATCAGAAGGACAGAAACAAAAAATTAAAATTAAAAAAGTATTATGGACAATTCACAAAACTGTATAGGAAAAGGATAATTAAAATAGTTCAACTTTCAAATGATGTTCTTTATAGTTTGTAGCTTTTACCCTTCTGAAATTATTAAAGCTTAAAACTGCACTACAGGGCTTCCCTGGTGGCGCAGTGGTTGAGAGTCCGCCTGCTGATGCAGGGGACACGGGTTCGTGCCCCAGTCCAGGAAGATCCCACATGCCGCAGAGCGGCTGGGCCTGTGAGCCATGGCCGCTGAGCCTGCGCGTCCGGAGCCTGTGCTCCACAACGGGAGAGGCCACAACAGTGAGAGGCCTGCGTACCAAAAAAAAAAACAAACAAGAAAAACTGCACTACAGCATTTGGGAAACCTGTATATATACATATATGATTATCTTCAAACTATTAGATTTGTGTGCAGTCCTTCCCCATGGATATATATGTATAACAACTGTATGTGTACCTGTGTGTGCATAAGTTCATAGAAGCCAAAGATGGATTTCAGTTCTTTTGCTTTTATCTGCCTAAGACTGTTTCTTTCTTCTCTTGATAAGAGGCTCTACCTTCTGAACAAATATGTGAGCAAGTCAGGCTAGCCAGGTGAAGTCATTACTTCACTAATTGGATTCCCTGATTGACCTAGTGGTAAATATCAATCCATGTTGGATCAATCTGTACTGATAACTTGGAAAATCAAAATAGAAGAGATAGAGATTGTGGTGGTTAGTGTTGGGTTATCCTCTGTCCACAGCTCAAATTCAGGCCTATGAACCTCTACTATTAGACTTGCTTCAATTCCTCCTTGTTTTGAAAGACCTGGCTGTTTCACCTGCTATTTTGATTTATTAAGCATCATCCACACTAACCCTTCAGTAAATTCTTGTTTTGCTTCAATTAGCCTGAGTCAGTTACTGTTGTTTGTAACCCAATATACCTTAATTGATGTAAATTAGCTTCAACATGATAATTTCTTCCATTTTAATGGTTGAAATGATAGTCTAGAAAAGAGTAACATATTATATTCCTCTGACTTTATACGGAAACAGTAAGGGGTAAAATTATACTCAGTCTGTATATTATGTCCTTGATTAATTAGGAAGTTTGCATTGACAATGTTTGGGTATATAAACAAAGTTACTTCAGTGGACAAAATGGACTTCAGGACATTAGAGCTGGTAAATCCCTTACGGCTACTTAGCAACTTTGAATACTTTGAGTCAGCGCTCTCGTTTTGAAAACAGAGATCATGATACCTAAAATAAAGGTTATTGTGAGAGTAACAAGACCCAGGTAAAAACGCCTAATACAGTCTCTGGCATAAATAGTAAAACAATTTTTCATTCACTTTTGAAATTTATTTTCTTTACCTGTGAGCCCTGGCAGTTTGATTATGATGTGTCTAGGTAGGATTCTTTTTTTTGAATTTACATTATTTGATATTTGCTGAGCAAAGCTCTTTAAAATATCTTTTGAATTTTGAAAGAATTATAAGCTCACAAGAAGTTTCAAAGAGTGCCCAGTCCAGAGGTGTCCCACATACCCATCACCCATCTTCCCCCAACATAATTACAGTGCATTATCAGAAAGGACACTGATGAGAACAATACAATAAATCAGACTACAGACCTTACTCAGATTTCACTATTTTTTTATGTACTCATATTTTGCATGTTTTTATGTATAATGCTATATTTTACACATATGGATTTGTATGCCCATCACTTCAGTCAAGATACAGAAATGTTCTGTCACTGCAAAGTAATTCTCTCATGCTCCTTGATAGGCACATACATCCTCTTTCCCTAACTTCTGGTAACAACTTAACTATTCTTCATCTCTATTCTTTTTTTCATTCCAAGAATTTTATATAAATTGAATCGTATAATATGTAAACTTTTGAGATTGCCATTTTCAGCTAAGCATAATTCCCCTAATATTGAGCCAAATTGTTGAATATATTGTAGTTCATTACTTTTATTGCTGAGGAGTATTCCATTGTATGATGTAGAACAGTTAAATGTGTCACGCATTCAAAGGCATTTGGGTAATTTCAAGTTATTGGTGATTATAAATAGAGTAACGCTTCTATGACATTAGCACACAGGTTTTTGTGTGAACATAAGTTTTCATCTTTCTAGTATAAATGCCTGAGAGTGTTATTGTTCGGTCATATGGTAAACGTGTATCTTCTTAAAACAACCGCAGGCTCATTTCTGTAGTGGCTGAACCATTTTTATATTCCCACCAGTGTATGAGAAATCTAGTTTCCCTGCATCCTTACCAGTTTTGATAGTATAAGTATTTTTAAGTCATTTTAATAGATATGCAGTAGAATCTTGTGGCTCTTTAAATTTACATTTCCCGAGTGATTTGTGATGCTGAACATCTTTTCATGTAGTTGTCATTTGCTTATCTTCATTTTTAGATCGCCTATGTAAGTCTTTTGCTCATTTTTAACTTAGATTGTTTTTATTTAGAGAGTTATTTATATATTTTGGATATGAGTTATTTGTTGGATATGTGATTTGCAAATATTTTCTCCCTGTTGGTAGCTTGCCTTTTCATTCTTTTAACAGGGTCTTAGAACAAAAGTTTTAATATCAGTGAAGCCAAATATATCAGCTACTTTCTTTTATGAATAATACCTTTTGTGTCATGTCTAGGAACTTGTCACTTAGCTCTTGGTCCCAAAGATTTTATCCTATGTTTATCCTCTAAAATCAGAAACAAGACAAGCATGCCCACTCTCACCACTTCTAATTAATATAATATTGGAAGTTTTTGCTACAGCAATCAGACAAATAAAATAAATAAAAAGGTACCCAAATTAGAGGAGAAAAAGTAAAACTGTCACTATTTGCAGATGACAAGATACTGTATATAGAAAACCCAAAAATCTTCACCAAAAAACTATTAGAACTAATCAATGAATTCCGTAAAATTGTAGGATACAAGATTAACATATAGAAATCTGTTGCTTTTCTATACATTAATAATGAACCATCAAAAAGAGAAAGCAAGAAAACAATCCCATTTAAAGTTGCATCAAAAAGAATAAAATACCTAGGAATAAATTTAACCAAGGTGGGGTAAGACCTATACCCTGTTTTTCCCTGTCAGCCCTCTGGATATATCATACTACTCCCTTCTGGCCTACAAAGTTTCTGCAGAAAAATCAGCAGATAGCCTTATGGGAATTACATTGTATATGACTTACATTTTTACTTTTTTTCTTGCAGTTTTTAGAATTCTCTCTTTAACTTTGTCATTTTAATTATGATATGTCTTGGTGTGAGTCTGTTTGGGTTCATCTTGTTTGGGACCCTCTGTGCTTCCTGTATCTGGATACCTATTTCCTTTTTAAGGCTTGGGAAATTTTCAGTCATAATTTCATCAAATACATTTTCAAACCCCTTCTCTCTGTCTTATTCTTCTGGGATCCCTATAATGTGAATGTTAACCCAGAGGTCCCTTAAATTGTTCTCATTTTTTATTTGTTTTTCTGTTTGCTGTTCTGATTGGGTGATTTCTTTTATTCTGTCTTCCAGGTTACTTATACATTCTTCTGTATCACTGGGTTTGCTATTAGTTCCTTGTGGTGTGTTTTACATTTCAGTTATTGTATTCTTCAATTCTGATTTTTTTTCATATTTTCTTTTTAAAATTTTCACTGTGTCCAACTATTCCTTTCCTTAGTGTAGCTAGCATTCTTATTACTAATGTTTTGAATTCTTTATCTGTAAATTGTTTCTTTCATTATTTGTTTCTTCAGGTGTTTTTTATCAAACGAGATCAGTTCCTTTCTTCTTATTTTGGTTAACTTTCTTTGTTTCTATGAAATTAAGTGAATTACCTATCGCAGTCTTGAAAGTGTATCCTTATGTGTGAGCATTTCTATACAGTCTGTGTGTGCCCAGTGACTTTTTTGGGAGAGTTGGATTTGATGTGAACACAAGTCATGTCTTCCCTCAGGCTGTGCTGGAAGGTATTACCTTGGTAGTTTGTGGGGCTGGAGATGGAAGGGCTATGACATGAGCCACATATAGGCTAGGGCTTCCTCTCTGCTCAGTGGCCATCACTGCTGTATTGGGGTTTGGGATGGGTCTTAAGTTGCTGGAGCAGAAGCCCTGGGGCTTGGGTCCAAGTTGTCTTTGTTCCTTATACATGTGTGCTCTCCCCTCTCCCAGCATTGGCACACTCACCCCAGACGGGAACAGTACTGGAATAAGAGGGCTGGTGTTGGCCTTTGGCATTGACAGGGTGCAGGCAGTGGCAGTCTGGCCAGGGTAAGAGATTTAGACTGCCTCTGATGTGCTGCCTAAGTAAGTGCCTGCAATGGCTGCCCACATACTACTCAGAGGCAACCTAATGTCTGAGCCTCTTTTGTCCCTCATAACGGAGCTCTCCCTTTGGCCTCTGCTGTCCTTGTCCAGGTGTGGAGCTGTGCTGCAAGACAGATGGGGCCTGTGTGGGCTCTCTATGTAGTAGAGGCTGAGAATGTGTTGGTCCAGCCACAGGCAGAGATGGTGCTGCTTCTGACATGCTCCCTTTGTAAGTGCCAATTAGGGATGCCCCTACCCTGCTCAGATGCTGGTTTGGGTCTGAGATGCCTCTGTGTATCAGAGCTAGCTCCTAAGTGAGGTTGGAGTGTTTGTTCTGTTTAAGGTGGGGTATGACGTGGGGTGTTCCGTTTAACCAGCCAGCCACTCTTGCTGTTTTTAATCCACTCCCTCTGCCCGGCTTTGAGAGCAGGCAAATGTATATGTTCCTCATGAGTGGAATCCAGGATATCTGCAGCCCTCCTGTTAGTCCTACTGGCCCTACAACCAGCCAAGGGAGCTCATCCATCCCATGTTGGTCTCCAGGGCAGGGGCACCCAACCTGTGGCTTGAACTGCTCACTTCCCAGAGATGATCTCTGCCCATCTCTCCCTTTTCCTCTGAATCCTGTCCCAGTGGCACATGTCCCATCCTGATCACTTCTCTTCCCTTCCTCCTTGATTCCATGTGGATCTTTCTTACAGCCTTGTTTGTACAGGGCTATTTTTGCCAGTCTCAAGTTAGTTGTTTTCAGTGAGAATTGTTCCACATGTATATGTATTTTTGATGTGTTTGTGGGTAGAAGTGATTTACCTGTCTTCCTATTTGCCATCTTGTTGTTCTCTCTCTAGCTTTTTATTTTAGTTTGTATCTATTGCTATGTCACTGCGTTCATTAACCTTTTCTTCTGCTATGTCTAAACTGCTGTTGATTTCATCCAGTGTGTTTTTTTTGTTTTTATTTCTAAAAGTGTGATGTAATTATTATAACATTTCTTCTGTTTAAAACTATTTTTATGGGTTTTTTTCTCATTTCTGGTTCAGTAAGTCTTGTCCAGTTATTCAACAGTACTGTAAAATCTCTTTGAATACCATTTTTTACATATTCAAATACATCATATAATCTATCAGTTTTATTTTTTTTCTTTGAAACATTCCAGTTACAGTACTCCACCTTTGTGAAACAATCTGGAAGAGTTACTTTCTAGATCTTCTGCACAAGTATACTCATGGGATATGCTTTCAGTGTTCTTATTGGAAGCTCTGCCTGATGGATCTCAGGTCTTCTTTTTTTTGTCTACTGCATTGTTTTAGTGGAGTAAAAGCTTCAGGACTTTTCTGTGAAACTGTGTGTTTTGAGAGTTTGAATGTCTGAAAATACCTTTATTTTTTACATTTCACTTATAGTTTTACCTGTACAACATTTCAGAGTAAGGCATAAAAAGTTGATTGGGACCTCTGTGATGATAGGCCAGATTTGTCTGGTGGGCCTCACTGTGAAGTAGAAGAGAGTATGGGCCATTTCAAATTTCATATCTGTAGGGATTTTCTTTGGGGCCATTTAAATTCTCCAGAAAAAAAGTCTTCAAATCTACAGCTTTGCAGAATGTCTGCTTATTAGGATATTCTTTAAGCTATATTGTTCAAAGAGAACTAAGAGTAAGAATTATGTATGAAGCAATTCAATTAATTTCCCTATTTTAATAATGTACATTTTCCTCCCCATTAATACTATTTTTGGTTTCCCTGATTTGGAAGCCAGCTAGGGTTTTCCCCAGCATGGATCTCAAACTTTAACATGCATCACAAATACCTGAAGGGCTTGTTAAACAGTTTGCATGAACACATCTCCTGAGTTTGCAATTCAGTGATGATGGTGACTAAAATTTCCACGTCTAATGAATGACCTGGTGATGTTGATAATGCTGGTCCAAAGACTGTACTTTGAAAACCACTGTCCTACATGAAGCTTACATAAGGTACATATTCTTTCATTCCAGTATGTAAAATTTATCTTCTGTGCATTGTTCTCACTATAATTTACTTAAATGCTGTAGCAAACCTTGCCAGTCACATGTGATTCCTGTTTGGATAGTTTTTTAGGATTTTGAAGAGAAATTTGACCAATTGTCTTTTAGAGTTCCCAAATTAGAAGTAACTTCATCATGAAAGGAATGACTCAGGCAGAGTGATTAAAATATGAACTCTGGAACTAGGCATCTTGGATTCCTTTTCTGTGGACTTCGGTTTATTAGCGCCCTCTGCTTACATTCCGTCATCCTCTGCAGATAGATAGATAGATAGATCGATCGATCGATCCTACATCTCGGTGTTATTGTGAAATTTTCATAAGATAATAAATGATAAACATTTAATACAGAGCCTGGCCACAGTAAGCTCTTAATATGTGGTTTTACATCAACAACATCTTCAGCCTTATCATTATCACTGGTAAACTGGTGTTGTGATTAATAGTAGCTTATGGGAGTCAGGGACTAACTCAGCTCTAATGCACATCTTTAACAAGTACAGTATCCAGCTTAGCAACTATGCCTCAGCCCTGTGGTACATGAAGAGCAAAGGAGACAAATATGAATATCATGAACCTGCTGCCTTCTGGGTCATAAGTAATAAAGTCCTTTGTCACTATCCCAGGGGTTTTGTGTCTCCTGCCATTATTTGTGAAACTGTGGTAGCTAACTTTTTAGCTTGCTGGTAAAGTAAAATTCAGAATATTCACAGGTGTTAATAATTTTTTTGTGCTGGTGGAAGAAGTCACATTATCTATTAGTTGTAATATTAATAGCCTTTCAAAAATACACCTCTACAATGTAAAATTATAAAACACAAGTCAAGTTTTATAAACATGCACACACACGTCTTTATGTTCTTTGAAGCATAGGTTAAGGTTTTAAAAAGTCAACATTCATTTTTTTAAAAGTATTTTACTGTTCAAGATGTAACTAAAATGTGGGCTGCTAGTATATGTGGTGTCGAAGTCAACATAGCTGAAAATAAAGGTTAACAGTACAATTTCATCTGATTCCTTTAAAAATTTAGTATCTATAGATCTTATGTCCTTAATATTTTACAAATGTTTTCTTTTGCAGAAGATTAAACCCACTGCTGTTTAATTCTGCTTGGCTATATTCAGGCTTTAAATTGGTGCCTATTTATTTGTAGCCACCTTCCTTATTGCTAGTTTATTTTTCTCACTGGTGTTTGGGAATAGATTATTCTGATAATTAATATCTGTGTCTTAAATAAGTCTGGCTTCAGTAAGGTAGATTTTACTCTCAGTCTCAAGAGGATAAAATTAATTAAGTATAGGATTAGTTAGATATAGGGTTTGGCAAACTATTTTAAGTAGTTATTATTTCAGTCGTTTTAGGGCAAATTAATGTATCTCCTTGCTCTATTACCTCTTTTATTTCTAAAAGCTTACATTTATCTTGAATGTTTGTCTATTTTCTACCACTATCACTTGGGAGATTAGTATTTGACCCAAACTTAGATGGCAAATTTGTACAGTGTCTCATTATTTCACATTGTGTTACACAATAAAGCTTTTAGCATATCTGATGTAATCAAACATTTCATGATTTCCAACATTTTGCATTAAATCTTGAGCCTCAGCAACTTGCTGAAAGAATTTTTATTATGATGTTTACATTTTGCATTGTTTCAAAATTACGTTAAATGTATTGATCAGTCTGTTGTAGCGATTTGGCCTTTAATCTTGATCTTTTAAAAATTAATAGAGCAGAGGATAATAGCATTGATTAGCCACCAATGTGTACATGACAATATACTAGCCATCAAAACAATTCTATCTTGTACAAATTCTTCATTTCAAGTTGACTCTCAGCCAAGGATGGAAAATCAGGAATATGGATGGAATCCTATCTCAGAGTCAAAGGTTCTCTACTTTTCATGCCTCAAGACTTATGGTTGAAAGTAGTGAGGCAAATCTCTCTGCCAGTCAAGAACACTGGAAAATAATGCAATAGCATTTGAGATCCAGAAATACTGACACCATTGCTATGAACATCTGTAAGCACAGAATTGACTTTATACATTAGATTGTTGGTGAGATTTCAGGCACTGCAAAATCCTGCTTTCCCAAAATAATAAGTGTTCTGTTCATTCCTTAGGTGTAATCACCAGAGAGACAGTGGATCAAAATATAAGACATAATGTTTTGTTAAACTTTAAATATAATGTATAGGTGCTGTGTTCTCTGTCCTTACTTATTTTGCTGCATTATTTATTTTGTGTGGTCATTAACACAGTCCTTAGCCACTGCTCTTGCCTTTCTTCTTGTGTCATCTTGATATTCTTTTCTCTACTCATAAATTCAGAGACTCTATAGATATTTCCTAAAGTAGCAAAGATATATAACTTTCTGAAAGGAATAGACATTATGATGTCTGTCTCTTGACTTTACAAGAAAAATCATTTTGTCTGTTATAAAATCGCTTCTCAATCCAGTATTAATAATGTCATGTTCTGTGCCTCTGTTGAAATGTGATAACTATGGCTTTTCATTGATGAGATACATTGGCTAACATGATTCATGATTCACAGATTGTAAAATTAGAAAAAGATAGTATAGATTTATTACTTTTTCAGAAAAAATAAAACTGTAGTTTTGAAGAGGGTAGAAAGTAGAAGAAAATGCCCAATGACACTATGTGCTCTGTTTTCTCCACTATCTCCGGGTAAATTTAGAGATTGGTCATATTGAACACCATTAACTTTATATTTATCAATGGAGTTATTGGTTTTGTGATAGTGATTTTACCTTTGAATCACTTGAGCCTTTATCAAGAAGCCTGGAATAATCTTTGGTGAAAAGGTGGGCTCAAAAAATTCTTGTAACATACACAATGTTCCTAAGATCTCTGACCTCTACTTGTGCCACAGTGAGATCACCCCTTTATTTTCTACCTCATCTTCCTAGTGCATTTTCTCCCACATTTCCTCTGTTAGTGTGTATTGCACCCCAGGTCCTGACTTGAAGCATCATCCTGCCTTTGATCTTGTTATATTGCCATGTTCATCAGCTCTTCTCTGGTTGTGTGATGATTTTTCATTCCTCTATGGCAGAGTTCTTCAATTTAGGCACTATTAAAACTTTGGATCAGATAATTCTTTGCTGGGGTTGGGGGAGAGGAGCTGTCTTGTTCATGAAGAATGTTTAGTAGCATTCCTGGTTTCTAAGTACTACACACTCATTGTGCTCCCCCTCCCACTCTGCCCCAGTTACAACAATCAAAAATATCTCTAGCATTGCCAAATGTGCTTCTGGAGAGAAAAATTGCCCTGGTTGAGAACCTCTGTGCTATGGTGTTCCTGGTTTTTTATCCTATGCAATAGGAACTTATCATTTCGTTGAGTTTTTTTCCTCAGCTCTTCTATCTGCACCAGTTCCTCAAAACATCCAGAGATTAGCAAGAATGTTTTCTTTTAAGATGGCCAGGTTTTAAGTGTGTAGTAATCCACCTAAAAATACTGAGTTGGTTAATTCTTCCTCAAGTAACTATACCTTTTTCTAGGGACTGGAAAAGTATCCAAATGGATAACCATGTTACTTTCATAAAACAGTAAGTGTAGTTACTCTTACACATCACCTCAAGCTCTAAGCCAAATTACCTCAAGCCATATCTTTAATTTCAGGAAAAAACCCTTATCAGTATCTTTAAAAAAAAATTTTAAAGACTTTTTTTTAGACTAGTTTTAGGTTTATGACAAAATTGAGAGGAAGGTACAGAGTTTTCCCATATACACCCACCCCCTACCCATGCATATCCTCGGGCATTATCAACATCACTTACCAGAGGGGTGTGTGTGTGTGTGTATATATATATATATTTGTATATACAAACAAGCAAAGATGAACCTACATTGACACATTATAATTACCTAGTCCACAGTTTACCTTAGGATTCACTGTTGGTATTGTACATTCTGTGGGTCTGTATAAATGTATTGTGACATGTATCCATTATTATAATATCATACAAAGTCTTTTTTACTGTCCTAAAAATCCTCAGTCCTCTGCCTATTCATCTAAATATGCACACACACACTGCCCTCGGAAACCACTGATCTTTTAATTGCAGCCACAGTTTTACCCTTTTCCAGAATGTCATATAGTTGGAATCATATAGTATGTAGCCTTTTCTGATTAGTTTCTTTCTCTTAGTAGTATGCATATAGGTTCCTCCATGTCTTTTTATGGCTTAATAGCTCATTTCTTTTTAGTGCTGAGTAATAGTCCATTGTCTAGATAAACCACAGTTTATTTCTCTACTTATCTACTGCAGGACATCTTGGATGTCCTTTGGCAAGTATGAAAGCAGCATCAATTAAAATATACAGATTCTGTTATTACCTTGCCTTAATATATAAGCCTAAGTTTGTTTATATGCCATATGTTTGGGCTTGGATTATATTTATCATTGGAACAGTTACATGTCTTCTGGTTTCAGAATAGTCCTCAAAACCCTGTTTAAAACATAGTTCACCTCTGGAGTTGGGAGATTTTAACTGCCACCGGCTGCAATACATGTAACAGTTAGGATACCAGCAGTCTGTCTACTTGGTAGGGTGGAGAAACAGACATTAACAAGGCATAAAATCACTGGAGACAGTTCTGACATTTATGGTGTTTTGTTATTTTATTTTTTAAAAGACTTACAGAGAGAGTGTTTGAAATGAAGTTGTGTCACAGCCCAGGCTTTTACATGGATGATAGATAGATAAATAGATATCAGAATAGATATCAGAATATTATCCCTTATGGGAATAATTTAAGTGCTCTAAAGAAATGTGGTGAAGCATCAGACTGAATACTTACATCCTAATTTTAAAAAATGTGATTTTCAAATAAACTCTAGCTTTATTTGGATATAAATTGTTGGATGTCAGTCAAGAAGTTGACAATGTAAAAATTATCACTTTGTAAATATCAAGAGTAACAGTAATATACCCATCAAAACAGTAAATATAATTTAAAACTTTATTGAATTAATATTTATCCTCACACTATATTAAAAATTCAATAGATGAAAAGTGGTCTTTAAAAAAATTGGGTCTGACCAATATAAAAAAATTTCCTTTGAACAAAAGATGTTATTTTCATGAAACGTTTGTTTTGGTTATGTCATTACTAATGTAATAAATTTAAACTTAGGAATGAATATATGTGTCTGTATATATTAAGTATTTAAATGTTATTCAACTAAAATAAGTCAATATAGTCTTCTCTCATAACAAGCTATAATCTATAGCAGATTAACAATAACAGGTACTATCTAATGTAATTTTAAGCATTAATCATCAAAAAATCAAAGGCAATATTTTATTACCAAATAAACCTGAGGAAAACCAAATTATGAAAGAGAAGCATCAAAAGTAAATCTCTAAGAAGACAAAATAAAGGTATGAAAACACTTAAAACAAGAATAATTAGTGCCTTCAAGATGGCGGAGGAGTAAGATGTGGAAATCACCATCCTCCCCACAAATACATCAAAACTACGTCTACCTGTGGAACAGCTCCTACAGAACACCTACTGAACGCTGGCAGAAGACCTCAGACTTCCCAAAAGATACCCTCAGGTGACCTATGTGCAGAGGTGGGGCTAAATCCAAAGCTGAACCCCAGTAGCTGTGTGAACAAAGAAGATAAAGGGAAATTTCTCCCAGCAGCCTCAGGAGCAGTGGATTAAATCTCCACAATCAACTTGATGTACCCTGTATCTGTGGAATACCTGAATAGACAATGAACCATCCCAAAATTGAGGTGGTGGACTTTGAGAATTTGGGTTTGCTTTCTGCATCTAATTTGTTTCTGGTTTTATGTTTATCTTAGTTTAGTATTTAGAGCTTATTATGAATGGTAGATTTGTTTAATGATTTGGTTGCTCTCTTGCTTTTTTTATTTTATATGTATATGTATATACATATATTTTTTCTCCTTTTTCTCTTTTTGTGAGTGTGTATGTATATGCTTCTTCATGTGATTTTGCCTGTGCAGCTTTGCTTTGTCCATTTGTCCTAGGGTTCTGACTGTCCACTATATCTTTTTTTTTTTTAGTATACTTTTTAGCAATTGTTATCATTGGTGGATTTGTTTTTGGTTTGGCTGCTCTCTTCTTTGTTTCTCTCTTTTGTTTTATTACTTTTATACTTTTTAGTTTTAATAAATTTTTACATTAATAATTTTATTTATTTATTGTCCCTGTCTTTCCTTCTTTTTCTCCATTTTCTTCTGAGCCATGTGGCTGACAGTTTCTTGGGGCTTGGGCCAGGTGTCAGGCCTGAGCCTCTAAAGTGGGAGAGCCGAGTTCAGGACAGTTGTCCAACAGAGACCTCTCAGTCCCATGTAATACCAAACAGTGAAAGCTGTCCCAGAGATCTCCAGCTAAATGCTAAGACCCAGGTCCACTCAGCGACCAGCAAGTGGCAGTGCTGGACACCCTATGCCAAACAAATAGCAAGACAGGAACACAAACCCACCCATTAGCAGAGAGGCTGCCTAAAATCATAATAAGTTCAAAGACACCCCAGAACACACCACCGAATGTGGTCCTGTCCACCAGAAAGACAAGATACAGCCTCATCCACCAGAACACAGGCACCAGTGCCCTCCACCAGTAAGCCTACCCAACCCATTGAACCAACCTTACCCACTGGGAGCAGACACCAAAAACAACAGGAACTACAAGCTTGCAGCCTGCAAAACAAAGACCAAAACACAGTAAGTTAAGCAAAATGAGAAGACAAACACACAGCAGATGAAGGAGCAAGGTAAAAACCCACCAGACCAAACAAAGAAGACAAAATAGAATGCCTACCTGAAAAAGAATTCAGAATAATGATAGTAAAGATGATCGAAAATCTTGGAAATATAACGTAGAAAATACAACAAGAAGTTTAACAAGGAACTAGGAGAACTAAAGAGCAAACAAACAATGATGAACAACAAAATAAATGAAATTAAAAATTCTCTAGAAGGAATCAATAGCAGGATAACTAAGGCAGGAGAATGGATAAGTGACCTGGAAGATAAAATAGTGGAAATAACTACTGTAGAGAAGAATAAAGAAAAAAGAATGAAAAGAATTGAGGACAATCTCAGAGATGTCTGTGACAACATTAAACACACCAAAATTTGAATTATAGGGGTCCCAGAAGAAGAAGAGAAAAAGAAAGGGATTGAGAAAATATTTGAAGAGATTATAGTTGAACACTTCCCTAATATGGGAAAGGAAATAGTCAATCAAGTCCAGAAAGTGCAGAGTTCCATACAGGGTAAATCCAAGGAGAAACATGCTAAGACACATATTAATCAAACTATCAAAAATTAAATACAAAGAAAAAATATTGAAAGCAGCAAGGGAAAAACAACAAATAACATACAAGGGAATCCCCATAAGGTTAACAGCTGATCTTTCAGCAGAAACTCTGCAAGCCAGAAGGGAGTGGCAGGACATATTTAAAGTGAGGAAAGGGAAAATCCTACAACTAAGATTACTCTACCCAGTAAGGATCTCATTCAGATTCGATAGAGAAATTAAAACCTTTACAGACAAGCAAAAGCTAAGAGAATTCAGCACCACAAAAACAGCTCTATAACAAATGCTAAAGGAACTTCTCTAGGCAAGAAACACAGGAGAAGGAAAAGACTTACAATAACAAACCTGAAACATTTAGGAAAATGGTAATAGGAACATACATATCGATAATTACCTTAAATGTAAATGGATTAAATGCTCCCACCAAAAGACATAGACTGGCTGAATGGATACAAAAACAAGAGCCATATATATGCTGCCTACAAGAGACCCACTTCAGACCAAGGTGAGGTGATGGAAAAGATATTCCATACAAATGGAAATCAGAAGAAAGCTGGAGTAGCAATTCTCATATCAGACAAAATAGACTTTAAAAAAAAGATTATTACAAGAGACAAAGAAGGCCACTACATAATGATCAAGGGATCAATCCAAGAAGAAGATATAACAATTATAAATATTTATGCACCCAACATAGGAGGACCTCAATACATAAGGCAAATGCTAACAGCCATAAAAGAGGAAGTTGACAGTAACTGTGTCATACTAGGGGATTTTAACACCTCACTTTCACCAATGGACAAATTATCCAAAATGAAAATAAATAAGGAAACACAAGCTTTAAATGATACATTTTATAGGATGGACTTAATTGATATTTATAGGACATTCCATCCAAAAACAGCAGATTACACTTTCTTCTCAAGTGCTCTTGGAACATTCTCCAGGATAGATCATATCTTGGGTCACAAATCAAGCCTCAGTAAATTTAAGGAAATTGAAATCATATCATGTATCTTTTTCTACCACAATACAATGAGACTAGATATCAATTACAGGGGAAAAAAATCTGTGAAAAATACAAACACATGGAGGCTAAACAATACACTACTGAGTAAGAAAGAGACCACTGAAGAAATCAAAGAGGAAATCAAAAAATACTGAGAATCAAATGACAGTGAAAACACAATGACCCATAACCTATAGGATGCAGCAAAAGCAGTTCTAAGAGGGAAGTTTATAGCAATACAATCCTACTTGAAGAAACAAAAACATCTCAAATATATGACCTAACCTTACACCTAAAGCAATTAGAGAAAGAAGAACAAAATCCCAAAGTTAGCAGAACGAAAGAAATCATAAAGATTAGATCAGAAATAAAGGAAAAAGGAATGAAGGAAACAATAGCAAAAATCAAGAAAACTAGGGCTTCCCTGGTGGCGCAGTGGTTGAGAGTCTGCCTGCCAATGCAGGGGACACGGGTTCGTGCCCCGGTCCGGGAAGATCCCACGTGCCGCAGAGTGGCTGGGCCTGTGAGCCATGGCCGCTGAGCCTGCGCGTCCGGAGCCTGTGCTCCACAACGGGAGAGGCCACAACAGTGAGAGGCCGCGTACCACAAAAAAAAAAAAAAAAAAAATCAAGAAAACTAAAAGCTGGTTCTTGAGAAGATAAACAAAATTGATAAACCATCAGCCAGACTCATCAAGAGAAAAAGGGAGAAGACTAAATTCAATAGAATTAGAAATGAAGAAAGAGAAGTAACAACTGACACTGCAGAAATTCAAAGGATCAATGGAGATTATTACAAGCAACTATATACCAATAAAATTGACAACCTGGAAGAAATGGACAAATTCTTAGAAAAGAACAACCTTTCAAGACTGAACCAGGAAGAAACAAAAAATATAAACAGACAAATCACAAGCCATGAAATTGAGACTATGATTAAAAATCTTCCAACAGGGCTTCCCTGGTGGCGCAGTGGTTGAGAGTCCGCCTGCCAATGCAGGGGACACAGGTTCATGCCCTAGTCCGGGAAGATTCCACGTGCCACGGAGCGGCTGGGCCCGTGAGCCATGGCTGCTGAGCCTGCACGTCTGGAGCCTGTGCTCCGCAACAGGAGAGGCCCACGTACCGCCAAAAAAAAAAAAAGGAAAAAAAGAAAAATCTTCTGACAAACAAAAGCCCAGGACCAGATGGCTTCATAGTTGAATTCCATCAAACATTCAGTGAAGAGCTAAGTACTATCCATCTCAAACTCTTCCAAAATATAGCAGAGGGAGGAACACTCTCAAACTCATTCTACAAGGCCACCATCACCCTGATGCCAAAACCAGACAAAAATGTCGCAAAGAAAACTACAGGCCAATATCACTGATAAACATAGATGCAAAAATCCTCAACAAAAGACTAGCAAACAGAATCCAACAGCACATTAAAAGGATCATACACCACGATCAAGTGGGGTTTATCCCAGGAATGCAAGGATTCTTCAATATACGCAAATCAATCAATGTGATAAACCATATTAACAAATTGAAGGAGAAAAACCATATGATCATCTCAATAGATACAGAAAAAGCTTTTGACAAAATTCAACACCCATTTATGATAAAAACCCTGCAGAAAGTAGGCATAGAGGGAACTTACCTCAACATAATAAGGCCACGTATGACAAACCCACATCCAACACCATTCTCAATGGTGAAAAACTGAAAGCATTTTCACTAAGATCAGGAACAGACAAGGTTTCCCACTCTCACCATGATTATTCAACATAGTTTTGGAAGTTTTAGCCATAGCAATCAGAGAAGAAAAAAAATAAAAGGAATCCAAATCAGGAAAGAAGTAAACTGTCACTGTTTGCAGATGACATGATACTGTAAATAGGGAATTCTAAAGATGCTACCAGAAAACTACTAGAGCTAATCAATGAATTTGGTAAAGTAGCAGGATACAAAATTAATGCACAGAAATCTCTGACATTCCTATATACTAATGATGAAAAATCTGAAAGAGAAATTAAGGAAACACTCCCATTTACCATTCCAATGAAAAGAATAAAATACCTAGGAATAAACCTACCTAAGGAGACAAAAGACCTTTATGCAGAAAATTATAAGACACTGATGAAAGAAATTAAAGATGATACAAACAGATGGAGAGATATACCATGTTCTTGGATTGGAAGAATCAACATTGTGAAAATAACGCTACTACCCAAAGCAATCTACAGATGCAATGCAATCCCTATTGAACTACCACTGGCATTTTTCACAGAACTAGAACAAAAAATTTCACAATTTATATAGAAACACAAAAGACCCCGAATAGCCAAAGCAATCTTGAGAAAGAAAAACGGAGCTGGAGGAATCAGGCTCCCTGACTTCAGGCTATACTACAAAGGTACAGTAATCAAGATAGTATGGTACTGGCACAAAAACAGAAAGATGGATCAATAGAACAGGATAGAAAGCCCAGAGATAAACCCACGCATATATGATCACCTTATATTTGATAAAGGAGGCAAGGATATACAATAGAGAAAAGACAGCCTCTTCAATAAGTGGTGCTGAGAAAACTGGACAGGTACATGTTAAAGAATGAAATTAGAACACTCCCTAATGCCATACACAAAAATAAACTCAAAATGGATAAAGACCTAAACTTAATTCCAGACAGTATAAAAATCTTAGAGGAAAACATAGGCAGAACACTCTACGACATAAATCACAGCAAGATCCTTTTTGACCCACCTCTTAGAGAAATGGAAATAAAAACAAAAATAAACAAATGGGACCTAATGAAACTTAAAATCTTTGCACAGCAAAGTCAACAATAAACAAGGTGAAAAGTCATCCCTCAGAATGGTAGAAAATATTTGCAAAGGAAACAACTGACAAGGAATTAATCTCCAAAATATACAAGCAGCTCATGCAGCTCAATATCAAAAAAGCAAACAACCCAATCCAAAAAGGGGCAGAAGACCTAAATAGACATTTCTCCAAAGAAGACATACAGATTGCCAAGAAACACATGAAAGGATACTCAACATCACTAATCATTAGAGAATGCAAATCAAAACTACAATGAGGTATCACCTCACACTGGTCAGAATGGCCATCATCAAAAAATCTACAAACAATAAATGCTGGAGAGGGTGTGGAGAAAAGGAACCCTGTTGCATTGTTCATGGGAATGTAAACTGTTACAGCCACTATGGAGAACTGTATGGAGGTTCCTCAAAAAACTAAAAATAGAACTACTATATGACCCAGCAATCCCACTACTGGGCATATACCCTGAGAAAACCATAATTCAAAAAAATTGTAGTTCTGAAGAACCTAGGGGCAGGACACGAATAAAGATGCAGACATAGAGAGTGGACTTGAGGACACGGGTATGGGGAATGGTAAGCTGAGATGAAGTGAGATAGTGGCATGGACATATACACACTACCAAATGTAAAATAGATAGCTAGTGGGAAGCAGCCACATAGCACAGGGACTCGTTGCTCTTTGTCCACATAGAGTGGTGGGTTAGGGAGGGTAGGAGGGAGACACAGGAGGAAGGAGATATGGGGATATATGTATATAACACACCATTGTAAAGCAATTATACTCCAATAAAGATGTAAAAAAATAGTAAAATTAATTTAAATTAAAAAATGGTAATTTCATAAAAATAAAAGATATATAATATCCATAAAATAAAAGCTGACTACCACTAAAAAGAGAAAAAATTGAGATCTTCAATGTTTAAAATTTGATGGTAGATGTAAAACATTCAATTAAACCTCAGTATAAATAAACCTTAGTATAATAAAAGAAATTATAAAAATCATTGAGCTGGATGTTTGATCCAAGGAAATACATTGAAACTTGCACTGGAATTTTTTGTGATACAAGTTTCAGAAGAATGAATATAATGGAACAAAAGAGTTAAAGAAGTAATGAATGTAAATATTTTAAAGTTTAAAGAAAACATATTGAGAGGATTCACACCAGCCAAAAAGGAGTAACAGAAAACATTTTCTGTGATAATGAAAATGATGTTGTAGGTACATTATGAACACATTTTCAGGAATCTGAAGAAATAATAGTAGATCTTATAAGCAAACATCAGAAAACGATCAGAAGAGTTTCAAAGTTTTTATTGGTATTACTAGATCCTAGGAAAAATTCCTAGATCCAGTAGCTTTTATAAAGGGGTACATGAAACAGAGAACACTAAAAAATTGTTCAAATATAATTTGAGTCAAAAATAGTTGAGAGCAAAATAAATGCAAGTACCTTATTGGTGGTAGTGTATGTAATTTTTTGTGTAAAAAAGTTAGTATAGTGAACTAGAAAAATAGAGAAATGGTTGAAAATCATCTAAAACACAAGAAAAACAGAACATATTTTAAAAAAAGAAAAAAAGACCAAGAAACCAAAACACCTGGGAAAGAAATAAGAATAGATAAAAATAGAGAGTAAATAACAAATGTAAAATATGACTATAAATCAGTAATCACAATAACAGGGTATGGATAAAATCTTTCCATTAAACCGCAGAGACTGTCTTGTTGAGTGAGGACAAACAATTACAATCTATATCACCCTATGCTTTTGAAATGAGACATACCACAAACAAAATGACATGGGATTTTAACATAACAGCATAGAAAAATGTAGACAAGGACAATGTTCACAAAGTGATCAACTAGGGGAATATTAATATAATAAGAAAATCACCTATACACCAGAATATACAAAAATGAACTAAGATTCTATTCATGATTGAGTGAAAGTACTAATATCCTTAATAAGTAATATCCTTAATGAGAAATGTGCAGTCTTTATTTGAGAAATTAATTGAAACTTTACTGAAGTGCACAAGCAAGTTCTAAAAAGGTGAAGGTAATTATGATGCTACTTATTGGGAAGATTGAATGTAAGTTTCCCTAATTTAATTTGTAACTTCAAAACAAATATCAACTCTAATAAAAGTCTTCAGTGGACATCAATATGCTAATTCTTAATTTTCTGTGGGAGAGAATATGTCCAAGAAAGTAGAAATATATTTTCTCCCGGGTCAAAACATACTCTATAATATAGTGATACGTTGGTGTTTGCCCAGGACCTGAGTGTTTTTTCTTGCTTTGTTTGACTCAGTTTAGTTCCCTAGGACACAGACTCTGAGGCAGAGTTCAATTGCATGTTGTGTATTTGGGAACAAACTTGAGATTAACACTTAAGTGTGGGGGAAGGGAACAGAATTGGACAGAGGGAGAAGTTGAACTGTGATGCAGGCCCAACAATTGCCTCACTCCACACTATGGATAGTTCTGGAGCTAAAATGGCTCTTTAGAGTTGTCCTGACCTAAGCAGTGATGGCCTCTATACTCTCCGTGATGGTCATTGGATGCAGACTTTCCAGATTGTGCATGCCCTTAGATACGGCTGCTTTCTGCGGCTGAGGCAATCTCTGAAGGGACTGACATGTGAAGTTATCTGCTGAGTTCTTGAATCTGGGACAAGAACTTCCTTGAAGCAATATCTGAAAGGCACATGATAATGTCTCCACAGAGTGTTAGTGGTATATTTGTCAAACTTCTAGTATGTCCTTTCTTCTCTAACAGAAAGAATAAAAGTCTTGCCCCAATGAAGGTTTGTTCATTGTCTCTCAATACTTTTGACTTCTCATGCTCCTAGCTCATGTTTGGTTTTAAAATATTTATATATATGTCCATGTCAGAGAATAAACACAGTGAATTCCACTATAATAATCACTGTACTCTCTATTTTTAAATTGCTTTATTATATTCACAAATTAATTTATGTACAATGAAGAAAATTAGCAAATGAAGCACTAGACAGAAAAGCCATCACAGAGAAAGTAAAAATCATTCATATACCGATTAACAGGTTCATTTTTCTATACTACCTTCTTCTGTTTACCATATTTCCCTATTTTTGATTAGTTAACAATATAGAAAAGTAGTATTGCCTGTCAAATATTCTTAAATAACATGTTTTCAACTTCTGTCCTGCATATGTTATAAAGAAGTATGGTATATTGAATTAACTCTCTAATGTTAGAAATTTATTTTATTTTCTTATTTTCCTGTTATAAATTTACAAATAAAATAATTACATCCATATATGTTTGCAAGTGTCAGATTATTGTTTGATTTATTAGGAATGAAACTTCTGTTCTTCCTCTTATTTAAGTGATGTGCTCAGGAATTTGTTCAATTTGTATTTTAAGAGTAAAATACCCAAGATAGGCTTGTGCTCAGCTGAAGAATAGTGAGGCTGTTCACAGTCAGAGTGAGGGTAAAACAGAAGTGACAAAAACCACAGACCCTTGGCTGTCTGTGGAAGACTCCAAAGGCAACAGCCTGTGTGCAATTTAAAGGCAAATAGCATGAACATAGAAGATAAATTGATTTCAATAAAGACTAATTTATGACTTTCTGGAAGATAATTTCTTCAAATTTCCATTTTCTCCCCATCACGTTGAGTAAATAATATAAGCCAAAAAAAAAAAAAAGTTTATCCAGAGATTTTAAAGATCTGCTAGAGATTAATGATGACATTGGAACTGAATGGAAATACCAAGCATAAAAATTTACCTGGAAACAAAATTAAATACTAACATTTTGTGAAAGGAGTTTTTCTTCCTATGAAGAAATTAGAAGAGTAACCTCATGGTCTAGAAGACTGAATTTTAAATAACTAAAAATCAAAAAAAAAAAAAACTTGTCAAATGTTTAATCACCTGTGATTAAAGCTAGCAGAACAATAATCTGCAATCATTAGAAACTTATTTTATTTCTTATATGCCTTATCTTTTGTTCCAACCCTAAGAAAATTGTTTATCTGGATTACAGGTATATTATTAAAGCATCACTCTTGTTAGTGTGGTAAAATTGAAGTTTCCTTGTATGGTTTTAAGTATGTAATTTTCTTTTGCACTAGTATAAAAGAAAAAATAATGTTTCTGTTTTCTTTTAATTATAGCAATGCATAAGTCAAGACTTCTTTTTCTTTATTTCTACCATTATTCTTCACATCTGGTATGGATTATACAACTTTCGGCCCCTGGTCTTTAACTCTGACATGCTGAACAGAAATCTGATAGCTCATTCTTCCCTGAATTCCTCATTTTAAGAAAGGAAAGAAAAATACCCAACTTACTCCAACATTTTAGCAGTCTTCCCTCTACTTTCCACTGAAATGTCACATTTTTCTTGATGTTTGAATAAATTTTAACACAGTTACACAACTGAGATGGTCAGAGTACTGATGTCACAGTCCTTCCTAGAGCAGGCATATAAAAATCAGCAGAATATGAACAACTTTGTAAAGAAACGTGAAACTTAATTGGAGATAAAAGTAGCTGGGTTTTATTACCCTAATATCTCAAGGAAAATATATAATTGGTTTTAAAAATTTATTTCAACAAGTAATCTATCAATTTTACATAAAGTTTGCTGATTATAGTTACTGTGTGTAATCTGTTTCTCCTTATGGAAATAATTTGAGTTTATAAAAATGGAAAGGTTCTGCCTTGATAATGATGTGACGTGGTTTATAAAATGAAATCACTATTCATTCAAAAATTTAGTTGAATCCTTGAGCTGTTTTGGTAACAAATTATTGCTAAGGTGTTAGTTAAAGCTTAGTTAACAGGAGTGCAGGAGAGGAGTCACTGCTACTCACAGGTTCGTCTTGTACCTTTTGGCAGTTATGTCAGAAAATTAAGGCAGCCAATGTGTTCTTGTTAATTGTCCTTGTTATTTCTCCAGAAAACCTCCTCATAACCATTGTGGTTTCAGTTGTACTGTGTGTATCGTACAGTTTCCCAGGCTCTCACTCTTCACTAGGAATCCGAGGATTTGTGTTCATGTTCATTTTGGCTTCCTTGAGATAAGATCCAACAGGATGTATTGAACCTAACTATTTCATTATGATCGAAGACTCTGTGCTGCTTTTTGTAAAATTTATCAATCCTCATTTTATTCTTCATGTTTATTTTCTGAGTTTCTCTTTTCTTCATCCCAATATGGATGGGATGGCTGAACATGGAGCTATTGGATGGCTAAACTATGTGGCTACATAGTTTATGCTAACGCATATATATAGAATCAAAAAATAAATGGTACTGATGAACCTAGGTGAAGGGCAGGAATAAAGAGGTAGATATAGAAATGGACTTGAGGACATGGGGTGTAGAAAATGGACTTGAGGACATGGGGTGTGAGGGCGAAGCTGGGGTGAAGTGAGAATAGCATTGACATGTATATACTACCGAATGTAAAATAGTTGGCTGGTGGGAAGAAGCAGCATAGCACAGGGATCGGTACTTTGGGATGACCTAGAGGGGTGGGATAGGGAGGATGGGAGGGAGGCTCAAGAGGGAGGGGATATGGGGACGTGTATGCATATAGCTGATTCTCTTTGTTGTGCAACAGAAACTAACACAGTATTGTGAAGCAATTATACTCCAATAAAGATCTATTAAAAACTAAAAAACAAAAAAAAAGCATTGAGCTTGTCCTCTATGCTGATCAGTCCCTAGACCCAATCACACAGCGCAAATGTGAAAAAGGCTTAGTTCTAGCTTAGGCTCTTCCACTTACATGTGTCACTGTGATCAGGTATCCTGAACCTGAGGCACCTAGTGGGGTACACATGAAAAGCCATTTATGAGCTCTCTTGATCCTTGTCTGAAGAACAGACTAACTAATGCTTATAGTTTTTGTGTTTTCTTTTTGCTTAACATTTTAATGAAATGGAACAAATAGTAACACTCTTGGTTTTATCCTACACTAGAAAGTTTGAATGTTATTTTTGATCCAGTACTTTAGGGGCAGCCTTTATAATAGCTACCCTAAAGCTCCTTGCTTTTGTAAGACCACAGGCAAATGATAATGAGGTCAAGATAAATTAGTCTTTGCACTTTTATCTCTTTTAGGACTTAACAGATCTCATCTTTCCTATCAGTTCATTTCCCAGCAGAGAACAGTGCACTAAAAAAGGGTCAGTTGGCATGAGTTTAATCAGGTATTTTAAAAGTTAACAGAAACCAACAGGGAAGAATGAATAAGCCCAGGGTTACCACTATTGGGAAGTTGCTTCTCTCCATAGGTTTGGAGGGGCTGGAGGGGAGAACTATTGGAAGGCTATACAGGATTCCTAACCTTTGGTAGAATAACACTAATAACACTTGCACTGACAACTAGCTGTCTCAGCAGGAATGGAGCTGGGGGACCAATACCCTGACAGCTCTCTCCTCCTACCATTTGATCCCTGGCTAGGAACTCATTGTTCAAACATAACCAAACCTAAAGGATAAAAAAAGTCTTTTTTGTATTTGTTTATAGAAAGCAGCCTACTGAGGTTCAGAGCAAGGTAAAGAAGACTGGAAGAGGGACATAAAGAGACAATGGGGAATGACCAATACATCTGTAAATTGAAGCTTTTTAAACTGAAGATCTCAAAGTTCCTTTCTGCTCAGCCATTCTGCCTATCTCTTACCTGTAGCTTTTTGCCACACCTCAAGTATATTTATGCAATTTTATATGGCCTGATTTTAGTGTATCAATTATGATTTATCATTCCCATAATGCTTTATTTAAAGCACGTTTTGGAATCTTTTTGTTACTTGAAGTTTTTTTCAATATTGGTATATTCTGGTATAAATGAGAATATCACACTAATATCTTGAATGCTACTACACAGAACTAATCCACTAAATTGGAATTTAGGATTGTTCAAGCTTTTCTTTATAGTCAGAGTAAACTAAGGATCTGATTGATTCTACAAGAGAATTAAGAATTACATCTTGTTATTTTCTTTGTTTCTGTAAATATATAGATTGGAGAAAGGGCAGGGCTGGGTTTAAATTCTGGGAATTTTCAGTAATATTCATTTGTTTATAAAAAATATAATGCCATGGAAACATACAACATGGAATGTCTGTAGAATGGATAGAGATATTTTTGTCTTCCATCACGGATGAGTCTCTGTGAGAAATGACTATAATGCCAGTGGTTTTCTGAAACACAACCAAAACTACTCAGTTATTGACAACTTTACCATGGAACATGTTTCTCCATATTACTAGGAAGGATACTGCTAGAAAGTTGGAATTTGTACTTCAATGAAAAATTGTTTGGAAATGAATAAGCAACTATGTTTGAAATAGCAAGAACATATGAGCAATTATGAAAATCAGTGTAATACAGTATATTAGTTTGCTTGGGCTGCCTTAACAAAATACCACTGTGGCTTAAACGACAGAAGTTTATTGGCTCACAGTTCTGAAGATTAGAAGTTCATGATCATAGTGCCTGCAAATTCACTTTCTGACATGGGCTCTCTTCCTGGCTTATAGAAAGCTACCTTCTCACCATGTCTTCATATGGCCTTTACTTAGTTCATGGACACGCATACACACACACACAAACACACACACACACACGCACACACACGCACGCACACACAGTGCTCTCTGGTGTCTCTTCTTATAAGGACACTAAATCTATTGAGTCAGGGCCCCGCCCTATGACCTCATTTAATGTTAATTAGTTCTTTAGAGGCCCATCTCCAAATACAGTCACACTCACGCAGGGGGTGTCAGGGTTTCAACATATGAATAGTTTTTTTCTAAATTAATTTTATTAATTTAGTTTTTTATTTATTTATTTTTTAAATTTTTTTAAATTTATTCACTCAGTCATCTCCAATATTTTCTAGGATCAATTGCCTTCATTTAGGTATACCAAAATCTTGATACTGGTGACTACAGAGAAGAGCTTTGGAGATAGAGGCAGACTTAAGAAAATTGCTGACTGTTAGCTCTTTTTTTTCTTTTTCTTTTAATAAATTAATTTTTAAAAATTTATTTATTTTTGGCTGTGTTGGGTCTTCGTTGCTGTGCGCGGGCTTTCTCTGGTTGTGGTGCGCCGGCTTCTCAGTGTGGTGGCTTCTCTTGTTGCGAAGCACAGGCTCTAGGTGCATGGGCTTTAGTAGTCATGGCCGGCAGGCTCAGTAGTTGTGGCGCACGGGCTCTAGGCTCGCCGGCTTCAGTAGTTGTGGCTCGCAGGCTCAGTTGCTCCGCGGCATGTGGGATCTTCCCGGACCAGGGCTAAAAGCCATGTCCCCTGCACTGCATGTGGATTCTTAACCACTGCGCCACCAGCGAAGTCCCCTGACTGTTAGCTCTTAGCTGTGGGTCTGGCAGATAAGGGGAATTTTGTGCAACAGCATCTCAAATACCTTAGGAGGAAGTGTGTGTTTGAAAACTTTCAGAGGTTCCTGTGGTTGCCCACACACCAAAAGGGCATTTCTGAGATGTTTGACCCCCATTTGATGCTCTCTGTATAGCACAGGGAACTATAATCAATATCTTGTAATAATCTATAAGGGAAAAAATCTCTGTATAACCAAAGTTCTCCCATTCGTACCTCTTGCAGAAAAAGTTGTAATTTTTCATTCTTTGCTGGATCCCACAATGTAACGCCACCTCGGCGTCACTAAAGCACTGCACCTTGGTGCCCCGTCCCTCAACCTTTTGCTGCCGGGCTCTTCTTTTTTCCTGCAGGCGGAGCTTGAACGCGGGGTCACCATGCCTCTTCCAGTCGAAGTAGACGCTGTAGCTGAGGAAGGCGATGGTGCCACGGGCTGCTAGGAGGCCAAGGACTGCAGATGCAGGACATCCGGCCGCAGGCATCCTGCCGCGGGCATCCCACGAGCCGTGCGTTAGGTGCAGGCCCACGAGCGCGGGGACCCCGGCTGGCCGGATATTTTTAAAATATTTATCTTATATTGGAATATAGTTGATTAACAATGTTGTGTTAGTTTCAGGTGTACAGCCAAGTGATTCAGTTATACATATACACGTATCTATTCTTTTTCAAATTATTTTTCCCATTTAGGTTATTACAGAATATTAGCAGAGTTCCCTGTGCTATACAGTAGGTCCTTGTTACCTATTTTAAATACAGTGGTGTGTATATATCAATCCCAAACTCTCAATTTATCCCTCCTCCCCACCTTTCCCCTTTGGTAACCATAAGTTTGTTCTCTAAGCCTGTGAGTCTGTTTCTGTTTGGTAAACAGTTTCATTTATATCATTTTTGTAAGATTCCATACATAAGCAATATCATATGATATTTGTCTTTCTCTGTCCGACTTACCTCACTTAGTATGATAATCTCCAGGTCCATCTATGTTGCTGCAAATGGCATTATTTCATTCTTTGTAATGGTGAGTAATATTCCATTGTATATATGTATCACGTCTTCTTTATCCATTCCTCTGTCGATGGACATTTAGGTTGCTTCCATGTCTTGGCTATTGTGAACAGTGCTGCAATGAACATTAGGGTGCATGTACCTTTTCAAACCATGGTTTTCTCTGGATATATGCCCAGGAGTGGGATTGCTGGATCATATGGTAGTTCTGTTTTTAGTTTTCTAAGGAACCTCCGCATTGTTCTCCATAGTGGCTGTACCAATTTACATTACCACCAAAAGTGTAGGAGGGTTCTGTTTCTTCCACACCCTCTCCAGCATTTATTGTTTCTATACTTTTTGATGATGGCCATTCTGACCAGTGAGAGGTGATATCTCATTGTAGTTTTGATTTGCATTTTTCTAATAATTAGCGATGTTGATCATCTTTTCATGTGCCTCTTAGCCATGTGTATGTCTTCTTTGGAGAAATGTCTGTTTAGGTCTTCCACCCATCTTTGGATTGGGTTGTTTATTTTTTTGATATTGAGCTGCATGTGCTATTTGTAGATTTTGGAGATTAATCCCTTGTCAGTCTCATCATTTGCAAATATTTTCTCCCACTCTGTGGGTTGTTTTTTTCATTTTCTTTATGGTTTCCTTTGCTGTACAAAAGCTTTTGGGTTTAATTAGGTCCCATTTTTTATTTTTGTTTTTATTTCCATTACTCTAGGAGATGGATCGTAAAAGTTATTTCTGTGATTTATGTCCAAGAGTGTTCTTCCAATATTTTCCTCTAAGTTTTTTACAGAATCAGGTCTTACATTAGGTCTTTAATCCATTTTGAGTTTATTTTTGTGTGTGGTGTTAAAGAATGTTCTAATTTCATTCTTTTACATGTAGCTGTAGTATGGTCATTTTGACAATATTGATTCTTCCAATCTAAGAACATGGTATATTTTTCCATCTGTTTGTGTCATCTTCGATTCCTTTCATCAGCATTTTATAGTTTTTGGAGTACAGGTCTTTTGCCTCCTTAGGTAGTTTTATTCCTAGGTATTTTATTCTTTTTGATGTGATGGTAAATGGGATTGTTTCCTTAATCTCTCTTTCTGATCTTTCATTTTTAATATATAGAAATGCAAGAGATTTCTGTGTATTAATTTTATATCCTGCAACATTACTGAATTCATTGATGAGCTCTAGTAGTTTTCTGGTAGTTTCTTTAGGATTTTCTATATATAATATCACGTCATCTGCAAACAGTGACTGAATCTGAAGAGGACACAAACGTTCGGTCCATAACATATGGCAATAAAAAGTTTCAAACCTTTACATTACAATATTCTTTTAAAAAGACATACGATTTTGGAAATATTGTTCCAAAATTAATTTGTGATGGTAGAAATTCTTCAGCTTATTCACTTTTGTCTGAAAATTGTAGAAAATTTGGAAAAGGAAAAAAGGAAGGAAAGCAAACAATCACAATCCCCCATAAATCTTTACTCAGGTATAACACCTGTTAATATCTTGATGTGTTTATTTCAAATAGTTTTCTGTGTACAACACTTGAATCAGGTTAAACAAAATTAAGTAGGTTCTTAATTTTAGAATTATATTTACTAATTTGCATGGATAATTTCAAAGAAGAAAAATATGTTACCCCAACTTAATTAAGGAAATTTTATGAGTTTTGTCTCAATACTTCTTTAAATTGCAGTTTCAGATATAATTAACTTATTGATATCTTCCTGCAATCATATTTCCATTGCTTTTATGCCTGTATCGTCTTTCCTACACCACAATGAAATGAAGATTTATGAACTTTTCTTCCCATTCTTATGGAAGACCACCTTTATCCATATAGAATTTTTGATTATCCAAGGACATATCTTGACAAGTGACAATTCGTTTTTACAAATTGGAAAAAGTTGCTCCTTTCTCCAAGTCATTGTGGCCCCTCTAGGACAAATACTTTTGTAGAGGAGCACAGGCCATGATTCAGATCTCACTAACTCTTTTATTCCTGTATCCTTGTGTTTAGTTTTAAAGATTCCAATCAAAATAATGTTTTCCCAGATCAATTAATTTTATCTTTTTCTTCCCCACCCCTATCAATGTGGTTTTGTTATTTATTTGTAATACAGTAAGTCTGTTTTTTTATAGTTAGTATTCCACTGGCATTCTCCTCACACCTCGCTGAAGTTTTTATAACTTCATATACAGTAAAATCCACTGTGCCATTAGAGTTCTATGAGTTCTGACACACTCACATATTCATATATCCATCACCACAGTCATAATACAAAACAATTTTATTGCCCCCCAAATTCTCTTACACTGGTCCTTTGTAGTCAAGCCATTCCCCATTTCCTACTCATAGATATTTGTCACTTTTAGCAAGATGCTTAAATTAACTACTTTAAGTAATGTTCTTTAATACTTCTTTTAATTTCTTGTGAAAATGATGATTTTTTACTTGTCATTCTTTATTTCTTAAAGTTGTTTATTCTTTCTACATTGTATCCAATGTGTCATCTACTTTCCACTTCCATACAACCGTTTACTTCCTTTCCTGTTCTAGGATTTGTCATATTTTGGTTTTTAAACTCTTTCTCACTATTTATTCATTCATATTTCTTTTATTTGGTTTTGAATACCATTATTTTTCCATCATCTTGAATTGAATTTCAACGTTATTTACTTTTATCCCTATGTAATCACCTGAAAAGTTAGGGCTACACATTATTTAAAATATGCTTTGTATATATCACATTGATATTTTTTGTGTTTTGAATCTAACTGTGGTCTTCTAATTATTCATTATGTCTGGATCTTTGTTAGATTTTTTTCTCAGACATTGATGTCCTTTCTTCTTAATAATTTTCTTCATTATCTATCTCTTTTACATTCAGTTTCCCAAATATCTAATATTTCAGATTTCACAGTTTCTTTAAGTATTGGGGTGGCAGTGGTGGATAATACAGATTGTTTAAAATTATATTTTAATTGCTACATTAACTTCTAAGCATTTTAAAAATGTATTATTTGCAAGACTTTAAATTTTCCTCATCCTTCTACTCTTCCTCCTTCTTGCCTCTTTTCCCCATTTCTATAGAAAATGATCCATAGTCCCCATTTATTTTGTTGTTACTCATTTTTGTTTTTGTTGTTGATTTTTGATCAGAAGCAACTAATATCTAGACAAGCTGTCTGTCTGAAGATCATGTATATGGGTTCTTCTTGACTCTCTCCATATTTACCTAGGTCCTATTTGAATATAACTAATAACTTTACTGAAGAATATCTGTTGTATAGTCATTATTCAGACATTTACCTGACTGTGAGGGGAGGGAAGAACCTATGGATATGGTTAATGGCAGTCTATGAAACTTTTCTTTGAGTTTCTCTAAATACTATCAAAATTGTTTGAACATCTCTACTCCTTTCCATCCACAAAGTGGTGAGTGTGTGCCTTGACTCACTTTGGGGTGAGATGACAGAATTAAATTTAAATTTATTTTATCTACCTTCCAACTCAGAGCTTTCTTATGGTCTACCACTATAATTTTGATAAATAAGGTGTTTACACAGTTACCTGCTCTCCACCCTTACCATTCAATCTTATCTTTCTTATTTAGGGATCTAAGTCAATAGGCAAAAATGGTGGTGTGTAGTCTGGCAGTTTTTCCTGTTGTCCTTTTGTCCCACTACCCTATTCCTGATGAAATAGATGGAAAAGATATCATCCTATGTCTTCTGTACAACACACACATACACAATTCTTATTACTCTATGTTGAAAAGTGTTTGGAAGGTCTTTTGGAATTTCTTCCCACAAATTTTATCATATCTTTGAGTGGGAACTTAGTATCATTTCTACTATCCTCTTCAGTTTGCTCCAAACTCTATTTCAACTAATACATTTGTGCTGAGACTGGAGGCATTCCCTGTTTTAGTTTAGATGACTTTTTTCACTTCTTATATTTTAATTTTATTCAGTTTAAATGAAGAAAACTTTACAAACATGCATAAATACCAATTAGTTTTTTATTTAATTTTCATCTTCTAACTTTTAAATTCAACAACCTTATGGATAATCATTTTCTTAAAAATTTACTTTTTATTGTTTCTGTTGAAAAAAATAAACCTAATAAACTTTAGCAATCCATTTCAAATCTATGTTTTGTAGTACTCTGGTGTTAGCCAGCCCAAAAAGTATATCTAAGTATTCCAGTTTGTGTTTATAAGGAATTAAATTGGTTAGGGTCGTAGCTTTAGATTTAAAAAATTAAATATAGGAAAAAAAAATACACACAAAAAATAATACCTTTAAAGTTACTCTAATTCTGAAGGCCTCAAAGACTTTAGGGGTAAATTATAGAGTTAAGAAATAGTAATGAATTCATTTTTTGAAATAAATGTCTTCTGTTTTGTAGATTTGTCTCTGGATTGACACAAGTGTATACATATACACATGTTTATTTATAAACATATGTTTACATTTATATATAAATATATAAACATATATATTTTGTTATATATGTATACATAGAATTTATAGATACGTATGTAAAACAACAAGCCACAGACTCTGTTTTCTCATTAGTCATAGTAGCAAATAGATATATTTATTCCATGGTATTTACAAGAGCATTTTGCTACATTACTGTCTAATTGAAATGGGAAAATTGGACCAATTACATTTCTGATTAGTGTAGGATATCACAATGGACATTTTGTATATATGAAGAATGTTGTCGAACCCAAATTTGTGTGCTTCATGCACAGTGAGGGCAAACGAGCCAAACCATCAAAGTTTAACACAGAGAAAGGTTTATTGCAAGGGCCAAGCAAGGAGTACAGGTGGCTCATGCTCAAAAGACTCACATTCCCCAATGGTTTTCAGGGAAGAGTTTTCAAAGATAAAATTTGGGGTGAGGGCTGCAGGGTGTGTGACTTTCTTCTGATTGGTTGGTGGTGAGGTATTAAGGTGGTGTTCCAGGAATCTTGTGCTCAACCTAAAGTTACTTTCCACATGGGTGGGGGCCTTAGTTCCTATAGAACTTAAAGATAGGTGTCAGAATATTATGTATATCCATTGAAGAGGAACTAGGACCCTGCTTTATCATTTCACTATTGTTTCTTGACTGTTTTTTCTTTGATTTTGCATTTCCTCACTTCCATAATTAGTAACTGTTGGGATCTGCCCTTTGGAACTCAGGGAAGGTCTAGGAGGCTGAAGCCTTTTTCCTACAAAAAATAAATAGGGGACACAGAAAGGCTTTTGTACCTGGGAGGGTCCTGCAGGGCCCTGCTCAGTTTCAAGAATATGGGCCTAAAGAGAGGATAATAACAACATGCTATAAATATATAGGGATTTCTTGGCCATTTAAAACTAATTACTTTTTCCGTTTTAATTGATGTTCATACAGCTTTTATTTTCACCTCAGAAGTTTCCTCAGAACCACAGTCCAATGAAGACATGGTGGGAATTTTAACTGAAATTTTATGATTTGTTTCTATTGGACCTGGATATTAAGGCCCATTAAATATGTGGCTATCTGCTATGTCAGTTTTCCCCACATTGTGCCTCAGGAAACTTCCCTCTTGAGAATTCTTCAATTTATATTGTTTTGTCAGGCCTGTTTGTGAGATTTTCAAATATTGAAAAATGGCAGTTGTTAGGATTAATTTTCAACATTAACCTAAACTCACACATTTAGGAGCTGTACCATATGTTAGAAATTTTTACCTTGTTATAACCATGTGGTATTGGAAGCAAGTCTAACTTTTTAGCCATACTTTAAAACTGGAGTTTCCATGTTTAGTAATAGTGAGTTCTTGCTGATTATGTCAGCTGAACCAGTTATAAAAAAAATTGCAAACTTGAACACAAAGTTTCAGTTATGGTTTCTCAAACACCAGAGTAAAATTTCATTAACTCCTTGTTTGTATTTCTTCTGTCAAAGTAGTGTTTTTTGACCACTAAGTGAAAACTGCCTTGGTCTGAAATTACTGAAGTATTTTTATTGTATTAAAGTCATTTCACTGTATTATCATAATGGGTTTATCACTAATTTCAAATGGCAGCATTTTCTATTCCATCAACATATACTCAGTATTTAATATTGAAATTGAGCAGGACCCTGTGGGGCCCTCCCACGTACAAATGCTTTCCAGGTCCCCTGATTCTTATTTGTAGGAAATAAGATTCATTCAGCCTCCCTGACCTTCCCTGAGTTCCAAAGATCAGATTGAAACAGTTGTTTATCAGGGAAGGAGGGGAATGAAGAAACAGAGGAGGAACAGTCAAGAAACAATAGTTCAGGGATAAAGCAGGGTCCTGGTTCCCCCTCAAGGAATATACATAACAATATATTTGAGTTCTTTTGCAGAAACTAAGGCCCCCACACAGGTGGAGGGTGGTAACTTCAGGCTGAGCACAAGATTCCTGGAACACTGCACTGTTACCTCAGCACCAACCAATCAGAAGAAAGTCTGCACACAGTAGAAGATAATGAAGACTCTGACTCCCTCCCCAAATGATTACCTGTAATTAACTTCTGCTTTCTCCCTTTAAAAACTTTCACTGTCTCACAGAATCTTTGAAGTTGATTCTTGGACTTGGGTCTGCCTTCTACGCAGATTGCCTACCTCCAACCTTTCCTTTCCACCAACACTTGTCTCTTGAGTATTGGCTTTTGAGTGGCAACAGCCGAACCTGAGTTTGGTAACAATATGATAACTGCCACTTAGTAGAAATACAAGTAAACATTTGTTGAATAAATAACAATAAGTGATTGGAAAAAAGTAATGAATTTGGCTAAAAATAATATTCTTTATGCTTTTTTCTCCAAACATCAAAACAGTGAATGATAAGTAAAAATATTGCATAAGCTTAAGGCAATATAATAAGCATTCAACTTAAGCAGCCTAGTAAGATTTAGAAAGTGCTCTAAAAATTTAGATATAATTATTTTTCATAAATATACCTTACAATTCAAGCTAATGTTGGATTTGGTGTTTGTTCTTTTCTACTGGTGCTAATAAAATATAATGGGTATAATTAGAGTGTATTTGGTTTTCACTCAAAATTGATAATTTTATTAATGAGAATTTAAATGATTAACCCATAAAAGAAAGAATAAACATGCATATTTTTTCCTGATTATTTTCTCCAGGAAAAATACAGAAGTGTAGCATTTAGCTTGAACTCTATGTTTTCCTCATTTTTCATCTGTGCTACTTTGGTTAATAATAGGGTGATTTTATTTACATTTGTCCATTGGATTCTCTTTTTAGTTAGGACAATATTTGAGCTAGTGTTACATAAAAAGTTAAAATATCTAAAATTAAACATAGTAAAAGGAGAATTTAAATGGATTTCCAGTGTAATTACCAAAATTGTTTTTTCATTCATTCAATCTTCTGTCATGTTTTCTTTTAAATTTTAATTTGGCTAAATACCATTTATAACATTGTTTTTTCACAGGATGGAAAACAAAGTGTTCCATAGAGGGGAAAAATGCAAATAAGAAAGTCTGTACCATATTTGTACTCTTATAAGAGAGTAATTAGCTGAAAACAATTAGCTGAAAATCATAAAATGGTATCCAGAGAATACCACTTTTTCAAGATTGTGACAAAGGGTTTTACCAAAATAGGCCAAATATCTTTGGTAAAGTACACACTAAAAATCTTAGTAGTAAAATAAACCAGAAAAATAGGAGTGCTAAATGTGGGTTTTCAGATCACTTGATTGTACCCTTACCTCTTGCATTTGAACATGAAAATGACTATTTTCAGTATATAAAACATTTTCAGTAAAGTCAATAATGAACCAAAAATATAACTTTTCCAAACCCATGACTTCACTGAATTTATTGGATTTGTGCTCTATAGATAGATATAATTGTGTATTTTGTAAAACTGGTAGCCAGTTAAACACTAATAAAGGAAAAGCTAAAGCATCAAAAAAAGTTTCCACCTTTATAGGAAAAACAAGACTTGGGTCATTAGACTTTAATAGCCTTAAATGTCTTGGGACAAGGAAACAATTACCACTTGGAGAAAATAATTTAGCTAGCTGTGAAAGCTATTCAGGAGTGGCTAAATACTTACAAATGTTTTTCAGATTTGGTCTGTGAGTTTAATGGCCATCTCTGGACAGATGATCAGCCTTAATATTGAAATTGCTCTGCATAGTGTGAAGCTTGTCCTAGAAAAGTAGGCAAAATCTTTTGGTGCTCTTACCAAATATAAAAATACTGAGTGGTGTGTCCAATCACTGTCTCACATGTGCACATATTTGAAATATAGGAAGGCACAGAAACAATTGCAACTAAGTCAATAATTGTGATTCTAAGTCCTTGAAAGGCCGGTTTCAACTTTCTCCCTTGATATATGAGTCTTTCCAAAGCATAACCATAGTGGTTCAGTAAAAATCTGATACTATTGTGTCTTTTGGAGGAAATACTTCCTAAGAATTCTGAGCCTTCTTTCTCTTGTGATTATCAGCACAATGATCTTTTTAAAACTTTCATAGTTTCGTAGCTTTCTACAAATTTCTGTATCTCACTGAAAATCACATATCTTATATGTGACATATACTCCCACGTCTCTGAAATAGGTTCTTAGGATAATTACTCAGATTTTTAAAAGAGCACTGAGAATCATCAGAGGATCTTTTACACATGGGGCCAGCACAGTTAATTTGTATATCAGGACCCACAAAATGGCAGCTGCCCCAGAGTCTGCACTTATGGAAAACACCTGTCAGAAAAACCTAATATACACCAATCACAATCCACCTAACCCAGCTTTAGCTAGCTTACCTTACTCTAGGAAATAGGACCTGCTAGCCTTCTCAGGAAACCTCTGACCTCCTAGCCAACCATGCCCTATTTCCATATTGCCTCTTCACCTCTTTAAAATGTTGTTGTCCCAAATCCCTGGAGAACAGTGCTCCACTGCTTATGAGGTGCTGTACTCCCTCAATTTATGGATTGCTTTCCCTTGAATAAAGGACATCAAATTCATTATTAAATTGTTTTAGTTTTTTCATTTGACAATTTTGTCAAAGAGGTGGGACCTGAAGACAGCTACTAAAGATTCTGGGGAAGGCTCCTACACACACCTGTAAATACCTCAGCACCCTTTTTTGTTGAGCCTCTTCGGCTGCTCTCTGGAATCCTCGGTAAGCTTTACTTATCAATATTTTGTGTTCTGAGCTCTTTTAGTTTGTTTGTCATAATCCTTCCAGGTAGAAAATGTGGTGTGAGAGACCCTAGATTTTTCACAGGGTAAAAATAGATGTGTGAGAGGCTCTAGATTTTTATGGTGTACTTAGTGGCCTACAATTGGGTTTTTGGCAGAACTCTTCTGCAAGGTAAGTGCCTTTGAGAGGTAGCTCCTGACAGGTCTCAGGAACTGTGCTCAGGCATCTAGAAACAGTAAATCTGATTGAATTCAGGAGGGTTACTTCAAGAGGAAATAATGGGTACCCCTCAGTCTAAAGCAAGCAAGATAGCAGCTGTGAGGAGACTCACAAAACTTTGAGGTACGTTCACAGCATAAACTGCTGGGGGACTTGGGGAAATAAGACAAGATATTTGGAGTCTTTTTGACCAACAGCACATCAAAATCTAAGCAGGCCTAAGTTTGACTATTAAAAGCCAGTAGGAAGTCTGCTACTATAATGAAATCTTATGAAACAAATAGCAAATCTATTGCTTATGGGATTCTTGGAAACCAAAGACACAATATTGGTGGACACTAGTTGAGCACTTAAAAGTTGTTATAGTTAGGTGGTAATAACTCTAAGGCTCCCTTGCTGGGTTAAGTTGGTCACTGAATGGGTTAGATTTGCACTAGGTTACCCACCAAACTGAAGAAAATTTCCATACAACAAGATATATTATAAAGCACCAGAAAATCCCCTACCCAGTGGCATATCCTTCGTAGGTATTAATCCTCCAAGAGACCCTAAGCTTAGCTAAAGAAATAGGATCCTCAACTTACAAAGAATAAGGTATATAACCTCCGGCACACCTGCATATTTTATGTCTAAGAACTGGGGTCTTAGAAGCTGTAGACATCTACAAAAATGGCAAAATCTTACTAAGACAACCTAGAATTGCAATGGTCATGATGGGGAATGTTCCAGTTAGTAAAGATAGTTCATTTAAGAAGTGCACTTGAAAATAATTGTTCCCCAATCAGACAAACAGAAGGAGATGCCTATTTCAATTGGCATGCAGGAGCCTCCAAAAGTCTTCAAGATTCCAAAATAGCTTCATTGGAAGATTCATTGCAAAAGGCTAAAAAAAAATTAAGACACAAGAGGTACCTAAAACTAAAAGTCTGATATGACTCCTACTACTCCACTCTATCTTTCTTTACCTGAATACCCACAGTCTGTTGATCCTTTATCTCAAATTTCTTTACACTCTGAAGAGACTATAAGACTATAAACAAAAGCCCACCAAGTTAGTGGTGCCTCCTGTTGGCACCTTCCAGTGATGATAAGACTCCCGGAGCTTCTCCAGTAAACTAGTACCTGTTATTCCATTAAACAACCAAGGAAAAACTAAAATTAAAATTAGGGGGAAAAAAGGAGGCTACCTGGAAACTAGATGAATGAAAAATTTTTTTAATCTACAACAAAAATATTAGTAAAAAGTTTAAGCCATGTGAGAAGATAACCCTAACTTATTCCATCTGTCAGAAACACAATGTGTATCCAGCTGTTCTTCCAAGCTCAGTTTTGCATTATCATACCTGTCTTATGGCTAAATTTTCTAAATGAAAGCTGTAAGGTCTCTGTTTGCATCTGTTTATGTATGTCTATGTGTTTATGTTATAGATGTGTGATGTGTTTCTATCTCTGAATGCTATTGCCAAAATTAATTTGTAAAGAGCTCTACTTAATTGACTTAAAGGTAAACCAGTGCTATATAAATTAAGCAGTCTCAAAAATAAAAACTAACCGAAATGTTTTTAAGGTCACATGATTTAGAATAATCTTTGATAAATAAAACTAGATTTTTTGTTGGTTTAATTAAAATAGGCATGTATTTAGAGTTATCAGTAATAAATATAATGTAGACATATAATTTTTATTCTACCTAGGCTTACTAAAAGTCAAATAAGCTCATGTTATCTCTGTTATAAAATTTGTCCACACAAAAGATAAGATAATGGTTAGCTGTTTAATGTGAAATTTTTACAAATAAACATAATTTTTAATTAGTAAATTAAATATATGTAAGATAAAGCTTTATAAATGATTTTTTCAACCATAATTATGCTTTATGTTAGGTCTACTTAAAAAGAGTTTCCAAATCTTTTTGGTAATTTGAAACCTTCAAGTTACACTGAGATAAATTAAATGGGAGATATTCTTTGAATATCTAGATCATTTTCAAATAAGATAAAATACTGACACATTAACTACTGAATACAGGTTTATCTACCTTTGGCTTCCATTTACAGAGGAACTAAAATATTTGGTTTTATTAGTAAACGTGTTTTATGATACACTAAAAATTTACTATGAGGAAGAATATATTTCTAAAAATTATGAAATGTATTTATGAATTTGCCAATTCACAGAATTCTAGTGTTACAGTCCACAATCACTTACTTCTTAGTTTTCACTAGGCATAAAGGATTCTAGGGATTAAGAATTCTAATAAATATATGTAGTTAAAACTACTTAGAAATAACAGGATAAAAGAAATGATCATGTATGAAAAGTAGGTAAGGCAAATAAAATGACTGTTCTGGAATGAGAAAAATGAAAAACATAGGACAAAGTCTGAATGGATATTTTTAAAACTTGTAGCTTTGTGGAAAAGAAATCTTGGGAAAGGAATTTTATGTGTGGTCAAACTGGCTCAGATTGGAATGGATTTAATTAAGTTTTTGAAAAATTAAAATTTTGTTTTCTGTCTGTTAAAAAGACAAAGTTTTATTAGATTATTGGTCTGTTCTTATCATGAAATTGTAAACAAAGATTTTTCTTTACCTTTTAAGTAATCTGCCTGGACAGCAAAGATTTTCTTATCAAAATAATTTATTGTGCTTCATGTTGTCTTTATCAGATCTTGGATTACTTGAGAAAACCCAGTATTTTCATTATTAAGAGAGCTAAGTTTTTTTCGCAACTACGTAATCTTCTGTATTCGCCTTTAACATCTTCTTTTGTCACTTTGGTGACTTGAATTTCCATGACAGTCAAAATAGTGTTTCATTAACTTGTACTAGAAGGCCCATCTTCCAGCAAACATTCCAATAATTTTAAAGATAAAATTTTATCAGAGAGGATAAAAAGCTTTTATATTTGTACAAGGCATCTAAATAGAAGAAAAAAATAACCAAGACCTGTGCCAATCTTGAGTCATTTGTCATGGGGTCTTTGTCAACAGGATTGTACTGTTCTTTTACATGATGAAAGATTATTTCTGTGGCACATGTTAGAGCAAGTCTTGAGATTATGGCAATAGAAGGATTTACCATTCCTTCTGACTGTGTATTCTAAAGATTGGTATATTGAAGCTGTTATTGAGGGCAGCATAAACGGACCTAAAGGGAAAACAGGAATAGTAATGTTCTCCCAGTGACAGCAGACTTGTGGAGCCCCCCATCTTCCTTGGGACACATCTTAGTTCTGGTCCCAGCAGCAAGTAGTGAGAGAAACCCAGGACAGACTCCTTGGAGCTGATGAGAAGAGCGCTTTCTTTCCTGATTTGCTCTAAGCACTTGTGCAGCTCCTAGATGGAAGCTTTAGGAAATGAAAGTAATTTCTCTCCCTTAAGAGCTATTTGGCAGACTGACCAAAATTTTCAGATGATTATGTGACAGAATAATTGTCACAAATAAATCTTACGAATTGAATAAGTAGACCAGAGATTCTTAAACTATTGAAAGTTTTAGTATGTTAGAGGAAATGGCTTCCTGAGACAAAGAAATATGGTTTCTGAGTTCTAAACATCTGACATTATGTTTATTATTTGGGTTTTTTTTTTTTTTTGTACTTCAAGATAGCAAATGGCCCATTCTAGTTCTACATTATTATAAGACACAGACTAATTACTTACTATCTTGAAATTTCCCATTTCAGAAGAGGGTATTGATAATCTTGGTATAATCAAATACACCATAAAGTATCTTGGATTTGCATATGTGTGTTTGTGTGTGTGTTTTTTTTTTCTTATAATGAAAGAACAGTTTTTTGCCAAAGTCAAATCCAAATTTTCACCAAATTCTCATTTAGCCTTCAAATTAAAACATAGAAGAATAGAATTTTAGTAAAAATATTGCAATGCATTGAGTTTAATAAGGGAATTTCACTATATTAGCTGGTTCAATCCTTAAATGTGTAAGTTTTAATATATATTTTTCAAATTTTTTATTGGAATATAGTTGATTTACAATGTTGTGTTTCAGGTGTACAGCAAAGTGAATCAGTTATACATATACATCTATCCATTCTTTTTCAGGTTCTTTCCCATATAAGTCATTAAAGAATATTGAGTAGAGTTCCCTGTGCTATACAGTAGGTCCTTATTAGTTATCTATTTTATATATAGTAGTGTGGATATGTTAATCCCAATCTCCTAATTTATCACTTCCCCCCACGTTTCCCCTTTGGTAACCATAAGTTTGATTTTGAGATCTGAGTCTGTTTCTGTTTTGTAAATAAGTTCCTTTGTAATATTTTTTCTTAGATTCCACATGTAAGTGATATAATAAGATATTTGTCTTTGTCTGACTTACTTCACTTAGTATGATAATATCTAGGTCCATCCATGTTGCTGCAAATGGCATTATTGACATTCCTGTTATGGCTGAGTAATATTCCATTGTATGCATGTACCACATCTTCTTTATTCATTCCTCTGTCAATGGAAATTTAGGTTGCTTCCACGTCTTGGTTATTGTAAATACTGCTGTGATGAACTTTGGGGTGCATGTGTCTTTTTGAAGTGTGGTTGGTTTTCTCCAGATATATTCCCAGGAGTGGGAATGCTGGATCATATTGTTGTTCTATATTTAGTTTTTTAAGGAAACTCCATACTGTTTTCCATATGGTTGTACCAATTTACATTCCCACCGACAGTGTAGGAGGGTTCCCTTTTCTCCACACCTTCTCCAGCATTTATTGTTTGCAGAATTTTTGTTGATGGCCATTCTGACTGGTGTGAGTTGATAGCAAAACTTGGCAAAAACTGATGAACCTATATTATTTTCCCTAAATATCAAATACCACAATTAAAGTACAGGAATGTTCTGCCTTGTCTGTGGAAAGGTTGACTACTATCCATACTGTTATTTACAAGACAGATCTGTCTTCAGGAAACTGAAGTCATTTAAACCCTAAATTATGAGAATAAAAAATTTAAAATGATAACCTAAATGTCCATGTAGCATTATATAATAATGTATTCATGAAAATACTACTTTATTAAATATATATTAGACAGTAAGCAAATTAGTGACTTTGTTAGAGTTATCTTTCATCATAAATGAATTTGATATGGACTATTTATTAGTCCAATCAGAGAAAACAAAATATTTGATTTATTACAAAATTGGAATCTTAATCAGAACTTGATTTTTAACTAAAGTAATTAATTTATGGGTAGCTTTAAAGGAGAACCTTTATTATCAAGAATACCCAGGTAATCCATATTCCTTTTCAAATGTGTATACACTTTTCCAGTCTTGTACATTCATAGAATGTATTTGTAGAAAATCATCATATTCTAGTTGTTTATGAGGTATATTTTTAAGTGATATTTAGATATTTTCCATAACTATATAGTTTGGCTGAAGAATTAAAGGTTTATATTTCAGTTTCTCTTCCAGTAACCAAATGCTATTTATGGATAAATCTGATACTCTGAAACTTTCATATCTTTTATTTCAGTTTATTTGCTAGAATAGATTGAAGTCACATTTATTCCTTGGTAGCCTTATTTTATCACTCTACTTCATGAGAAATCTCACCTGTTACAATGTTATCAATCAAAAACTTACTCTGAATTAATGTTTGATAAAAAGATGTCAGCAGATTAGTATTTCCTTCTGTCCTTGAGATTCATTTTACTCAACATTCTGCTGCATATTGCAATCCCAGGTCTCATAAAAAGGTCAAAATAAATATCTCCAAAGTATACCTCATTATCTTTCTTCCAATTTAATGCTATGTCCACCTTTACTCTTTATTCCTTATTTCAATAAATCATATCTTGTGGTTACTCATATATATATATATACATATATACACATACATATATATACACACATATATTTTCATATTCTTTTCCATTATGGTTTATTGTAGGATATTGCACATAGTTCCCTATGCTATATAATAGGACCTTGTTGTTTATCTATTTTATATATAGTAGTTTGTATCTGCTAATCCCAAACTCTGAATTTATCCATCCCCTACCCCATTTCCCCTTTGGTAAACAGAAGTTTGTTTTCTATGTCTGTGAGTCTGTTTCTGTTTTGTAAACAAGTTCATTTGTATCATTTTTTTGGATTCTACATATAAGTGATATCATACGATATTTGTCTTTCTCTGACTTACTTCACTTAGTATGATAATCTCTAGGTCCATCCATGTTGCTGCAAATGGCATTCTTTCTTTCTTTTTTATGACTGAGTAGTATCCTATTGTGTATATATACCACATCTTTATCCATTTATCTGTCGAGGGACATTTAGGTTGCTTCAATGTCTTGGCTATTGTAAGTAGTGCTGCTATGAACATTGGGGTGCATGTATCTTTTCAAATTAGAATTTTCTCTGTATATATGCCCAGGAGTGGGATTGCTGGATCATATGGTAACTCTATTTTTGTTTTTTAAGGAACCTCCATACTGTTCTCCATAGTGGCTGTACCAAGTTACATTCCCACCGACAGTGTAGGGGGATTCCTTTTTCCTCAAACCCTCTCCAGCATTTGTTACCTGTAGACTGTTTAATGATGGCTATGAGTTCTTTATATATTTTGATATCCCCTCTTTTCAGATATATGATTTGCAAATATCTTCTCCCATTCAGTAAATTTTCTTTTTATTTTGTTGATGGTTTCCTTTGCTGTGCAGAAGCTTTTTAGTTTGATGTAGTCTCATTTGTTTATTTTTTCTTTGGTTGCCATTGCCTGAGGAGTCATGTCCGAAAAAGTATTGCCAACAACAATAAAGGAGATTACCACCTATGTTTTCTTCTAGGAGTTTTATAGCTCTGGTTTTATATTCAAGTCTTTAATTCATTTTGAGTTAATTTTTGTGGATGGTGTAAGATAGTGGTCAAATTCCATTCTTAGTACTGGAAGTTCTAGCCAGAGCAATTAGGCAGAAAAAAGAAGAAAAGGTATCCAAAGCGGAAAGAAAAAAAACATGACTTTATACATGGAAAACTCTAAAGACTCCACCAAAAAACTTTTAAAACTAATAAACAAATTCAGTAAAATTGTGTGGTATAAAAACAATATACAAAAATCTGTTGCATATTTATACATTAACAATGAACTTGCAGAAAGAGAACTTAAGAAAACACATATTTACAATTGCATCAAAAATAATAAAATACTTAGAAATACAACCTGAACACTAAAAACTAGAAAACATTGATGAAAGCAATTGAAGACACAAATAAATGGACAGATTTTCCATATTCATAGATTGAACCAATAAATACTGTAAAAATGTCTATGTTACCCAGAACAATCTACAGATTCAAAGCAAACCGTATCAAAATTCCAATGGCACTTTTCACAGAAATAGAAAATACAATCTTAAAATTTGTATGGAAACATGAAAGATTTCAAATAGCCAAAGAAATCTTGAGACAGAACAACAAAGCTGGGACATCACTCTCCCTGAATTGAAACTATATTACAAAACAATAGTAATCAATATGGTATTGATGTTTCTGTTTCCTCACCTTTTACTCTTAGTTGTATTTCAGTTTCATGCTATTCTTCTGTTCAGCAGTTAATGAAGCAGCTTCTGCAAAATTATTTATGATCTCAGATTCTCATCACTGTCTACCCTTTAGCAGTATTTTACCTAGTTAACTACTCCCTCATTTTGGCCTCATTTCCCTGGCAATCTCTTGACTCCTGCTGGACTGACCATCTCTCTGTCCCTCATTCTCTTCAAATGTCTATTATCTTTGTACAGTTTCCCTCTGCCTGGAGAGGTTTTGCTTCCCTTTCTTGCTTGGGAGCTGCCTTTCTTCTCATCTGTGCTGAGGTTTTCCTGATATGCCTGACTAGAGCTCTGCTCAAAAGGTGTCCCTATTTCAAGATCTTATAATATTATTCATCTCTCCTTAACCATGATTTCAACATTGGCATTTCCACATTTCTCTGTGCCGTCATTTAGTTAATATCTTCCATCTACCAGCTTGTAAAGTGGTTAACTATGGGGGTAGAAACTACTCATATTTTTAGTCACGAGTATCTCCCAATACCTGGCACTGTGCTCAACAACTATATATAGAGTCAATGAATATATATGGTATTACAGTCTGTTTCTGTTCTACTTTCCTGCTGCAATTACTATTTCAATCAGTATCCAAATTGCAGAAAATATCAACAGAATCACTATTGATCTATGTTTAAAACAGTGAGACACACTCAATTCCTGACTTATTTATGAAATCTAGGATAACTATATTATTAAATTAAAACTTTATTGAAATTTACCATTCAGTGATATTTTTATAAAAGATAAGTTTGAAAATATGTTGACTTTTAAAGAAAAATGTAATGAAAACACATTAGGATGTGAAAGCAAGTATGTGACTTCCAGTGCTACAATTGTTTAATTCAAATAACATCAAATTAATTTTAAATGATCTTTGAAGAAAACAGAAAAGACATGACCTGAAAAAACACATTGCCATCTTTTACCATAATTACCATAATTATTTTTCCATAATTAAGTATCCCTTTGACAGCATCTCAAATATTATGACATTTTTTGGTGTAGCATTTTATAAATACAAGCTTTCTTTGAGGACAAAGCAAGGAAATATTGCTTTGTATTCAGAAATATTGTTTTTTGTATTCCTTACTATGCTTCACCTCCCTAAAATTATTTTCTTTTTAAAATTTATTTATTATTTTCTGAAAATTGTATAAACTACTGGAAGCATTTTGGGTTTCATAACAATAGTTTCAAAAAATTGTGGTGCCACAGCTCACATGATCATTAACAGCTTTGAAAGGCGAAAACTCTAAATTGCATGAGGGTCTGGGACTAGTTTTGTGGACAAAGTAACAAAGTTTTGTATGCATGATAATGATAAATTCATTATCTTAAAGGTCTGGAGGTCAGAAGTCAGAGGGTTTACTAGACTAATATCAAGATGTCTTCTGAGTTCTTTGTGAATGCTCTAGGGAGAATTTGTTCTTTTGTCTTCTTCAGCCTCTAGAAGTCACCTGCATCCCTTGGCTCTTAGCCAAGGGATGTAGCATCTTCAAATCTTTCTGACTCTGGATCTCTTGCTTCTCTTTTATAAAAACTCTTGTGATTACTTGGGGACACTGGATAATCTAATATAACTGCCCCATCTCAAGATCCTTAACCACAGCTGAAAAGTCCTTTTTACCATGTAAGATTCCATATACACAGCTTCCAGTGATCAGAACATGGGCATCTTTGTTCATCATTATTTTGCCCATCACAGATGCTTATCAAAATTTCAATTCCACAAGAACATATGTGTAGATATTTCAAGAAGCTACATTTGGATTCTAGGGGAACAATGAGATGTGGTAGAAAGAATATAGGCTTTGGTGCCGTTTAGAGCAGGTTCAGACCCTGGAGCTGTTACTTGCCAGCTATAGAACCCGTGGAAAATTATTCATTCTCTCTCTAAATCAGTTTCATCATTTCTTGAATGGAGATATAAATAAAATGTAAATCAAAAGGTTCTTATGAGAACTACAGATATGATACCTAGCATGTTGCAAAGTGCTAGTTGTTATCGATATTATTATACAAATTAATTTATACATATACTTGGAATCCCTAAAATTAAATTATTGTCCAGCTACTTTTCTCCGCATTTCTATGCCAGATACTATTGCTAGTTAGTTAAGCACGTCTGTAAGACTTACAAAGAGAAAGAGAAAAAAATGTTTAGAGTTTAAATATGAAAATCAAAGGAAGGTCAGGGAAATCTATAAATTTTTGTTTTTGAGGCTAAATTTTGAATAGGGTTTTAGTAAGCATATAGGGTGGGAAAGGTCATCCAAGAAAGGTGATGCAACATGAAAAAGGGGCATACATGCATGAAGGTACACGTGCAATTAGTTTATTTTAGATTATACAGTCCTACATGAGAATGCTGTTTATGTTTTGCTAATATCTATAACATAAACCCATCTAATTAGGAACTTAATAACTCTTTTAATGAGAGTGGTGACTACAATATTCAATGTTGTAGTAGTTCAGCTTTTATGTGAGCTCTAATTAAAATGTAAAGATGTTTTCAAAGTACAGGAAAATTGCTTTGGAAATTCATTTTTCTCGCTTGTTTATGATCACATTTTTATTTCATAAATAGTCCCTAATGAACATGAGAATTTCAGCTTAATTGTTAAGTGTATTACTTGAAGAACCAACCACACAAAAAATAAGAAGGAAAAGAAGAAAATAAAAAATACACATGCACTTATATTCATACTTGCATTCATCCAACCAACCATTCATTGCAGGCCTATACTGTATCCCACACTGTCCTAGACATAGGAGGACTTGGTCATCACATAGATTTGAGAGAAGGAAGTGTGCATAGTTGTAGAAGATGGAGTATCTTGGAGGGGATTGCTACCTGAAATGAAGAGAGAACCAGGTGAACATAGGCAGAGAGGGATGGAATGGCCTTCCATTTGCCATTTAGCAGGACTAAGACCAAGGTACCCTTATAGAGCACAGCTGCAGAGGTAGGTGGGATCCACACTACAAAACATACACATGCCTTGCTAACATTTCTGTACATTTTTTCTTCATTGAGAGCTCTTGTCTCTGGATCACTCATCCCAATTAAGTTTCCTTTCTTTCCTCTCCGGCCTAGACTCGCCACTTTAATAACCCTCCTTGCCTTATCCATTAAGCTTCCAGAGCACCTAGCTTTACCTATTCAGCTTTGGGTCAATGCAACCATTAGTCTTACCTTCCCTTTGTAAGAACCGCTGAGCACTGCAAGAGAAAGCCATACAATCATATGGAATTATGCCACTGAAAATCTATGGTCTCCCGTAACAGCTAGTTCCTAAAGTTGTCCTGAGAAGTTCCCTGTACCAATCAAATCAGTGGTATACTTACTCAAGTCCCTTGCTCTATAATTATCACCCATATTTTGTATGTGTTCTACTGGGCATTTTAAAAGATATGTGTATTTTTTATGTATGTATGTACATGCATAGAGCTCAATTCTATCACTGTAGAATAGTTGTTTGTTCCTGAATTTTATGTAAATAAATTTTAAAATATATATACTCTTTTGTGTCTGGCTTTTTGAAAATTTATGGGTGGATGGTAATAGTCATTCATGAATGTTTGAAAGAATTCATTAGCTTAGAATGCACTGGACTATTTGTGCCTGGAGCTTTATTTCTGGTAAGACTTTAAATTATAAATTCAATACCTTCAGTAGATAAAGGACTATTTGGGTTTCCTTCTTTATTGTAATACATTGTTATGTTCAAGGAATGTATACATTTCATTTCTGTTTTCAAATTGGCAAAAAGTTTGAAATGTATGCAGCTTTTCCAAAACATGGTCCATTTTTGTGTTTCCATGCTGTTTTTTTAAAAGAATCTCATTTCTTAAATATAGTAAACATGGTTACTTTGAAGTCTTCAACTGATAAGTTTAAAGTTTGTATTCTATGTGGGTCTGTTTATATTCATTATTTTACCTCTCAATTAATAGTCACTTCTTTTCTTCTTTCCATGTCTAGATAATAATATTTATTGTGTGCCTGTCATTGTACAGAATATGTTGTGTAGGCTCTAGATTATGTGACTTTCATCTAGAGTTGGTTGAAAATTTTGTTGGTGGATAGTTAAATTTGCTATTGGAACATGTGAATCCTTTTAACACTTGTTTTAGTTGAGTCTGTTTATTTTGTCCTGTTGCTAAAGTATATTCCTTACTCATAGGGCATTTTCATGTTTTCTTGAATGAGTGTCTAGGATGATTTTCAAGTTTCTCCATTTTGATGGAACTTGAACTCCAATGTCTCTTCTGATTTCTTGCACCAATACCAGACTAAGTTAATTACTTTGGTTTTATAACTACTTGATACAACATAGTAAAAGTGCAGCTTTATTCTTTTTCACTATTATCTTGGCTATTCTTGGTTTTTAATTTCCCCATACATTTTAGAGTCAGGTAACAAATTTTCCCATCCTCCCTAAAAAAGTCTTGTAGAATTTTGATTGTTACTGCAGTGATTTGGTTGCCTAATTTGGAGAGAATTGCCTTCTTTCAAGTCTTCCAATACTTGGAAGTGGTATATCTCTCCATTTGTTTGGGTCTATTCAAATTTCTCTCAGTAATCTTTTGTAGTTTTTCTGTAGTGGTACTGGATAGATTTTGTTAAATTTATGACTAGTTTTCTGATGTTTTTTTCATGATATTAAATTAAATACTGTTTATAATATTATTTTACAACTTTGTGTGGCTGGTACCTAGAAATACAATTTATTTTTATAAATTGATTTTTAGATTCAGCAGCTAAAAAAATTATGAATTCTAGCAGTTTATCTTCAGGATTTAAAAAAAAATTTTGATACACACATTTGTGCACCTGTAAATGTCAACTTTTCTTTACATTTTTCTGTTTATAATTTTGATTTATTGGCCTTTTAGCCCTGGATATGTTCTCCATTGAATATTGAACCTAAGATATTTTTTCTCACCCTCCAATCAGGGTAAAGCTTATACTTTACCATTACTCAGTTTATATCATATAGTTTTTTTTTTAAGGTAACTTTATGAGCATAAGAATTTCACTTCTGCTTTTAATTTGCTAAAACTTTTTGTTTTATCATACATGTATATTGAATTCTATCAAATAATTTTTTATTATTTGTCAGTATGATCATTTTATTTTTCTTTGTCTTAATGTGATAAATTACATCAATTTTTGAAATGTTAAAATAAACATACTAGAAAAAATTTGGCCATGGTATGCTATGTTAGATTTGATTTGATAATATTTTCTTTAAAATTTTTGTATCTTTATAAGAAATATTGGTATATGATTTCCCTCTCCTAATGTATTCGGTCATGCTTTGGTATCAACATTATAGTTATTTAATAAAAGAGTGGGAAACTGCCCTCTCCTCACATTTATCTAAGAGAAAAAGACTGTGTATGGTATTGGCATTTTGTTTCTGAAACATGAGGAGAAAATATACATGAAGCCATCTAGGGCTGGAGTTTTACTCATTGGGATGCTATTAATTAGATACTTAATTAATTAATTAATTTTTTTTGCGGTACGTGGGCCTCTAACTGTTGTGGCCTCTCCCATTGCAGACCACAGGCTCCGGACGCGCAGGCTCAGCGGCCATGGCTCACAGGCCCAGCCGCTCCACGGCATGTGGGATCTTCCCGGACCAGGGCACGAACCCGTGTCCCCTGCATCAGCAGGTGGACTCTCAACCACTGCACCACCAGGGAAGCCCCTACTTAATTTATTTTTTAGATATAGAACAGTTTTTTTCATGTTTTTGTGTAATTTTTATGACTTGTGCTTTTTAAGGTATTCAGCTATTTCACCTATATTTTCAAATTTTTTGGCATGACATTTTTCATAAAGTACTCTATCTATTCAATACATATTTGAAAGATCTGTAGTGACGTTCCTTTTTCATTCCTAATATTGTTTGTGTTTACCTTTTCTTTTTATTTTGATCATTCTTACTAGGGGATTAACAATTTTATTAGCTTTTTAAAGAAATAACATTGGTTTCATGGATTTTCTCAGTAGTGTTATTTTTTCTATGTTACAGATTTTTACTATTTTCTTTATTTTTCCCTGTTTTCTAACTCCTTGTGCTCTATCATAGACCATTGATATTCTTTTCTAAAATCTAAACTTAGTACTATACATTTTCCTGTAAGTATTGCTTTAAATGTTTCCCACATATATTAAATACTGTGCTTTTAGTATAATTCAGTAAAACAATTTAATTTCTATTTTTAATTATTATTTGATCATAGTTTTTTTAGAAGTGTACTGCTGATTTACAAATGTAGGATGGCTTTCTTTAGCTATCTTTAAATATTTAATCCCAGCTTACACATAGTATAGTCAGAGGACAGCTCTATATATTTTCAATTCCTTGAAACGTGTTAGAACTTACTTTATAGCCTAGTATATGGCTTACCTTGGTAAACGTTCAAATTGCACATGAAAATAATGTGTATTCTGCATTATGCGGTGAGTGTTCCAGATATGTCAGTCAAATTAAAATATCTTAATATATCAAATACATCTTTCTAAATTGATATTTTATCTGCATATTCTATCATTTACTATGAAAAATGTACTAAATTATACTTCTATTATTGTGAGTTTGCCTATTTCTCTTTTTTTTTTTTCTGTCAATTTTAGCTTCCTGTAGTTTGAAGCTGCTACTTGGTGATTGGAAGTTCATAATTTTTATATCTTCCTTATGTCCTAGTATTTTTAAGTTATAAAAATATTTCTAGTTTTCTGATTTTTTCCCTTAAATCTAATTAAAATATTTTGTTTAGTGTTTTTTGGCATACATTTTTCCAACTACTAACATTTTAATTTCTACTTCTTTATATTTAAATGAGTCTCTTTTAAGAGGTATATATTTGCATTGTTAAATCAACTCCAATATTGTTTAAATTTTAATTGGCATATTATTCTCTTTACATGGAGCACATTTACTGATATATCTATGATTTTAAAACTGCCACCTTAGTATTTGTTTTCTATTTGTTTATGTTATCCTACATTCTTGCCTTCATCAGGTGTTATCAAGTATTAGTTTATTAATAATTCTCTCAACTAGCTTCTTTGTTATAAATTTATTTTTCTTTTTTTTTTTTAGTTACCACAGTGTTTACTGCTCTTTGTTGCAATGATATAGCCCTTAATGGGGAACTTTGTTGTCTGGTTACTGGAACAACTTTCACCTGTTGCCTCTTTTTTTTATTAATGCCTGTTTCAGAAAGCTGTCTCCCTCCAGTTCACACCCCTTCCAGTGGCAGTCTACATGCAATCACTAACTGTTGAAGTAGAACAGGGTCTGGCCATCTCAGCCTATCTTGGGGCATATCTGAAAGATCATTCTAGCTCCAGAGTTCTCTGTGTTTCAGTCACATTTGTCCTTGGGCTTTTATTGAAGCTCTACTTCTTTCTCTGCCCACTCCTGCTTTCTTACCTTTCCTTCCTCAGGTATTGATCATACGGGCATTCCTTAATACCCTGCACACTAAAATCTAACTCAGAGTTGGCTTTATAGGGAAGCAGGCATTCAGAGGAAGAAGTTTCAAAGATAGGCACTTGGGAGCAGGATCATACACTGCCTGGGTGGCAGTGAGACTACTGTCAGTGGTCATAGGTGAAGTACACTGTGCCTGGAAAAAAGGTGGTGACCCCATTGTTCAGTGGTAAATGGAAGGGGCATACTAGTGAAAAGGAATGTATTAGCTAGTGTAATGTGACATATGTTTGAGATATAGAAGGGGAGAACACCTCCAAGGACAATGGAATTGGCTACCTACTGAAATCAATAACTAAGTGAGAATAATTAATCATCAACTTAAAGCAAACTTGATAGTTAGAGGGTCTCTTTGGTAGCACCCCCTGATGGGAGAAGGTAGAGGAAGCTGAGGATACCACCCAGGACTTAATTTCCAGAATAGCCAAGCAACAAAAAATGTTAAATTACCAAGCAAGGCAGTCTACTTTGCCAAGGCCAGGATCCAGCTTGGGAAAGTGTGGGACCAGTATGGGAACAATCTGGGGTAATACTCCTAAAAACCATAAATTCCCAGTTTCCACTGAACCTTGTAAAACTGCACAAGTGGCCCACTCCTCCCAGGTGTGAGCTATCACCCTGCCCCCTGGCTTCAAGTCAATGTAGAAGCCTCTGTCCTGCAGGAGAGTATGCATCCCACTCATGCTCTGCCCTCTCCTGCAAATTTGACCAACATAACCTAGCTGGCCATAAGCAGCACCTGATAAGAGGGGAGGGGAATGTTTATTACCACAAAATACTCCATTGTCTGGGCAGAATGTACCTGCAGAAGCTGGGAGAGGACATTGGGATTGTATTCTGAGGGTGCTTAATCGAGGGGTCTGCCTTTTTGATTTACTGTGATCAGAAAGACTTTAACCTTTTCTATTGTATCACAAATAAATGGGTTGTCAATTTTAAAATATTAAATAATCTAAGTACACAATTATAGATCTAGAACTATTTTTAATGCATATAACATATGAAGTACTCTTCTATGTCCTGAGATTTAATATGATATGAATGAGGTATGTTTCCTGGTTTTGAGGACTCTACAGTGTAAGACTGACACGCACTATGCTTTGTAAGCAAAGAAAACACAGTAAACTTATCTCAAGATTCTAGAAAGATTTTCTGGAGAACTTTGTTCTGGGACCTTGGTATTGAAGGTCGAATTAGAGCTAGCCAGACATCTCCCCTTCCCCTCTCAAAAAAGGGACAAAAAATAACAGTTGAGAATGTTCTAAGCACATGAACCAAATCTCAGAGGTAAATATTCTTGTGAATTAGTGGTGAGTTGACAGCATTCCTCAGTCTATTAGTCCTTCCAACCTGTCCAGCATGGGAAACAGTAAGAAAATATATATTTCTGTTATTGAAAAACATCCTCAGAAAAGTTATTTGCACAAAATACTGTTTTAAGGTGCCCAGAATTCAGAAATTACATCCTCTGAAGTATGATATAGAACTTTTAAAATTCAAGTTGGTAATTTTACTTAAATTTGTTATTTTTCTCTATTTATATTGAAGTCATACTACCTAAAGCTCTAAATCATTGTGCAACTTCTTTGTTAAGCTAGTAAAAGAGCTTTGGACTTTACTTCCTATCTTTTTTTAACAGAAAGACATATTTCATCATAGCACACTTGTACTCCCTATACATTTGTATTCCTTTTTCAAACAAAGAGTTTTAGTGTCTTAGTCACATATAAATTGATGTTATTTTATCTAGTCTCATCTAGTAGCATAATCAGTGATGATTCAAGGGTAAATATTCATCAGATTTAAATTTTATCTTTATTTAACTCATCATTACCAGCAGGGGAGTGGACACAAGATTCTAACCCACTGCAAGGCAAAACATAATGTTTTCATCTCACATACTCTTCATTTATTGGACCTTGTCACTTATCCTTGTTGTTATCTTATTTTCAGAATAATTTATTTAAAACCAACCATAATTGTTCAAGGAAATCTCTTTATATGCTACTTTAATCTTCTTAATTCTGCCATCAATCCCTTAAGTTATGGTGAATAATCATATCAACTATTTATTGAATATCTATTATTTGTCAGGAACTATACATCATTCTTCATATTAAACAGCACTAATTTTCGTAACAACCTAAGAGGACATATGTTAGCATAACTCATTTTACAGATTAGAAAGCTTAGTTTCCAAAGTAAAGTAACATACTGATAAATAGTAGCTATAGACATTACAAATGAAAGCAAACCGCTTTATCTTTCCACTTTTCCATTCTGAAAGATATCATCACAAAGACATCATTGAGGAACAATAATGTGTGCGACCAAGACTGGAATTTTTAATTAAATGTCATGACTTCTAGTGTGTTCTACTGATGTGACAATACGAGTAGTTTTCATCTTTCAATTTACTCCATCTGTTTTTATAAACTAATCTTGATATAGAATAGTAGAGCTTCTCAGAAGCCAATATTAAATATAAATTGTTAATCAGAGATAGCCTGACATTGAGGTAAATTACCTACATAAAGAGAGAATCCTTTTAAAAACAAACACACCTTCAATATATGCATGTGTGTGTGTGTGTGTGAGTGTGTGACTACATATGGTATCCTATTACCATAGAGTAAAATTTGAGGTGAAAAATGGGAAAAAAGTACACAAGTGTCATTGAGGCACAAGAGACATAGAACTGGAATTATATGTAGGAAGGCATTTAACAGGACCATGGCATGATACAGGTTACATCTTTAATAAAGCGTTCTGCCAGCCTTACAGAATGGGTTGACACGTCAGTTGGGGATATTGCAGTAGTCAAGGTAAAAAACAATAGAAATGTGGAATCTACCAGATACATCTAAACATTGTTTACAACAAGGTCCTATTAAGGCGTGGTCTATACCCTGAAAAACTAGCCTTTTTAAAGACATTTTGAAGAGAAAATAGTAATTTAGTGGTCAGTTCTTATCCAAAAGGAAAAATAAAAGTTGGCCTTGGATATCTCAGATCCTAGTTGCTTTGCTTTTAAATTTGACAGTCTGCAAAAAATGTTTGTAAACAAGAAAGGCTATGGTTCACGGGAAACTTACATGTGATTTTTAAAAATGTGGTAGTTTGTCCATTACCTCCCAGGAGATACATAGGCAGTAAAATTAATGTGGTGGTTGCCAGGCATAATCACTTGTCCCCTGGGAGGTACACAGTTGCATATTTACAGGCTGCATTTTCATAGACAGCAATTTATTTCTCGGCACTACTTAATATCCATTATACCATGGAGGGCACCACCATTTGCTTTAAACACAAAAATGTGACATTTGATTTAAGGTTTATAATGATTTCTTATTTTTTGAGAAATTTTTGATACACTGTATTATTCCAATGCCCTGTGTATTTAGGGGTGACAGATTTTAAACAGGCACATTTCTACTTCCTCAAAAGGAAAACTGAAAGTAATAATAAAATCACTGTGTCTGAGTGAAAGTCAAACACCGTATCTATTGCTTAAAATGGACTTCTCTGGTAAAATGTTGTCTAAGGCACTGAAATATTCTACTACAATGTTTTTAGATATAACAAGACAAGCAAAATTAAGTTGGAGACTGGGAGAAAGGGGAAAAGGAAAGGCAAGGAATTCTCAAATATGTACAGTAATGTAATAAATAGAAAATCAAAATTACATTTTCTACCTTAGAATTGGTAAAAGGAGCTTATATTTTCTATAATGAAATACAATTTCATTTATCAGAATCTAAAAGGAAAAAACAGAGTTGCTTTGAATATTGGTTCTATTTCACTATCTTTTCCTTAACACAGGCTAATTACCCTTGATAGCTGAATAGGAAATTCGAGGCTTAACATGTTGGTGTGAGAGTCTGGAAGTAAGGATCTATCCCAGTAACAAACGTATACTGATGTTTCTAATTCACTCTTCTATAATTCTTAATTTAAATGTTATAATTTTCTATATAAATCTGTAGTTCATGCTAAATATCATTCTTTGAGTCTTTAGAACCATTATCAATTTTTCACTAATATTAATCATGTCCAATTTATGTTTTGACACATCTATCTTACTCTGGAATGTTTCCAGATAGATATAATGCAAAATTTATTAATGAAGTTTGCTTGATTTAAATACATTTTCTTATCAAAGCATTGTTTTTTGTGGATTCTATTCAAATATGTAATCTATCTGATTCCCTTATTCATTGAAACTTCTGGTAAAAGGGTTAGTGTTGTTCTTCAATGTTCAATCTTTAGTCAAGGGCTTGGTTAAAACAAGCATATTGGTGTAATTTTAGAAAATTAGTGATAAATTATGATGGAAGACAGAATCAGAGTTCAAATATACTTCAGATAGTTAAAATGATGATTACAAATTGACAGGTGCAATTTAAGATAAACAATTGTAAAGTCCCACATTCAAGTTTAAAAAATAAAATTCAGAAATTGTAATGCAGCTGATATGAAAACGTGAAAAACAAGCCTTAGAAATATCAGTTAACTGCAAATAGAAGTGTCATCTGAATTCTTATAGGGATCATGTGAGCATACTTTCTGTCTATTTCATCTGTATATCAACCATAGTTCTTTTAAATAGCCTTTCACATGGCATGGTCAGGTAAATATAAGCATTAAAAAGAGAGGAAAGAGATCTGCCTTCTTAACTTCTGGCTCTAAAAGGTGCATGATTTGTGGTTTCACATGTCTGGAATTCAGTGTCTTCCTGTATCAAAACAAGAGCTGGTCTAACTCATTACTAAGATTTCTTTTAGCTTTCATTTCCAGTATTGAATATGAATTCATGTAACACAACTGCAAATAAGACCGGTGTGTATCAAGAGAAGGCAACTCGGATAATGTTGGGATTTTGTGTCTCATAAACCATTTGAAGGACTTTCATATAGTAGAGAAAATAGATATATCTCAGAAGCCAAAATGTGAATCAATGGATGAATATTATTGCCAATTTTTTTTTATTTTACTAAAATAGAGAAATGTCACCTACAACATTCAAAAACTCTGACCATCTGCCAGAGAAATTTTAGAGAAAATCTCTACAGTCAATAGGAGATAGAAATAAATCCAGGTTCACCTTTGAATATAATTTGGATCTTTCAATTGTGCATAATACAAACATTTTGTAAGTAGAATTAGAGCCATTTGAAATAGTTTTAAAAGATTTGAAACAAATTCCTTTCACAAAATTTAAGAATATTATGCTAAAATACTTCAAAAAATAGAAAAATATTTTGTGATAATGCTTTTCACACAAGGATGTCTTATACTTATGGGCATGCTCTGAAAATGGTAGATTCATTTCATAATTCACTTGACCAACATCTCCCTCATAATCCCATTGTCCCTATCTATCAATAATAGGTCTTCATGTCCTATCAATTTCACCCTCTGCTAAGTGTCAGAATTCATTAATCTGAACCACTTAAAATCCATCTAAAGATTTGTTTATTTCTTTCTTCTGTAAGATATTTTAAACAATGCCACAGAAAAAATCCATTAGAATGGGAAAACTTGATATGAAGAAAGGAAAATTCCTAGATTATCATCATTGAGTAATCAAGAATGAATGAGATCTACTGCCCCCATGAAGTAGCTGACTTAGATCTTTAAGTTCCTAAGAAACACTCAGTATATTTCAGAAATACAAGCTGAAAAATATTTATAAAAACATGAAACTTCTTCCCAGGATTGAGTGAATTTTTCAGTAATGATAATTCTGATACTTATTTTAATTCATTAATAATGTTATTGAACTATTTAAATAGTAATTGCCAAAGTTAGCATTTATTCAGCATGTATTTTTATAATCTTTGAAATATATCTACAAATATATCTACAAGGCCTATAATTATTTTCTAAATTTTAAATCCAGGGAAACCGAGGCTCAGAAATGCTGCATGTTGCCACCAAGTCAATAACCAGAAAGTACTGGAAGTGAAATGAAAATCCTGGGTTTTGGGCTATAAAGTCTAGTCCTTTTGAATACAATCTGCTGAATCTTATTTAAAGACCCTCCTCACTACCTTCAACCATACTGAAGAACCTAGAAATACAAGACTACAGAATATTCAGTCTAGGAGAGGCCTTAGAATCCTGTTTAAATGACTTACTAAAATCCACCCAGCTAATTGATGGGAAGCCCAAAATTCCTCTTGTCTTGCCAAAGCCACATAACTATTAAATGGTCAAGACAATTGAAAGATGAAAAGAATGTGAATTTTGTCACATGTCTTAGATTCTTCCAACTCTTTGTTATCCTAATAGAGTGGTAGGTTGCTTATCTCTTTGTATTCTGGGCAACTAGGTGTCCATTACTAATGAAGAATCATAAAATTAATGCATACACGTTTTAAAATGAATTACTTTGATGGACAACACCTGAATTATATTGGTCTGCCAGTCTTCTGGTACAAACTAAGACCTTTTGTTTGAGTATGTGTCCTTAAAGAAGTTTTCAGTGTTCTTTCTTGTATAAACCACAGTTTAAAAATATGAGTTTGGATTTCTTTAAAATGGAGCAAGTTTCTAAAGATTGGTGCAAAGCAATATAAATGCAGAGTTCTTCTGTGGTTTTATTATGTGATCCTCTCCCCAAATTTAGAGTTGCTTCCCCTACAGGTGTTAATAAAAAGTATTCCAAATTTGAAAATACATGGGAGGTGGCATGTTCTTTCAGTGTCATACTACGATACCATTTATAGGCCCTGCCCCAGTATTAACTATAACAATTTTAGCAACATATGCTTTGGGTTTTGCTATTTATTATTTAATTAAAACCCAGATATTGTAAAGTTACATATTAATTTAGATATTTCTGACCAAGGGTTATGGTTTTGATGTGCTTTAGGACATTGACCCTGTTTAGTAACTAACTTCGCAATCTTATCCTAAATTTATCTTTTTAAAACTCACAAAAATTTTTTGTAATGCTCTTGGAAACAGTTTTATCACCTTACTAGTGCCTCATTAATGAAGTTATTAACATAGTGGTTTCTGTTCATTTTATATTTTTATGAAAGCCATGTTAAAAACTTTTGTAACATTTATACATTGACATACATAATTCAACAGATACTTTTCATTTTACTTTTTTAAGTGACTTACCTTTGTAAGGTCTTTTCAAAGCATTTAATTTACTTTCATACAAATAATCTGTTTTTTTCATTTTGCAATCATATTTCATAGGTTTATATAAACTAAAATTATAATTACCCTAACAAACTGGCATAATCAAGGTTGAGATAAGTACCTAACTTAACTACAGGAACAGAAATCCATGGGATAATAAGAGAATAGACTAATAGTATTGAGAATTCTGTGTGTCATGGCTATCATTGTTATAAGTTTATACTTATGTTTCAGTCTGGAGAGGCTGTACATTTTCTAGTGGAAGTGATGAAAAGGGAGGGTTGAAAAGTCTGTTTATCAATAGACTTTATGAGAATAAATTGGCACCAAGGAGCAGAAAGAATTCCCGCAGCAAAAGCCAATCGTGTTTCAAAATTGAAGTACTATTAAAACATAATCAAGACCTATTTTCCAGAAAAAGAATTACTAGCTCTTTGAATTTAGGATTTCAAGGTAGGCTGTTATCTGGAAAACAATATAGGTAGCACATGTTTGCTGCAAATTTGGCCAGTGAAATTTGTCTGCAGTGGAGACTTGTGGGGTTGCTATGGATGTGGAGGATTTAGTGTTCGACAATGGTACTGTATCATAGCAAGAAAAACACCATTTATAGCAGGATGATAGATGTTAGGGATGTTCTCCTCTTGGGAAGAAGAATAGTGGACTTGTGCTTTGGAGTTCAATTCCTGAGTGTCTGGAGATTCTTCAATCATGGGATAAAAGTGGTGGCAATAGGGTGAGATACAATATGCTGGTTTCCCTGATAATCTCCTTGGTGAGGGCTTGAGTCCATTTTAATTTACTTTATACAAATAAAGGTGACTGTATTTATGCCATGAGTGTGATGTAGCTTTTCATACACTAAAATGTTATCCTAGGATGAAAACCCTTACACAAAAGAATTCAAGAACACTGATAGAATTTCAGGCATCAATGAAGGTAAAGGACCTTATTTTAGGATTAAGTGCTAGGCCCAATCCCTTCACAGGTATATTATAGCACCGTTTTAACTGTGAGAGACCAGCTTTATAACTAGTTATACTTAGGACATAAAATACGTAATAAATAATAGCATGTGGTCTATCGTGAGGGCTCGTGGCTATGGAGAAGTAAGATTTATTGAGATTCTCTTGTCTCAGTATATTTAAGAAATATAGGAAGTGGCCTTTTAAATCCCTTTCATATTCTATATTATATTTCTTTAAAAGATTTTACAAATCCCAGATGTAAAAAATTGGTCTTCCAACTGCACTGATTCATTGCTTCCAGAAAGAGTGAGATGATGAACCCTTTCCCCTTCAAGTTAGTTTTTTTCAAAATATTTTAGGAATTTTACAGTGAATGCCACTGATTATATCAAAGGCATTGGCTGTTTAATGCAGGGACACTGTGTGTGACAACTTCTAAATGAATAAAAGAATCTAGTCTTGAAATCAGTGGTCCTCACCTAGGATGTCTAATTTGTATGGAAATGAAGACACTTAAGGACTAAACAAACAGGCCTTTTGCTATTGTTGTTGTTCCCCTTCCCATACACAGAAGACAGGAAATGAATTCCAGCACAGTTCTATTCAGTCACTTTGTTCACTATTTTAACTTTATTTCCTAACATATACCAAATGGCAAATAATTTGGGACTATTTAATTAGACTAAAATCTAATTCTTAGATATTATCTAAAATTTCTTTTCATTAATAAAATCAGAAAGCCATCTGTACATAATATGCCAGATACATTGAATCAACAGAGTAATTTTGTTTGTGATTTGATTTACCCAACACCAGTGTACTTTCAAGCCTCTGGGTTTTTTCCACCCTATATATCCAAGCCATAACTCATTCTCTTTCCTAGTACCACTATATTACAAGTTATTGAAATAAACTAGATTATGTATTTTCCAACTGCAAAGAATAATGGTTATCTAGCTAGAAAAATAAGTCTTTTTAATAGATAATGCCATCTTATTCATGTTTGCTGAAATTTAATGGCAAAAGCAGCAGACCTTGAAAGAATGCTGGTCTTCAGGGAATTTCCTTAAATTGGAATCTTAATCCAACTATAAACTAGTTAGGGAAAGCACTGATATGCAGAGTACCTAATAGAATTTTGACAGTCCATGCATTCTGTGGGGAATTTTTAAAAAAGAAAAGGAGGGATATATTTCCCTGACCATGTACAATTGATTACAAGCCTTTCTCGATTAAATGTTATAGGTTCAGAAAAATGGTGATAAAAAACATTGCTAAGAACTCAATGAAATCATTATATAATATACTGTATCAAAATACTACATATTATACAATAGCAAGAGTATTACTCAAATTAAGAACATATTTATTATTACTGGGCAGTCAGCTAAATGTTAGTTTTCCTTTTACTCCCTAACTATGAAGACTATACATTTAGTTTACATGAATTTAGATTATAATTCTTAAAATTCTGAGTTTATTTTCACAGAGTTTTCCCAAGAGCAAACAAAAGCTGAATAACAACCTTTGTTATAACAAAATGTAACAGCTCCAGTTTACAGTGTCCAATATACTAAAATATGAGTCCACTAAGCTAAATGACGAATCTACATACATGAACTCAAAGGATGCATTTACTGCTCAAAACAATTATGGGATAAGTACAATAAATATTGCCATGTTAGAGTTAAAGTAAGACCCAGAGAGGTAAAATGAGTAACATACGACCCCATCACTAGAAATCAGCAGAGTTGGGATCAAACCCAGCCAGCTTGACTCCAATGCTCATGCTATTACCATTGCAGTAAACTTCACAGAGCTGGAAGAAAAGAATTTTTGCATGTGGGATCCCAAACCTAGCTAAACAATAATAACGGTAAACTGCAGAAATAATATATTTTCATATATCTGAAGACTGAGGCAATTCATCATCCATAAACTTTTCTAAAATAATTTTTTGACATTGCTGCAACAAGATGACAAATGGGTACAACTAGGAATTATGAAAAAAATTGTTAGTACTAGTTAATACATTTGGAAAATGCAAATAATTATCAATAATAAAAAAAATTTGTAAAAAAAAAATCCAAGAGAAAGTTCAAATTACAAAAAACACAATAATAATTGCAACCAAAGAGCCCCATAAAATGTATAAGTAGATGGGAAAAAATTGTTGATTTTAAAGCACACATAAATGAACAAGTAATAATGAAAATTAATGAAAACGGACAATTCCCTTTTTATAAAGTCTTCCAGGCTAGTTAAGTTTTTATTGATAGTCAAGACTATAAACTTCAAAGAAATGGTAGTATCTATGTTACAAAAAGTATTTTAGAGCAAAGAAAAAGGGAGAAGGCATTTAAAATCATTTTATTAGGTGACTTTTTATGACACTAAGACCAAACAAAAATAAGTTAATAAAGGAAAAATTTAGGCAAATCTCAATTATGAAAATAGGATGCAAAAATACTAAATAAATATATACCCACTGGAATGTCTTCTCCTATACTAGGGGTATGGTAGCACCAGTTTGAAGTCCAGAGGCAAGGAAACCCATCATATTATAGCACTATTGAAAATGCTGGATACAGTATTAGCTACATTTGTGAATGCTTCTCAGTGACAGAGGCAATATATTAAAAAAAAATCAATTTTCAAGGAAGATGTGAGAGTTACAACTTACTTTCAAGTTTCAAGATAGTTTCAAGATATACAGAGCAGAAATGGATAGAATTACAAGGAAATTTGACAACTCCACTATCATGTTATATATCTTAAAACATCTTTTATTACCAAATAGATAAAGCAGTCAAAAAAATCATTAATAGTATAGCCAATTTGAACTATACAATTAAAATTTTGGTCACTGTATCCAACAATTAAATAATACACTTTTTTAAATTAAATAATTATCTATAAAATAAGTTATTGCAAGTACGGAGTAACAAATTTCATAGATAATATATCACATGTACCACCATCTCCTAATAAATTAAAATTCTCACAATACAATAGGGAAGAGGCTTGGGAAATCGAAAACAAACCATCAATCTATGGATCAAATAATAAAAATAATAGGTATAAGTAAATAAAACTGAATAAAAATATACCATCAGAAGTATCTAAAGTAGTCAATAGAAATGTATGGCCTCCATTGCTTATAATAATTTAATAAAAAAGAGGGTAAAAATGTATGAGTTAAACATCCATGTTAAAAAGTTAGAAAAGAATAACACACTAAATCCCAAAGCAGAAGAAAGGTAATTAAAGAAAACAAAGAAACATTAGAGAACTATAATAATGCCAAAGATTTGGTTATCCTTTGAAAAAAAATTAATGAAATTGACCAATTTCAGGAATGATTAACCAGAGAGATAAAGAGGTGAGGGGAGAGATAATGGAAAAGTAAGTGTTGTGAGGTGATAAAATGCTACATTTGAGGAATACAGAATTTTTTTGTACCTTTTTATAGTTTTCTCAAGTCTGAAATTACTTCAAATTAAAAAGTTTAAAAATTACAAATTTTCAGGAAGGTTTATATTTTATAATTTTAACTTACCTGAATTTTATGTTTCAAATTAGGGGTTCACAGAAGTGTGTCAGTTAAAGAGTATCATACTGCATAAAAATAATCTAAAGACATTGATTTAAAATTAAATCACAAAATGTGAAGATCTGGAGTCAGGAAAGAGCATAGGATATGCAGTCTTGCTCAAGGATGACATTCAAAAACTTTTAAATACAAAACACTGCTCAATGGCATTTTGTCAAGTATTTCCACATTTGTAATAAGATTTATATAATAATACATGAAAGGAAAGTGATCTGCTTTACATGTATTTTACATAAGCTGGGCTGTTTCTTAGGAGTATTATGAAAAATTTTTCTGACAATGTCAGGAATAATTAGATTTAGGTTGTATTTGAACACGTATTTCCAAATTCCTTTGTGCTTTGCCAACAATTGGCTGGCATCTACCTGAAACTCTCAGATAAAAATACCCAGGAATTCATTAAGAACTTGACCATGAATAGTGGAGGTTTCAATTGATTTTTGGCATTTACTTTTTCTTTTCAGGACTAAGCTTTCTAAATTGGTATGTCTAAATGTCATACCTTTATGCGTATGTCATAAGAACAAATCAGTTAGTCTGAAGGTCAACTGTGTTAATAACTTCAGAAAAGAATCACATATAGAGCAATCATGAAAGAAATAAGAATTGTTTTCCAATGTAATCATGAAGACAGCCACATATATGAACTTATTCTATCTCCCACATCTAGGTTACCTTGGGTCTATGGTAAGAGACTCTAATGCATTTGAGGATTAAAGGATCTTTCCTTTCAACTTTCAGGCACTAAAAAATACCATGGCATAGTTATATCATAACCTAAAATGAATTATGATATTGCTTGACAATTTTTATTTAAATATATGTATTTTAAAATGAGACCAGATGCATATTACTTTGTTACTCTTTATTACACTAAAATGCTCACTTTTAAGTCAGAAGTGTGTTTTACTTATTTTTTTTTTGAAAATGGATTTAACATGCAGATGTTAGAGGAAGTTGACTCAATTAATAATCCAAAGGTCACAGAGCCTCCACTCCCAGTAAATATCCCCTTTGCTTAAACACCTAACTGCCCACATATTCACTCTTTTATAATAAGTAAGTGAAGGCCTCCTTAAAAATGCAAATGTAGTTTGATAATTTTGGAAAAACCCTGGCATGGAGAGTACTGCCAAAAAAGACAAATTTAGGTGAAATAATGATGTGAGGACCCTGCATACTTAAAGCATAGCCGTGAAGTCCAGGAAGTTTTAGGTCAATAAGTACAGATACTACTATGATGGAAAAGAGAAGAGTTTTTATTTGTTTTAATAAATAACCTACACATCTTAGTGATTCACAGCAGCAAACAGTTATTGTTATACCTGTAAACTGAGGGCTGGTTGCCTCTGCTCTGTGTATCTTTGGATTCTGGGGTGCAAACTTCAGAAGCAGCACATAGTGGAACACAAGCTACCATGAGAATGCACGGGCATAGACATTAAGACAGGATGTTCACTAATGAGGAGCAACTGAAGCACAGTACGCATTTTATATATTTACAATCCATAGTGCAAGCCGTGTGCCTAGTAGGCTGTAAGTACCTCATTTCAGAATGAGGATTCAGTCATTTTTAACATAATTTTGTCATCACTGTGGGCATTGCTGAACTTTGTCTGATCCCTGTGGTCCCAGAAAGCAGAAACAATTAAAAATCTTCCTACCCTGTGTTCTGGATTAAGGCTGATGGCAAACAACACTCTGCCCTTGAATGTTCCCACATAAGAAATTTTCCATCCTTTCCATCCTTCCTCATGACTTCCATCAGACTCTTGGATGACTCTCTTGTTTACCTGCCTCTGTAAAACCCAGGCCCACTTCCTTTTCTTTGACAAGTTCTTCATTAATGAATGTTTTCTCTATTGCTTTAACCTGAATAAAATCATTTCCTTAATTCTGTCTTTCACACCATAACTGTTTACAAATGGGAGAAAAGGCACAAATATTTCATATTTATTTGACTTTGGTCATCTTTCTCAAGGAGAGTTATTTTTTACCTGAAACCGGTCTTTACAAACTTGGGTAAATGGGAATTAAAGACCTGTCTGTCTCTATATTTCCTCATTCTTCTGCTTTTCTCCAGAAGAAATCTTTTCTGTGACCTCTTTCTGATTTCTATGGCCTGATTCTAACCCATCTCTCCAGCTCCATGTCTCACTCTAGCAAAAGAGATGCTGTGTTGCCCCCATGGTGCTCACCTAGTCCTTCCGAGTCACACTGGTCTGGATACTTTGCAATATTTGTATTTGCCCCAATCAACGAAGGCACCCGAACTTTTCCCTCTTGAAAAGCAAAATATCTATTTGTATAAAAACTTAAAATTTCAATTAAGATTTTTACTGTCTGAATGTATGAACTAACTACCTATCCCTAGCTTTTCTCTTTATGTCTCAATAATTCTTCAACTGCCTCTAGTGACAGTATTGCTGATGGTAACCTCCTAAGTGGGAAAACAAGATATGTTCAGTCTTTAAGGGCCATAATTCTGACAAAGTGTAAATCTGACATGGTATCTGGGAGAAAAAGTTTATCTGTAGGGCTTTTCTTGAACTCAAAATTAATTGTTATGTCATATTTCTGTTACTTGCTTCATATAATGATCTGTACTCAGGGAGCTCTAAACAGCTGTCATTAAATTCCTGTGACACCTCACCAAAGGAATGCCATGGAACCAAGTTGGTGTTCAAATGACACTCAGACTGAAGTCTTTTGTATGGATTTCCAGGCTCTTTCCACCCTTGAATTAAAGACTTTAAAAATTATCTTCCAAATGATAAAAGTTGTTTTAGAGTAAAAACTGAATTTTTTTCAGGGATACTACATGTGAATTAATAGTTTAAAAGAAGGACTTTAGTGACCTTTTCAAATAGGAACAGGCAGAGAGAGAGGGGTGTTTTTTAGCACCAGGCTAATGGATGGGGCTGTCTCCGTTGAACTGCTTAAGTGAGAATTTCAATTATCCTAGCTGCTATCGCTGTCACTGGCAGATAAGCCCCTTAGGTAAACTAACAAGGATGATAATTATTATGAATGTGGATTTAGAAGCACTTTAAGCCAGTGGTGAAGAGATTTAGTGTCATTCTGATCACCACCAAGGCCAAAGGCAAAGATAAAGCTTTGGGAAGGGTCTGTGGATATTTTTGCCACCTTAAGAGAATGAAAATTGGATATGACTCTACTCTCATCATTTACAGGGAGAATGATGATTCTGCAAATGTCAATCAATTATGTATATTCAGAAGATTTCTGTGTTCAGCAGAAATGACAGCAATAATTTAGCCATCTTAGAGAAATTAATTTTCAAGCTTTAAAAAATAACATATACATAGTTACATACAAGAGGGTATATACAACATTTAGGTATAATTTAATGGATAATATGATAATGTCCTTTGTACCTGACTTCCAGCTTAAGAAACAAGTTAGAAGTCCCCTGTGCACTCTTCATCAATCACATCCCCTTCCTCCACCCCAGAGTTACAAGTTTTTTGAATTTTGTATTAATTAATCTTTGGTATTCGTTATAGCTTTTTATATATGTGTGTGTACTAAATAGTAGTTACTCATTTTTCTTTCTTTATTGAAATAGGATCAGGGTATATGTGACTCATTTCTCTTTAAATATTAAGTTTTTGAGACATATCCATATTGGGGTGTCCAACTGTGACTCATTCACTTTCAGTCCTCTGTGCAAACTATTTTCCATTACTCTTCTTATGGAGAAAGCTTTGGGATATAACATATTAGTGATGTGAGCATTCTTATACAAGCCTCTCAATTCATACGTAGAAGAGTTTCTCTGGAATATGGACTACTGAGTCATAGTGTATGTGCATCTTCAAGTTTATAAGATGGTGCCAAATTGATTTCTGAAATGATTTTAGCAATTTATATTCACACCATCAGGGTTTAAGAGATTCTGCTGCAACACACACTTAGACAATATTTGGTAATTTAAAATCCGTTTTTGGAACTGGAAGTTTTATTAGTAATATAGCAGAATCCCCCTATTTTATAAATCATAAAATTTTTGGCTCAAAGATAATTTGTGCTTCTTACAGGTCACACAGGTAGCCCATACTTGATTTGGAAGTAGAAACCTTGTCGCCTGATTTTGCATTTAATGGCCTTTCAATGTAAGCACTTCCATTATCAGCTTCTTAACACAGAAGCTGGGGTTCCAAGTAGCAGAGGTTATTAATCAAGAATAATTGAACCTTTAACTTGACTTTTTAAGGAAGTCATTATTTCCCTAAAAATTAGGTGAGATTCCTTTATTACATTAGAATTTATAGAAATATGTAAATAAAACAAAATGCCCTGTGTTTAAACTACTGTTGAGAAATTAAACTCTTCAGTGTTTAAAATCAGTCAGAAAGTCAGGCTGAATGAACAGTGGAAGTGATTTAAAAATATCAAGGGAATAGGTGAATATGATTAAATAGAGGAGCTCTATTAATATTTCCACCCTCAGAACTGTGGATCTGAGAAATATGTTGCTAGTTATGTGCCTAATATTTAGACTACTGCTTGTGAGAAACTAGGAGCCCTTACAGTAGATTATCTTATATGTTCCAGTAAAGTGGATTTCCTCCTACAGATTATCAATTTTTTTCAAAAAATTATTTTTCTATGCCATATATATTATTTCTAATATTTATATACATATATGTGTGTATAAATATATTTTTCTATACTATGTAATTTTTAATCTCAGAAAGCAATTCCATAATGGGGTTCAATTGTTACTGAAATTTGTACAGAATGTTCCTAAATCTTCCAGTGCCTATATTCCAATCTAGGTTAAGTTATTTGAAAGTAGAGAGAAGATTTGGGCTTCTGAGAAATCATTAAAAAAATCACAAATGTTGGAGCAACTGCATTTGGTAACAAGAATCTTTAGTAAAGGAAATGGAAATAGTATGTACTGAGAGTTTAGAACGTACCAGATTCTCTGTCAAGCACTTTTCATAAATTTTCTTACTATGATAATATTTTGTGTGGCATGGCATTCTCATTTTATATTATCCTTAAACAGGTCAAATGATTTATTATCATCACAAATTTATAACTGGCAGATTACTGAAGTTGACCACTGGAACAGGCAATTATTTTATAGGAGGAAACCAGAGTCATTTAAGATGAGAAAAAAAAATCTCTTGTGATGTAAAATTGAAATCACTGAGTATTTTAGTTTTGTTTTTTCGTTGTTGCTTTTCTTTATGTCTTTTGCATTAAGTCATTAGACTTAGGGTAATGTTGCTATCCCCCCAAAATGTCTTATTCTGTTCAAATTTGAAAATATTTTTCTTTTACTATTTTTATAATTTTTGTTTTTGTTAATTCTGTAGTTCCAGCTAACATATACGGTATGATTAAATTTTATCCTAATTTTCCCAATTTGTAGAAAGTTTCAATAATCGAGTGTTCTTCATCTATTTAATTGCAATTCAAAAGTGTGCTTTTGGCTCTCATGTCAAGTGTTGACCTCTTCCATTAAGGCAGAAGCTCAATGTTGTATGGCTAATGCCATTGTTCTAAACTCATGAAGATCCTAAATCATTCAAACCTTGAAATCAGCTTTTTTTAAATTAAAAAGCTGCTTATTTTCTCATTCTTTTTTTTAAATGGAAGCTTTATTTTGTTATTTTTACATTTTTTTTTAAGATTTATATTTATGTATTTATTTATTTAGGCTGCACTGTGTCTTAGTTGCAGCACGTGGGATCTTCGTTGCAGCATGCAGGATCTTTTAGTTGTGGCATGTGGGCTTCTTAGTTGAGACATGTAGACTCAGTCTCGGAATGCAGACTCTTACTTGCAGCATGCATGTGGGATCTAGTTCCCCGACAAGGGATTGGACCCAGGCCCCCTGCATTGGGAGTGCGTAGTCTTACCTATTGGACCACCTATTTTCTCCAGGGTTCCTATTTTCTCATTCTTAACATTGCATAAGAGTTGTGTAATTATCAATGCTTCATTGATTCATGTCTCTCAAACTCCTTCTCTTTTCTCTTGTTCAAACTACCATCCTCTTACCACCAAGGTAACTGTTGGGCCATTCTATTTGTAGTAATTTAACCATCACCACCATCCCACCCCAGCACTTGCATATATTGTGCCTGGGCTTTCATCTTTTTCATTTCTCTAAAAAATAAATGTCTGCTTTTTATGCTACCTAGGAATGAAAGGCAACAAATCTAGCCTGGTGGATTAGAGGTGAGACACAGGGGTTCAAATTCCTGTTCTGTCATCCTTTATCTTGTGCAGGTTTGTTAACCTAGTGTTTCTTCATCTGGGGATAAAATTAGTACATAACTCATTTAATTGTATTGAGGATTAAATTATTCATGTGATAATCTAGAACAAAGTAATACCAAATGACTTTTTTTTTAACATCTTTATTGGGGTATAATCCAAATGACTTTTACTCTAACAGTAGACATCTATGTGCTGATATTCTAGGCTTGGGAAGCAGGATCATCTCTTCTCTATGCATGGATGTTCTGACCACCTCCCTGTTTCTTCCCCTCTTCCTAATCTCCATACTTCACAGTGTTTAGTGCCACCATTCCTGAACCTCTCCTCCATATAAGACTCTTCTGTAAAACATTGAATTGATAATTCCTCCAGTAAACTAAATCAGTAACAGTCTTCTAAGAGCTTTCATCTTGCCAGAATATGTGTCGAATTTTTTCTTCACTAGTGGTCTCTCTCTTTTTTCTTGATTTTTATGATTTTATACCTTTTTCATGGTTTTCAGTAACTTTAGAGAAATCTTAGTAAAGATAGGAAAAACTTGTAATAATTTCAATCTAACATAATTAACGCTGAAAGGACAAGCATTTACTATTGTTATTTTTAATTTTTATAAGTATGTGTTGAATTATATTGTTTTAATTTGCACTTTTAAGATTAATGGAAAGTTGAAATTTTTTATATATGTGTGTGTATATATATATATATATATATATATATATATAAGAAGAATATATGTATATTCTTGAATGAGTTATCTGTTCATATGCATTGTCAGATAACTGCTTAGGGTTTTAAAACTATCATAAACCTGAATATATAGACTTTTATTTTAATTCTGCTTCTGATACCTACCCTCTGAACATGCTATTCAAATTTACAGAAAGAGATGAAAATGGCCAGCTAAAGATAGTCTGCTATGCCTACGTGAATAATGTAAATTAGTAAAATTTCTTCTTTGCTTTTTACTTTTCTTTTCCAGTCTTCCACCTGAACTACCAGTATTTCAGTGTTAATATTATACAATATCTCAAGTATCCTGATGGATTTGCTATTCTCTTTAGTGTTATTTCATATATATTTCCACTCTACATATTCTTAAATGAAATGTTACTATTACATTAATTCAAGATAGGTGTAATATGCCTTATATAAATTAATTTACAATAATGCATTCATTATGAAAATGTGTGTATTTTTATTCGAACAAAGACATTTAAATTTTAAACCAAGTAATGACTAGTGCTGGATACTCTAAGCAGGATTTCATGATCTTGGTATAATATTTGTTTGTATAATTGGATGAAGGTGTTCCATTGTATCTCTTCTACTAAAACTACAAATCCTGGACTTAGATTATCTCAGACATTAACTAATTGTTTAACATTTGGTGGAATATATTTCTTCTCTGTTTTTCAGCTTGTTTATCTCTAAAATGGAGTTAACAATTATACCAACTTCATAAGATAGTTATTGATATTAAAATAAGCTAATGTTTATAAAGCCCTGTGAAGAGTTTTAGTGGAGAGTAAACAATATGCAAATAATAACTTTTTAGTATTATTATTGCCTATTGATTTTTAAACATTTCAAAGTTGTCTAATGCTGAACTTAAAATATTTTCTAACTAAAATTAGAGTTCAAGGTCTAAATAGCTGAATGTTCAGATACCAAATAACTTCCAGTGTTGCTTGTCTTCAGTTTTCTCTTTTCTTTTCCAAGTGATACTGAGCAGATAATTGGAGATATTTAAATGTGTTTTAAGCCATTGAAAATGAGAAAAGCATGGAAAGATACCAAGTAATTGAACTGAATGGCCAAACGTATCTTTTCCTGTTAAAAGGGTTTTTTTTTTAAGTAAATATGAGATCTCAGTAACAGCCCCATCAACAGTGATTTATGGCAGAGGGATTTTAGCCTAACCAAGAAAGCCAGAGTTTGTATTTTCAAGAAGACAGATAAAGGCAGTGATGAAATTATATTCTAAGCAACGTCTATTCTACTCTAGAATAGGACAGACATGGAATTAACCAACATTCTCTTATTCATTCTCACAGGTAGTGAGAACTGATTATTTTTATGTTCATTCAGCATTGAGGAAATAGTGACATATAATACAGAAAGTTTCCTTTCTCTCCTGCAGCTTACATTTCAGAAGATAGAGGAACACAATAACCATACAAATAAAAATTTTTAATCAGATAGAAATAAGCTATATATAGGAATTTTTAAAATTAGGATAATGTGATAGGTAATAACTGGATAACCCCTTTATACCAGAAGGTTAGAAACCCTCTCCAACGAGATATCTTTTAAGCTGATGTCTAAAATATAATGAGTCAGATATAAAATTTTAAAGTTTTTTTTTTTTCTCCATGAAGTCAATTAGGGAGGAATGCAAAGACTTCTTCTTTATAAAACCCTTTGCCTCTTTAAGGAAAATAAATAAGTAGTTTTAGGTAGTTTAAAAATCATTTGTTTTCAACTATACTCATTGTGCATCTGATCTACATAAACGAAGTAGATTATTTCCTTCTTCAAAGAGGAAATCCACACAAGGCACTAACCATGCTACTTAAGGTAGTCTACTGATAGGACGGTAGCTCAATATTTTCCTACCCCTTCTTTACCAATTTTGAGGTTGTGGGATGAGCATTCCAAAATTTCATTTAATTATGGAATATGAATACATGTGTTGCATTATTCTATTAACTGTTTAAACAAAAAAAATCAGCTCTTGAAGACAGTCAAACAATATCTAAAGATTATTTTATTAATTTGTTATCCATTTAGTCTGCACTGGTTCTAAAGATGTTTGTAAGATCTATCAAAATTTTTCAGGGTATAGTTAGATCTAATCTAGATAACAATGAAAGTTGAGTAAATTATATGCTCTGAAAGGGCAGAAGCATAAAATAATCTGTTGTTAAAATGTGATGTAACTATTGTTATTAAATAAAAAATAGTTTTACTGACGTAACTCAATCTCTTGCAGGATAACACAGACATATTCCATATTTTTTTTCTTTTTTTTTAAACATCTTTATTGGAGTATTAATTGCTTTACAATGGTGTGTTAGTTTCTGCTTAGACCTATTCCATATTAAAAAACTGGCTTGTCCTGAATCCTTAGCTTAATTAAAAGATGAGTGAGGAGCTGTAGAGACTTTGAGTAAAGAATAAAACATGAGTTCTTTAACATGGAGAAGGATTTGTGATAATGAAGCTAATGTGTGGGAGGGAAATTGTAAAATGTTATATAGAGGAAATTGTTCTTGATATTTCCCGGGGCTAAATTTTCTATGTAATATACTTTCAAATGTGACTCAAAACAAATATTTAGTAATTAGGAATTTTACAAAGCCATTATGTGTATGACATTTTGCACTCCTTATTCCAGAGAAGATTTTGTTTACTTGGAAACTTAGGGCAATGGTGAATTTGAATGTTGCCTTGAATATGCTAGTAGTGAGGATTATTTGAGTCAGGACATGATTTATCGAATTGTGGGTCTCGAATATAAGATCATATATTCCGTGTATGAATGGTTTTTTCTTCATTTTCTTTAAATTATCTGATTTAAGACTAGCATTAGCAAAAAAAAAAAAAACTATATCTGCAAAGGTTTATACTTTTTCTACTTAAATAGTTAATTCAGACTCTTTAACACTATTTTTACATCATATTTTGGCTGAAGTCCCAGAATATGTATTGTTAATACATATTTCATTTGGGTTACATGGCTGAACAATGTTAAAATTAATACTTAACAGAAAGTACATGATCAGCCTATAGAGATGTTCTGTGTGTATGAATATGTGTGTTTGTATGTGTCTGAAGGAAAGAATATGTGTATATGTAAGTGTGTGTGTGTGTGTGTGAGAGAGAGAGAGAGAGAGAGAGAGAGAGAGAGAGAGAGAGATTCAGTATAGATTAGTGGCTAGTCACATGAATGCAAAGCCTGGACCTGAGACATCTGCATAAGTTAGTGAATCTCTTTAACTATGAGTTTCCTCATCTGTAAAATGGGTATAAAATAGGACATATATTATGGAATTATTATAAGTGCTAAATGAGGTAATATTATTAGGTCACTCAGTACCAATCATGGTACATATTAAACTCTGAATAAAATTTAACTGTTATCATCCACTTTTAATAATATATGTAAAGCAAAAGAAACCTTATGTTTCAATTTCTACAAGAAAAAGAAAAAAATGAATTTAAATTGGAAAAGAAGTAAAGCTTTCACTATTAGTGGATGACATGATACTATATACAGAAAATCCTAAAAATATCACCAAAAATTATTAGAACAGATAAATGAATTCAGTGAAGTTGCAGGATACAAAATTAATACACGTAAATCTGGTGCATGTTTATAGAGTAAGAACATGTCAAAAAGAAATTAAGAAAACAATCCCATTTATGAATGCATCAAAAAGAATAAAGTAACTAAAAATATATTTAACAAGGAGGTTAAAAACCTGTACACAGAAAACTATATGACACTAATGAAAGACATTGAAGACTAAACAAACAAACGGAAAGATACATTAATCTCATGGATTAGGAGAATTAATATTGTTAAAATGACCATACTGTGCAAGGTAATCTACAGATTCAATGCAATTCCTATACAAATACCAATGGCATTTTTCAGAGATCTAGAAGAAAGAATTCTAAAATTTGTATGGAAACACAAAAGACCCTCAATAGCCAAAACAATCTTGAGAAAGAACAAATTTGGAGGTATCATGTTCCCTGATATCAAACTATACTTCAAAGCTATAGTAATCAAATCAGTATGGGACTGACACAAATACAGACACATAAACCAGTGGAATTGGATATACAGCCTAGAAATAAACCCACACTTATATGGGCAATTAAACTACAACATAGCTGTATATACATGTATGAATATATTATATAAATCATAAAGCAAACTTTAGCCTAGGAAGGAAAATATTACAAGTACTACTGAAACAACCATTATTTATTTCAATGTTTATCATATCCTTGCTTTTCATTAGATTTTGTTAGAAATAATCATAGTTATACAAATTGCTTTTTCATGAAAAGTTAACTTCTTGAGATTTATTCATTTTTATATGTGCATCCAGTTCATATGTTATCACTAGATTATGTTAGAATATAACCAGCTGTGTTAACAAATTAAAGAAAATAAATCATACATACTCTAACAAAACCTTTTTATATATTTATTTTTTAAACTATCAATATAAGAAAACTTCTCCAATCCAAAAAAGGTACTTACAAGTGCTTATTCTTTACTTTTGTGATATATAAAATCATTCCTTCAAATAATAAGGCAAATAAAAGAATGCCTTCTCTCAGCATTTTGCTCACAATTATGCTGAAGAGCATAAACAGTTCAATAAGACAATGAAAAGGAAAAAAAGTGAAAAACAGGAGAAGGACAAAAAATCAACACTGTTACTACTATTTATACTCAGAGCTACTTTTTCCAATTGTTTTTATCAGTTCTTGGAGTTTACTTTTTGCTTTTCCTATTGGGCATTATGTCTTTTTTTGAATTTATTTTTCTCATTCTTTTTTCCCCCTTATATTGGTTTAGAAGTTATACTTTCTATCACTTTAGTAGTTATTCTTGAAATTTAAATGTGCATTTTAATTTAGTATTTAAAATTAAACATTAACCATGTCTAAATTTGATCAACATATTTACACTGTTCTTAAAATATCAATATATAAGGCCCTATGAAAGCTTTAATTCTGATCACTCACTTGTTTTATTTAATCCATGATCGAGTTATGTCTAATAATGTTTATGTTTTATATTTTACTTCTATCTTTCTATCTATCTTTTGCAATCATAGTTTGCATGGGTATAGTTTCTTGGCTCACATTTTCTTCCTGTATCTCAGAACTTTATCAAATGATTTTTCTTCTTATTTAAGTACAAATTTGGAAGTTCTTTTAGCTAAGATCTCTTAGTGGTAAACTTCTTTAGCTTTTGTTTGTTTAAAGATATAGTTGCTTAACAGTCTGAAATTGCTTCACTAGGAATGTAGTTCTGTACTGAAAACTGTGTTTAAGATGACAGTCCTGTGTATTCTGGCTTTATGTTTTGCTTTAGAGTATCTACTATCAGCCTACTGGTCATTTTGTGGATTGCCTGTCTTTTCTATCTGATAGCATTTAACGTTTTCTCTCTACAGTTAGTGCTTGTAGTTTTGTTTCAAACTAAGTGTTTATTTTATTTTATTATCTCATTTGGGAGGTATCAGACTTATCGAATCTAAGGCTGGTGTCTTTCAGCAATTCTAAGTATATTTCAGGTATTATTCTAAATATTGCTTTTTATTCTGTTCCTTTTATTTCCCCTTCTGAAAACCTTATTAGACATATGGCAGAATGTCTCAGACTCTCTCGCAGATCTATTTCCCTCTCTTATTAGGTTTCATCTCTCTTTGTGCCTCTCTCTGGATAATCTCAGATTTGTTACAAAATTCACAGATAGTCTAAGTTGTTTATCCTCTGCTACTTTCTAGTTTATTGGGTTTCTAATTTAAAGATTAGATATTTAATTTTTACAATTTCCACTAGGTTCTTTCTCAAACTGGATTGCTTATCTTTGATGCTTGTTCATTCATGAGACATTCTGAATCTTCTTTTATTTTTCTTAACATATTTAAAAGCCTTTTCAAAGATATATCTGATCATTCCAATATATACATATGCAGTTTCCTACATAAAAATCTGATATTTGTTTTGCTAATATTGTGACAGTGAGCTGTATTTCTTCATGTGTTTACTACTTTTTGACAGTTTCTGAGCTCATGATCAGAATTTATTTGCTCTGGAACTTAATATGTGAGAATTATTTCAAGATTTAGGCTCCATTTCTCCAAATATGATTTGCATCTCTGCCAACTACCTAGGGACACTGCCAGCATAGGTCAGTTGAAATTGTTCCACCCTTTCTGTTTTGGCTTTTTTGCTCTCTTTTGCCTTGCTTTGTTTTGTTTGTTTTAAATACATATGGAGTGAATTCTAGCCCTTAACAGGAGTGAGAGTAAATTTGTGGTTGGGTTTTCTCAGTCAAGACATTTTTTTCCTTTTGCTGTGCTCTATTGGAGCTGGGTCTGAGACAAGTGAGTACGTCCATTAACTGTGAATTAGCTGTCAATTTCACTCCATGATCTCTGTAGATCTGTTCTTCACGGTGAATTCCTTAGCTGGACAAACTTTCTCGGGTGTGTCACAGTCTATCTCCTGGCTTATGATAACATTTTAGTCCTATTAAGTCCAAATCCTAGGTTCCACTGCTATCTTGGAATTCCTATTTTCTCATGGTTTCGGTACTCTAGTATTTCTCTTAGTTGCCCCCAACTCACCCATGCACTGTAAAAAATGTTTCTGATATTTTATCTAGGCTTGCAGCTATTTTATTTTAGGATGTTTCTCAACTATATCTAGTCCATAATATTTATGGAAAAGCTCCTCAGTATTGTCTTTACTGAAAGTTTCAAGGGGAAGCTGGAGAGGGAGAACTATCATACATTTTGCAGGGATGACCATAAGATTTCTCATTAGACATTTTTCTTCTCCATAGTCCCTCTGTCCTACTTTAGTTCTCCCAGCACCACAGATTCTCTGCTGAGTATGTGGGTAGAATTGACATTGGCCAAAGATGAGGCCAAGAGGTGGTAATATGAATATGTGAAGGGTAGAGTCCATGAACTCTTCTGTATGCAAATCTACCTTTAGTGTATTCTTTTACATACAGAATTTTCTTCTTAAACTAATGGTCTCTACTGCATAAATAATTGAAGTCTTATACGTGGATACTGTTGTAGTTATTAAGTTTTGCCATTATTATCTGTGACTAGTAAATTAGAATCAAATTAAAAATAAAAGTATTGCAGATTCTCAGCTGAATAAATGGGTAGGATTAACTGACACGGGCCAAAGATGAGGCCAGCAGGTAATAATATGAATATTTAAAATAAATTTCTTGCAGACATATGTCTCTTGTGAAAATAAACTTAGGTTTCTCATTTATTCAAAGACAAAAGGGGGTCTTTAATACTAAGCATAAAAGCCTGAGCATCTAAGAGTTTTATCCATGAGCATTAAGTTTAGAGTTATGTCAGGGAATTGGCTTCTACAAAATGATTTCACTTCTTTGATATGGAATGAAGAGGATTTGAAAATATAATTTACAACACATGGGACATATGTTATTAAATATATGGGGAATCTTAAAGAGAAGAATCTTCAGAGTTTTTTTGTTTTTCTCTCATGATTCTAGAGCATGGGTATTGAAACTTTCTATTTAGCACAAAAGACGAGGTTTAAATACACACTGCACATAGAGTACTATTTTTAATGAGAAATGTAGTAACAAAACTGTACAATGATTAAATGTAGATTATAGATAATGATCATATCATCTATTAACAGAAAAAAATACAGCCCAGGATTTAATTCTACCTTTGCAAGGAAAATGCTGGCTCATGGGAGTCCTTCACACTTTTCCGAAGACACTTTCCAGGTGTCCAGGGTCTTTTAACTACAGAATAAATTTGGCACTCCAGTCACTGTAAACCAGCCCTCAAGGGCTTTTAAAGACAGGGATTGGGGAGTTCCTTTGTCATTAGGTAAATAACAAGTGGTGATGTCTGACAGATTAAGTGGCAGCCTCTCAACTATTTACTCTTGCTATTACTGAGAGTGGCAGGGAGTTTATAACTCTGCGGCTGTGGAATGAGACCCCTTTCCAAACTGACAGAGCCTAGCTTGCTGCTGTAGCTAAATGACAAGGCAGTTGAGGGAAGCCTCATCCCACTGACTGAGGATCCTTAGGCATCCAACTCTCTTCACCTGGTTCGTGTTGCTCTTTCCTACTGCTCTCCAGATGGGCCTGGATAGAAGGACAGGCTCCTCAATGCTTAGAATTGTTTTCTGGGACATCTAATGGAAATCAGTGATATCATCTCAGCCCTGGAATCAATCAGGAGCAGGCGTGCTCCAGTATAAAGAAGTCCCGAGGATTTTGTTCATCTTCACAGCTGTCAGAGAAGCACCAACTGTAGTAACACTGCATATATATTTTTTTCTTAGTAAAGATTATTTCTAAAAATTGATTGCAAAAAAATTTTTTTTCTGCCTCATAATTTTAGACAAAGAAAACCAAATTAGATTTATAGGTAATTTGATTTTGGTTACAATAGCATTATAAATAAACCGAGGTAATGTAGACAATTGTTTTTATTTCAATCAGAATTTCTGAGACAATAATTTTATATTATAATCTTTAATATGAGCTACATAGGTGTTTAGTACAATAAATTCATAAATTCAGATCAGTTGAATGAAAAGATAATCTAATGTATGTATTTTGAAAATTATGTAAAGAAAAAATACTAAGTTGAAGTATACTATCATAGACCAATTTAATATCATTTTATAAAACTTAAGACTCAGTAAATTAATCTGGACTGTAATTAGGATGCCAACTGTTTACTTGAATACCAGCACAAAAAAAATTGGTTAAAATTGTTTGAAGAAATTTTATTCCATCATAAAGATGAAGACAGTATTAAATCACTGACAAAATCCATACCCATCACTGAGGCTGTCAGGAATTCTGTAGCCTTACCCCACTCTATTGTTCCATTGTTCTTTGGGTTTTCCTAAATCTGTGTCAGATGGCATTGCCTTGCTCTTTCCTTCACTTGACATGCATGTTTCCATCTCCACATTGTGGTCCTGTTTTCTCTCTCCATAGTGGTGTAAGGACAAAAGGTGATGCTCAACTTTAAGTGCTGCCTTGACATCTGGTGAAACCAGAAAGACCTCAAATGGTCTAACTGCATGTTTATCTCTCCATTATGCTCCCACATGTAAAGACCTGTAGTCTAACAACCTTCTTATCAAAGAGACCAAGCACAGTTTTTAGTTACTCCAAAGCAGTGGGTTAATTTTTCTGCCAACCCACAGAATTATTCAAATAAATCAACCACACCCTCCCATCGGAACCAGGCTCACCCCGTCCTCTTGATGCTGCAAAGCCTGCCTCCCACAGCTACTGCTTGTGCACTCTGTTCCCAAGTGTAACCCTTGTGTGGTGACATGGTGTGGGCACATCTGTGTTCCTCTCCCCCACGCTCTAAGTAAATGTGGTTATAAGCTGCTGTTGATCTCTTCTGTCCAGTGTTGGATGTTGTGTGTTTGGTCATCCCCATCACCCTAGGGTGAGTATCCCTCCCTCACCAAATGCGTGAATTGGAAGTGATTAAAACACCCATACATTCTTCAGCCACACATCATTTATGCTCAGTTCTTCCTTTTAAAAGAAATCTTCCTCATACAGTGTTAAACACTTTCATTGACTTTTCAAATCCCAACTTAAGTTCCATGCGCTTAATTTCAGCCCTTCTAATGTAGAGCTTTGTCTCACTATAGGACCAATATGACACTGTGTCTCCTTACTTACTTGTAGTATGTTTAGACTAGTCACTGGGTCCATTGCTCCTCTATTCTGTACAGTCCATAAATTGAATATTTAGTCAGCAATTGTAGAACCAAATTTGATGTGGGGATAATAAAGCCAGATGGTTTATTTCTTACCCTGGACCTCACCTTCACTTGTAATCTGGGACATCTTTTTTATGAATCTTGCTTCTGGATCATGAGTGAAAATAAATATATATTCCCCATGACAGCTAGAATAAAACAAATTCTTGAAAGTGTATGCTCCATTGATAGTGAGGTCAATGCATTATTTTTGAATATTGGGGACAGAATAGTTTAATATTATATTTTAATATTTATTTCATTATTGTTTTCAGCTTTTTCTCTAGATACAATTTTTTTTTCTCTTGCTGGCTCCAGATCTCATTCCTTAATTATATGCATACACCAAGCTGAGTTTTTGAATTACAGCTATTCGTTTTTTACATCCTCCCTGTCGATATTAAGTCTGAGCTCTTCCTTTATAGTGAGGAGTCCCAACTTCCTACTGAAACAGTAGTTCCATATTTATGTTGTGCATAGATTTACACAAGGATGTAACACCATTAGTTCAAACTCTTCATTTCAAAATTTAACTTATATTTTCTTATACATAGCTTGTTTCTCAACTTCTATATTTTAAACAAGAATATAGTCACTTCACTAGTTATTTAGTCTAAAATCTTGGAGTCATTTTTAAAATTTTTTCCCTTCTGTTTTTGTATAATCACGTAACTAGTAAGACTTCTTGGAGCAAATACAAAGACTGGACTGACTGGAAAACAAAAATTCTATGTGGAAGAGATGGTTCTTAAGTGGCTTCACAGATAGTAGTTATTGGAATGCAGAACATATATTTTTTATATTTACATGCAGTGTTCTCATTTACCCACATTTGATTGCTACTGTGAGCAAAAAGAGACAAGTTATCATTTTTTTGTCACTTAGTTTTTCTTCTCAGGTAAGCTTACTTGATTTGATATTGTTTCAAAAGCAATTTACATCAAATATGAAAATATTTTCATAAGCTCCCATCTCCCTAAAATTAATTATGACTTAAAGAAGAGTAGTACTGTATGTAAACAATGTCTATTAATAAAATAGAAAAACAGAAAAATAATAAGCATGACTTTGGTTTATTTTCTTAGATTAATTTTTAAATGATTGGGAAAAAACCTTCATACAATCATTTTTGGTACCGTTTTTCTCTTTTTTATTGGCGACCAGGGGACTAGCTATCAACTCTAAAGCATAGATAGAATGTGGACAAATTTAAAACGTAACAATGTTATATCTGTGAAATGCATTTAAAGTGTGAAATTATTTCACCAGCTTGTCTGCTCAGAAGCAAACACAAAAGTATAGACACAAATATGCCAATGGTATAGACTTTTATTTATGAGACCATGGCAAATCTCGTAACTCACAGATGTATCTCAAAAGAAAGCTAATGATTTTAACATGATTTGATTGGAATATATTTACAACAATGTTTCCATATATTGACTGTGAATTGTGTTCTCTATTTTAATACTGAGAAGTATCTGCAACATATAAACTATATAATAAACTACCTTGTTCTGAGGTTAAGCATATACCTGAATGCAAATTAATTTAATAAATTCTAAAGTGACATGTGAAATATGGCTTTACACATAGGAATCACTAAGGATACCTATTTCCCATGATTACATGAAGATATTAGTAAGTACAGTAAGGTATTATTTGTGTGAAGCATTAGCTTTATTTTTGACTTTATAATTGAATCACGGACTTTGGCAATATGTTTTCAAGGAAAACAAGATAGATCTATTTAAAGGAAATGTCTACAAAATTTTTTTAGGATTATTAAGAATAACAAAGATAAACACAAGAAAATTGAATCAAAGAACAGTATTTTAATATACTTTGGATTTGATGTTAAAATTGAATACCAAATGGAAACTGAACTTGAGGATTCCTTGAAGAGACAAAACCATTTTAGCCACATACATGAAACTAAATCTATCTTATTTCATGAAGAGAAATGAAACTTATCTTAGGTTATTCCTTGTAAAAGCCTCTGAAAATCATAAAACAGACTTATGTCATCTTCCTAAAACTGGTAAGAGATGATCACTTTTAACTGATCCCCTGCTGTCTGGAAAGCCCCATTGTAATAACCAATCATTGTAAAGGGTAAACAACCTTATAAACCATCTTGTAACTTCATGCCCCTGAGGTCATATCAGTTTTTATTTCTGAAGGCTCCCAGTTCACAAACTGTTCTTATATGCACGATAAACTTTCACTAAATACGATTCCTTAATTTGGTGGTTTTAATTTTTCCATTTCTGGATTTTTGACAGTTTCCAGCATCAGAAATGGGATTTAAAGAAGACCCCCAACAACTCTGAGGACAGTGAGAAAGCAAGTGCCTGTACCCACAGAGCCCATTCCTCTCACTGCTTTCTCACTAACCCTGGAATTTGAGGGTAAGTCTCTCTTCAATCTGAGCTCCACTCTCCTTGTGTTTAGAGCTCTCTGACTTTATTGTGCAACTTGTATTTTGTTTGTTGAAGCTTCTTGCTATGCCACCCTATTCTGTCCTAAAGGGGGTGTGGGAAACACGTGATTCCCTGTGTCTGGGGACAGCTATTGGAAAACGTGGCCCCTCATAGTGAAGACGTCTAGGGACTCTAAAGGCAAAGATGGGTTCCACCTAGTCTAAAACTATTTTTCCATCTCTTTCAAAAACAACCGTTTCCTGGAGGTATAACTTCTATGGATCAGGATCTTGTGCTTTTATGGAAAATGGTTGAACTTCTGGATAACTTGGAATTGTACTGGCCAATTTTGGGAAACTTTAACTTAGATAAGTCCACCTTAAGGGGCACCCTTGTTAAGAGAGATCTCAGACCTCTAGAAGACAGTGTGGAATGCAATCTTTGATTGGTATGCAGAAATTTCTAGAAGATAAATGACTCCAAAAATAGTCTCCCTCTAAAAGAATCCTTACATCATGCAAATAAAAAATCTTCAGTAAAAAACTTTGGCCATCGACATACACACACTGCTATATATAAGACAGATAACCAAAAAGGACACCATATAGCACAGGGAACTCTGCTCAGTATTCTGCAATAACGTAAATGGGAAAATAATTTGAAAAAGAATAGATATATGTATATGTATAATTGAATCACTTTGCTGTACATCTGAACCATTGCAAATCAACTATAGTCCAATATAAAATAAAAATTAAAAAATAACAACACTTTGACCATCTGAGTAGGTAATCTTAACAGTCCATCAGCCAAAAGTACAACTTAGATCTAGCTATTCTTTTGAGTTTTGTATTATTGTACCTGAGACGTGACAAAAATTTTAAAATGAAAGCTATACGATCTCTGTTTATGTCTGTCTGTGTTTATACATATTTATGTACGTATGTATGTCACGTATAAATGATATTTCAAAATCAGTTCTATTTAATTGGCTTAAAAAATAAGTACCTATGTAAATTAAGTATTCCTAAAACTCTCAGAAATATAGAAACTAACCCAAATGTTTTTCAAGTTCACATGATCTGGAATAATCTTTGATAAATAAAAGCTAATTTAAGTCTGTTGATTTAATAATCACACTCGTTCTCAAAATTCTCAATATTAAATGTAATACAAACATCAACTTTTTCTACTTGGTTTTACTAGTCAAAAAAGCTCATACTATCTCTATGTTACAAAATTTGTCAACAAGAAAAATAACTTAAGATGATGGCTAACTCTTTGACATCTAATATAAGCATTGTTAAAAATAAGTAATGTATGGGCTTCCCTGGTGGCGCAGTGGTTGAGAGTCCGCCTGCCGATGCAGGGGACACGGGTTCGTTCCCCGGTCCGGGAAGATCCCACATGACGCGGAACGGCTGGGCCCGTGAACCATGGCCGCTGAGCCTGCGCGTCCAGAGCCTGTGCTCCGCAACGGGAGAGGCCACAACAGTGAGAAGCCCACGTACCGAAAAAAAAAAAAAAAAGTAATGTAAATAAATGTAAAAAAGGTAAAAGTTTATACTAAGTTAAACTAAATAATGGATTTTCACTGAATATCTAAATTATTTCCAAATAAGATAATATACTGATAATATACTGAGGCATTGATTGCTGAACATAAGTTTAAATTTGTCTACTCTTGTGTGGGTCTATTAATAAATATGTTTTTGCCACATTTAAAGTTGTATTATAAAAAAAGTCTCTAAAAATATGTTTTATAATTATGTATTTATAAATTTGCTAATCTACTATAGGATGTGAATATGTGATAGTTCACAATTTCCTTCTTCCTAGCTTTCTCTGGAAAGTAAAGTGTAGTTAAAATATGTAATCAATATGTAAAAATACAGCTACTAGAAATAGTAAGAGCAAAGGGAAACAACTTTGTATACAAGGTATGGGAAGAAAATGGGATGTATATTTATATAAAGGGTATGCAAGGAATACAGAATGTATTTTTGTTAAGGAAAAAAAAGAGTAATGCTGTCTAAAATAAAATGATTAATTGTTCCAGAAGAAGAAAGGAAAAGAATAAGACAAAGCTCAAATGGATACAGAAAGTTGCAGAATATGATATAGATTTAGTGTTAGCCAACTATGGCCCACAGGCCAAATCTAGCCCACCATAGGTTTCTGTAAACAGAATTTTATTGGACTAGAGCCACATACTCATTAGTTACTTATTATCTATGGCTGCTTTTACACTGGAATGGCAGAGTTAAGTAGTCATGATGAAGAACAAATGGCCTGCAATGCCTGAAATATTGACCATGTAGCTGTTTACAGAAATGCTGGATGACTGTTGATCCAGAATCCACAAGAACCAAATCATGATAGACACAAAAACATTTCAGGTGGTTAACTTTAGGGATAAGTTCTTATTTGTGTTATCATTGGTGATCCTTAATTCCTATTAGTTAGGAATTTTGGGTTTTAGATAATACTCAGAGACTTTGTTTTTTGCATAACACAGACATATTTAGGAAACTATAGATATATTCAGTACAATTATCTACATTTCTTTTTATGAATTAAGCATGTCGTGTCCTTATCCCCAACACAAGGACATTTCCTCTAGATTACTTGGCCCATAAAGTTCAGTAAGATCCCTGTAAAATGACTATGGTTTTACCAATATCCAAATATTGGATTTGGTTTTACCAAATCCAAACTGGTTGGTTTCTAGTAATTTATTTCAAAAATCCTTGATGGGGGGGGGGTAGAATTTGGAGAAGGAGTCTGTACTTCGTGTGATTTTCAAGAAATTTATCTCAACTATCAGTTTGGGTTAGTAGAGATTTTATTGTGCCTATTCTATTAGCACATGTATTCCTTAGCTTTTTTGTGGTTTTAGCCATTGCCCATTTATTGCCAATATCAGAAGGCACCATTAGATTTTCCCTTTAGGAGACTGGGAAATTTTGGCTTCACTTTTCCTCAGGGCTTATCAGGAAGAGCCTGTGGAACTCTTCACTTCAGCAATATTTTTCATCTAAGGTTATGCCCTCCTACTTCCCTTCCCACCAAACACACACGTGGCCAGCTTCCCTGGTTTTGTTCTCTTTTTTTTTCTAATCTCTAAATTGGAGCTCATAGACTTTCAGACAAAACAAACTACCTGTGATCCTGGCTCTAACCTCAAGAGGCTGACAGTCTTTCTCTTGATTTTAGGAGACAGAAGATAGTTAAAAATACAAGGTCATGATTGATACATGGTCAGGGAGAAACACTGGTCAGTAACTGATATGGGCAGAGGGATCAATTTATAGAGGCTTCATAAAGGAGATGAAATCTAAGAATTAAAAGTCAATTGCTTTAACTTTGAGTAGTAATAATAATGGAATTGAGTAGTATTGTAACTTTTATCTTTAGATTTCTTGTGCCAGATAATCTATTTGTTTCTTTATTTACTGTTCTATTCTGTTGTGTTCATGTCCTATATTGTCTAGCTGTGTCATCTGCATTCCAAAATAATACCCTTGAGGATAAAAATCTTATTTATGAAATTTATTTTCACATGACACTACATAAAAATTTCCATGTGATAAACTGATGTATAAAAACAGTAAAAAGACACAAAAAAGTCTATATTTCATATGCTCGAAAGAGACTACTATTGTGTTATTTAGCATAAGCTAAACCATTGTGATATACAGACCCAAATTGTTTATGGGCTCAAACACACTAGAAGTTTCATATTTGCAGCACAATCTAGCACAGGTGTCCCTAGTTGACTGTTAGCTTTTCTACACTTGTCTTTCAAGGACTAAGGCTCCTTCCATCATGTGCTTTCATCAGCTCCTGGGTGATCATCATTTTCAAACATCATAAGCATTACATAAACAATAACTTTATTAATCAGTGTTCCAGAGAAACAGACCAATAGGAGATGGATGTATAGGTATAGATAAGAGGAAGTTTATTAAAAAAATATTTTTGCAGAAACATTTACCTTAATTCACATTTTATACATCTAGTGGGTACAACAGCAAATTATTTGGAATTCTGTTCAAAATCAAAGCTGTACCTGTAGATGTTACTTAAAGTAGAGTACACATAACTGTGTGCATTTGTGTTGTTTTGTTTTACCAAATTTTGATCATTTCCATGATACCATGCACCCAGCCTGTGTATTTTGGTATTCACCAAATAGCTATTGTTTCTGCAGGTACTTCAGCTTACAAACTGCTGAGAGGTTTACTGTGAACTTTTTCCAAATTTCCAAATGAAGGCAATGCTGATGGATATATAATAAGAAGAATGGTGAGAAAAGTAAAGAGGGCTCAGACCTGCTTCTTATAAGTCTTGCCCAGAAATCATACTTGTCACTTCTGCTCACATCGCGTTGGCTAGCGTTCTGCCACGCAGCCAAGTTTATCTACAAGGGAAGCTGTAAATACCTTTAATTGGATGTCCAAGAAGAAGAGAAGGTGAATTTGTGGTAGATAGCTAGGAGTTTCTCCCTCAGCCAACATCAGGGTAGTTCATTTTTCATGAATGTAAAATCTCTGCACGTATTGATACTATTCTCTCTGACAAATACCTGTACTCTAGGTACTTCTGAGACAGACTAAGCTTGAGTTGACAGCCACTTAATAGCTTTCAAAGCCTCAACTGAAAGAAATACTATTTATGGAGGATTTTGTGCAATCATTCCATGCCTCTAGGGCTATGTCTCAGGGAAAATTTTGCCTCTCTCCACAGGGGACATTTGGCAATGTTTAGGTATATTTTAGGTTGTCACAACTGGGAGAGTGAGGTTGTTGGCATCCAGTGGGTTGAGGCCAGAAATGCTGGTAAGCATCATCTAATGCACAGGACAGCTTTTCACAACAAATAAATATCAAGCTCAATATGTTAATAGTACTGAGGTTGAGAAACCCTGCTCTATATATTCTAGGCTGTTCACTCAAAGTGAAGCTATGTTATTAGGAATGTGTAAGTGGATCTTATTATAGTATATTAGTATATTGTATATACTCTACTATATTGATTACTCAATGGTTTATATGCTAATGTGATTCCTTTAGATTGTACTGGCAGATGTTACAAGAAATTATGCAGTTCATCTGTATATTTATTATAAGGGAGGTGTATCACATAGTGTTTATTCTTTGAGGAATTGTAGCAAAGATCTCTCTCTTTTATGAGTATCAAAAATAAAATCAGAGACATTAATTTCTTGGGTTGTTTTTGTTTTTTTTACATCTTTATTGGAGTATAATTGCTTTACAATGGTGTGTTATTTTCTGCTTCATAACAAAGTGAATCAGTTATACATATATATATGTTCCCGTATCTCTTCCCTCTTGCGTCTCCCTCCCTCCCTAATTTCTTGTTTTATAGACACTCCTATAATTAATCATATTTCACCATTTGTCTTGTCCATTAGAAAGGTTAGAGGCAAATATGTGACCAACCTTTGAATGGCAGGAGGAGTCATGACGTGTGAATATTATATGTGTTTACTCACTTGCTATTTTTCTAATCTTTTCTGTGTGTGTGTGTGTGTATGCTTACTACACACCTAGATTCACATTACCTTCCAAACATTTTTGTTACTTTAAATCAATTTTCTTTTAAATATATTTTATTGTGTTATATTGTTTATATATATATATATTTATTTTTTAACTAACATTTCTTTTTTTTAAATGTATTTATCATTTATATTTATTTTTGGCTGCGTTCAGTCTTCCTTGCTGTGCGCTGGCTTTCTCTAGTTGTGGCGAGTGGGGGGCTACTCTTCACTGCGGTGCGTGGGCTTCTCATTGCGGTGGCTTCTCTTGTTGCGGAGCATGGATTCTAGGTGTGTTGGCTTCAGTAGTTGCAGCATGCGGGCTCAGTACTTGTGGGGCATGGGCTTAGTAGCTCCGTGGCATGTGGGATCTTCCCAGACCAGGGCTCAAACCTGTGTCCACTGCATTGGCAGGAGGATTCTTAACCACTGTGCCACCAGGGAAGCCCTGTTTATATATATATTTATATATATATAAATAAATATATATAAATAAATATATATATTTATTTTTTTTTCCTTTTTTAATTTATTTTTTATTGAAGTATTGTTGATTTATAATGTCTTGTTTGTTTCAGGTGTAGTTACAGTGATTCAGTTATACATGTATGTCTATTTTTCAGATTATTTTCTGTTATAGTTTATTATAAAATACTGAGTAGAGTTCCCGTGCTATACAGTAGATCCTTGTTGTTTATCTATTTTACATATAGTAATGTGTATATGTTACTCGCATCCTCATAATTTATCCCTCCCCCACCCTTTGGTAACCATAAGTTTGTTTTCTATGTCTGTGAGTCTCTTTCTGTTTTGTACATAATTTCATTTGTGTCATTTTTTAAGATTCCACATATAAGTGATATCATATGATGTTTGTCTTTGGCTTACTTCACTTAGTATGATAATCTCTAGATCCATCCATGTTGCTGCAAATGGCATTATTTCATTCTTTTTCATAGCTGAGTAATATTCCATTGTATATATGTACCACATCTTCTTTATCCATTCATCTGTCAATGGACACTTAGGTTGCCCCTGTGTCTTGGCTATTGTAAATAGTGCTGCAGTGAACATTGGGGTGCATGAATCTTTCTGAATTATTTTCTCCAGATATATGCACAGGAGTGGGATTGCAGGATCATATGTTAACTCTATTTTTGTTTTTTTAAGTAACCTCCATACCATTGAGAATAATTCTTAAAACAAGGTGGGGTTAAAAAAATAAATAAATGAATTAAATAGTAATGATAAAGAAACCTCATTCTCACAGCATTTGCATTTCCTAATAAATAGCATTTAAATGTGGAAGTTAACTTGTGTAATGTAGCATGACATATAGCAGTATCAGGCAATGAGAATAATCGAACACAGTCAACATATGATTTTATTTTGAACAGAGCTAAAGTGGTAAGGTGGAATCTGGATATACTCATCTGGTTAGTTGGGAATAGATTTCCTAGTCATGTGAAAATTAGTAATATATACCCCAAAATGACGCCAGATACAATACCCACCACTCCCAATTACTAATTATTTTTCTGCTTTTATTGAGTGAAACAGCTAAGCTTTAATCAAGATCAGTATATACTTTAATCATCATTCTCTTTAGGATATGCCAAATTACCTTAAATATCTTTTTTAACATGTACTCTTACATCATCATAATTATCATATAATTTTTCAATATTCTCCAGAGTAGTTGATTTTCACTCTTTCCTCCAACATTGCCTAGATTTGTGTAACCTAATGAATTATTGAATGTATGTTTGGCTACACCCATATTTTAAGTTCTTTATGATTTGCTATGCAGTTTAAATCCAAGTGCTATTTTCAAAAATGTTCTAGGTTTTATTTAAAAAAACACAAGCTGTCCCTTGGGATATTTATATACATTTTAAATGAAAATTCACAGACTGGCAGGCTGTTATCTCTGGTCTGCATAGCACTTTAATTTTTAAAATACTTTTAAAATTATTTGACATCTTTTAAAAATTGGCATATTTCTGGCAGGATAATCAACCATGCTAGGGTATTTCCAGATGGCATCAGTCACCCTAAGATAAATTTTAACCTGAATGCTTTCCATTTAACCACAGACAAACTCTGCCAAGCTTACTTATTTCATTACCTAGCTGGCCCCTGTAGACACCTTGTCTTGTGACTCACTCCCCACCACCATGACTACAAATTAAAAAATAGCAGATACATTTTAAGTATTTGGTTTTTAGTAATGGTTGTTGGATATGACAGTGGCAATACTGAGTCTAGTACCATGAGAAAGCATGTGATTGCAAAACCAAAGGTCATCGGAATACTGTGTCATTATTTCATCTGAGCTGCTTGTGAGTACCAATGAGTACTGGTAGCCATGCCATGAAGAGCTTTGCTTCTACTTCAAATTTGTCTGAAGTAAACGTAGTTTTCAGCCTGGGTATAACATGCTTAGCTCACCAAGATGTCTCAGAAACACATCTTTCTGACTGCAAATGACAGACTCTCCTTCCTTCTCTACCCTTCTCTGTCAGAATTAACATCTACCAAATGAGAGTGAAGCCCCAGAGTTTATAGGTGGCCTTTGATCATGAAATTGTTCATCCTTTGGTAATAATTTTAGAAAGCATCATGGAAAATTTGTCTAAATGCCTCAGAGAAGAATTCACAGTTATTGCAAAGGATGAAGTTAGGGAGTTTAGCTTGATTAGAACTTTGTGATCAAATCATTTGACAAATTGTAAGTAATATTCTGGCACCTGACTTTATTTATATCTTATGTACATACTGAGAAAAAATGGCACTTTAAAAGAGTATGTAACATTCAAGATTGCAAAAATTAAAGTTACTATTTTTAAAAATTGATGGCTGTATCACCTTAGTGAATGTGCCATTAAGTTTGGTTCTGGCTCAAAACACATGTATGTCTGTAAACTGGGCACTTTCCCAGAGGTCTGGTCACAGTAACCAAGTTCTCAAGAATTATGAAGAAAAGCAAATGGCACTTTAGAATATACAATGAAAACTATAACTCACATACAGTCTAGGATACCAGTCTTTGCCTAACCAACATATCAGATTATGGGACATCAGGTCTAATTAAATTCCAAGCTTAGTGAAAACTGTATTTGAAAATATGGGAGTTTTATGATTACAAATTTGAATAGCTTCTAGTTTGAGAGTAATCATTTTGCCAGTGAGATGGAAATCATCATTGTCCATTGTCTAAAATTCCCTTTCTTCTAGGTTATGATTAAATAGACACTGCCATTATTTGCTTTAGTCATTGAGCTAATCACCTCTCTCCCTGCTTCCTACCCCAAAGCATATAGTTATTTTTTGAAAGACTTGTTCATGTATAGAGTTAGGTTATAAACAGAAACTCTCAGTCCTGTCACTTTAATATGACTTGGGATTTATCACTTAAATTATTTGATGTGATTTCTAAAGCTAGTCAAAGGGAGTCCTACTCTTGCTCTCACTCAGTACTTTGCATACAGAGACAACATTGGTCACAGAGGAAGAAACAAGTAAGCAATTCCATTTGTTTTGCTTTTTCAATTTGGAGATAAAGAAAATGTTTTGAATGGTATATAAGAAAAAAGTCAAATGACTCTCTGAAATTATTAGAGATGCAACCTAGATTTTCATTATTTTATAACAGTTGTATCCCTACTGCTTTCAGAGAAAATAAGAGAATGTTTCTGAAAAAGCAATTTCAATGAAAGATCCATTAAAATATAAATATTATGAACTTTCATATTGCTGTGCCTGGAAAAATATGTATGCTTTAAAGTGAAGTCCCCAGAATGAATTAGCTTTGATAGTTTTACTTTTGCATGTTAGATGAAGAAAAACTATCTTCTGTGTTTGATTATATGATGATATGTATGTGTTTGATTACATGCACGTGCACACACACACACTCACTTACACATATTAAAATATACAAAATATACAATGAGACTTTTTGAATCAATTTTGTGCTTCCAATTAAAAATTACTTTTATTTTATAGACCAATTGGTTTATCATATTGAATAGGTTTTCTATAATTTTGAGATTGGTCATATGTTGCCATATTAGAAGTCCCACATTAGAATCTTCAGTTAAAATTGATTATTGTCTTCTCATAATGCTTAGTTTTAGTTTTACTTGCAGATGGAAAAAGCAACCTATCACCTGGGCAAGATGCTAACATATACATAGACCCTATTGATCCTATATAGTATCCTGTATTTCTCTATACATTTCTCTTACAATTTAAATAATTAAAAGAATTACTGTTAAAGTGAAACCTGTATCTGGCAAGTGAAATATATTAAGCCATTAACAACTATAAATATTAGATGAATTAATTTATTGGAATATCTTCAGGTTTTTATTGCTGTTTGACAGCTTAGATTATATCTCTGACACATTTTGGTAACAGATATATATCTTTAATATTTATCCCAGTGCGAGAAACAAGGTAGCAAAAAAGGGCACTGGACAATTTACAATAGGCAAATGCCAAGAAATAGTACCTCACCACAATCATAATAATAATAATTTTAATATTAATAGGTAACACTCATTAGCATATATTATGGGCCAGGGACTCTTCTAAGCATTTTTGTATGTATTAATTTATTTAATTTTTCCAGTAATGTATGATAAAAGTTATGTTACTGTCCTTATTTACACATAAGGAATCCAAGGCACAGAGAGGTTCTGCAATTTGCCCATGGTAACCCAGCTGCCAGGTGACAAAATATTGATTATGGACTCAAGGATTCTGGCTTGTAAAATCACATTCTTAATCACTGTGCTATGACACCTTTTATAGCAGTGACAAGATAAAGGGAAGAGAAAAGAGAAAGTGTTCTAGAGGCCTGTGCTTTACTCACACCTGCGCCAGGCACTGTACTTGTACTTACATCTGATACTGATTTTAAAGTGTTAAATTCTTGCCCTTTAATTTCTACCCATATACCCCTGGGGAAATTCTTAATTTTCATTGCCCTCAGTGTTTTTAATCTATAAATGAAAGGCTGGTACTTCATTCTTTCGAAGAATCCTTCCAGTTCTGATTTTCTGCTTCTATGCTAGTGAAAAAACAAAACAATCTTTTCTTTTTTCATGTCTGTCTTTTCTTTTGCCTATGTCTGACTCTGTCAACCTTTTTTTTTTAAGTCTTCACAGATGATAACCTTTATATTCTGATTTTGGAAAATAACACTCTGTGCGTGTTTCTGTGGTAACAAACTACTTGCTCACCTTAGTTTTGTGTCACTTAAAATAAATCAGTTGGCAAAAGTAATATCTTGTATAGAAAATCAAGCAATTTCTAGAGTGAAACCTCCACAATTTGGTTTAAAATTTAAGGGTCACCTATATACTTGGAGCTCACAAGAGACTGATGTTTTTTAACTGCAAAATGTGATGGACAGCAAGCATCGGAAAGAGTTTTTCCTACTGCACAGTAAATTCCCAGTGGCTGCTAAGTCTAAATATAATCACAGGGCTTAGTGATATATATCCAGAGGAGGTCTAGGTAGATTTTGACCCCAATTTTCCGGTGAAGCTAGAACTCCAGCTGCTTCTTACCACAGATTTAGTCTGGGACACTAACAGGAAATAACTCCCACCAGAAACAAACATGTCTCCTGGTAAAACTTATCTCATACCCAAGTTCATTAGAAGAAAATATTTCTACATTTCTAAATATTTGTTGTGGTGGTATGCGGGCCTCTCACTGTTGTGGCCTCTCCTGTTGCGGAGCACAGGCTCCGGACGCGCAGGCTCAGCGGCCATGGCTCACGGGCCCAGCCGCTCCGCGGCATGTGGGATCTTCACAGACCGGGGCACGAACCCGTGTCCCCTGCATCAGCAGACTGACTCTCAACCACTGCACCACCAGGGAAGCCCTCTACATTTCTTAAAGTAACAAAAGAAAATGAAGAGAAAGCATTTTTTAATATTTCTTTTCATACACACATACACACACACACCCACACACACATACACACACTTAAGAGAGTTATGAGTTCTTGCACAAATATTTTCTTTTGAAATAATGTTCCTTGATTTTTCTGAATGTTAAATATATAGTCAATTTATTCAAATGAATAACAACTGACAATTACTGTGTTCTGGGTAAAGCACTAGGGCTAATTTGTGGCAAATAAAACCCTTTCTTACAGAGACAGACAGTGCCTTCTAGGATATCAAAATTTAGTCAGAAAAGAAGTGAGACTGGGAAAAGTTTTAAAGTATTCCATGAGCGAGATAGACTGTTAATGGGCTGTCATTGTTAATGGGCTGTCATGAAGCAGTGGAGCGAATAGAGAATGTTTTATAACGGATGATGTATTTAAATTGATACTATAGAATTTAAAGGCTGTAAATAGGAACAATCAGTTTGATGAATAGGTCGTAAGGAGTCATTTTCAGTTACTTTTCATTCATAAAGTTAAGAATTTTTGTAATCAGAAAACCAGCAAAGTAGTTGATGCTTTTTGGACTCTTTACAATTTATCTGTCAGATCATAACCCAGAAAAATGCACTTTTCTCTCTATTCATTCCACAGGCATTTCACAAAGATTTCCATGTGCAAAGATAAGCTCAAGCAGCACAAAGGGACAAGCATGCAAACAACCACAGCAACATGACAAGTCCAAATGGATGGATGTATTAAGGATTCTTAAAGAACAGATGAAGGACAATGTGAGTAAGATAAAAAGATCTCAAAAGTATTCACTGAGGAGATAGTATTTGAGTTGTCTTTTAGGATGAAAACGAGTTCGTCAGGAAGGCAAAGGGTAATCTGCTTCAATCACACCTTAGTCAGTCCATTCTGCTCCCAGGATATATATCACATGTAACAATAATGAAACAAATGAAAGCAATTAATTCACGATTTGTGTTAAACCCTTTCAACAAGTTACAGAATCTCAGTCATGAGTCAAATTGTCACCTCTCATTAAGTCAACATAATACTTGTCAGTAATTTGTGAAATTCATTTGTCTTCTTCACGTTGTTCACATAGATGTAGCTTCTTTAAATTCCTCAAGAAAGTTGTTTTGATTTAATAGATCTCTGAGTTTTAAACAAGAAAGGTAAAATTCTAAATTTTAGAATTCTCTGCCTGAGTCAAATGAACTATTCCACCACTTTCTGAAATGGTTTATTTATTTTCTGGGGAAGTACAATGTTACTTTCTGATCTCTATGATTAGTCTTCTTTATAAAAATAATTATATAATGAAATATATGTGACATATTATAAGAGACTTTTTATATTAATTGCCAGGATTCATTCTAATGAAGCTTGGAGATGTTTGGGATATTCTGAAGTTATTTTAAAAAAACAGTTCTCACTTTGGGGGACATCTTAGAAAACTGGTGATATCTTACAAAACTAAACATGCTCATACCATAAAATCACACTCCATAGTATTTACGCAAAAGAGTTGAAAACTTACATCTGTAGTGAAACTTGCACATGTATGTTTAAAGCAGCTTTACTCATAATTGTCCAAACTGGGAAGCAACCAAGATGTCCTTTGGTAGGTGAATGCATAAATAAACCATAGTATCAGGAAAATGAAATATTATTCAGCACTAAAAAGAAATGAGCTGTTAAGTTATGAAAAGACGTATATGCCTATTACGAAGTGAAAGAAGCCCATCTGAAAAGGCTGCATCCTGTTTAATTTCAACTCTATGATTTCTGGAAAAAGCAACATTATGGAGACAGTAAAAATATCAGTGATTGACAGGGGTTGAACGGAGGGAGAGATAAATAGGCAGAGAACAGAGGATTTTTAGGACACTGAAACTACTCCATACAATACAGTCATGGTGAATACATGTCATTATACATTTGCTCAAACCTGTAGAATGTGCATACAACACCAAGCATGAACGTTGATGTCAACTATGGACTTTGGTGATAATGATGTGTCAGTGTAAGGTCACCAGTTGTAATAAATGCACCAGTCTGAGGGGGGATATTGATAATGGTTGAGGCTATGCATGTGTGGGGACAGGGAGTATTTGAGAAATCACTGTACCTTCTGTTTCATTTTGCTGTAAATCTAAAACTACTCTAGAAATAAGATCTATTAAATTTTTTTAAAAAAGAGTTGTTGGGCTTCCCTGGTGGCGCAGTGGTTGAGAGTCTGCCTGCCAATGCAGGGGACACAGGTTCGAGCCCTGGTCTGGGAGGATCCCACATGCCGCGGAGCACCTGGGCCAGTGAGCCACAATTACTGAGCCTACGCTCAGCAACAAGAGAGGCCGCGATAGTGAGAGGCCCGCGCACCGCGATGAAGAGTGGCCCCCACTTGCCACAACTAGAGAAAGCCCTCACACAGAAACGAAGACCCAACACAGTAACATGTAAAAATAAATAAACACTATTATTAAAAAAAAAAAAAATAGTTGTTATTTGGTTGCACAATTCACCTTTATGAATGAGTGTACATACCCAGAATTTTTACTATATATTATTATTAATTCACCAAATCTATATGTCATAGTATTCTCTTTTGCTTATTGACTGGTAAAATTACTATGTCAGATGTTTCACACATCATTTTATTCAGTGAAAATATAATATTATTTTAGAGTACTTTCATTTTTATTACATAAATTTATTTCATTAATCATAGAAGTTTTTGTCAAATCGGATTACATACATTAACCTTCAAGCGTTCCCTATTCAAAGACAACACTAAAAAATAATAATACTGAAACTGCTACTTATTCTAAGGTATTCTGATCTCTGGTCATTTTTTATATATGTTCTTTTCTATCTTATTTAACTTTATAGATTTACATATTTGACACATTAAAATAATGTATTATTTATTGGGAGTTTCTTTTTATTTATTTTTCTTCTATATAAAATGATTTACTTCACTTCTTCCAAACCTCAGTTTAGAACTCATTCCTTACACTTTTCCTATTTCATTAGTATTTCATAATTATCACTTACCCATTATGTGGAAATATAGTTGAGGTTGCTTTAGAAACAACTGATTCTTGGTCCACTTTACTTCAAACTTGGCTTCTTCTCTGCTAGCTGTTGTCATTTCACTAAGGGTCTCTTGAAACATTGCCTCTGTTCTTTGTTTTAAGACTGTAATATATATTTTGATTAAAATCCTTACCTACCAGTCACTGTAATTTTTTACATGTGGATACATATCTTAATCTGTGTGCTGGCAGGAAAATCACCTTTTCCCACCAAAGGCTCAGCTTCCCCAAACTTCCACGTTTTAAATTTGAAATTGATGTCTTTAAAAAATTACGTTTACAGAGTATTTTGTTACTCCCAAGCTCGTCTACGTCTCTCATTGCCTTATTCATTTATGATTTAGCGCTGACCTCTTTTCGAGTGTCGTTGTGGTTTTATCTCTGCACTACTGTTCTGTGAGAAGGCATTTTTACCTTCATGTTTGAATAGGTCTTTATCACCTGAACTCTTTTTTAAATTTCTTTTGCCTTTTGACTCCCATTTGTCTTTTCCTTACAGAACTTCTTTACTTAAATAATAAATGTAGAGTTTATGATCCTGGAGAATTTAATGATACATTTATGAATAAAGGAGTGAATGGGAATAGAGGGTGTAAGTTCTGATCTGGTTTATGGTTACAATGTTTTGTCTTTCCTCATAATCTTAAGATTTTCCTAATAACTTAATTGTTCTTGTCTTTTCCATATATAACCTAAAAAAACTTATAGATCATTTCACATCACTCTATACATATATTTAAGACAGAAACCCTAGTTTGAAACACCCATTATTAGATTTCATTAAGAAGGACCTAGGAATTAGATAGGGTGAGATAGTAATACTATGTAAAAAAAGGTAAGTCAGAGTTTTAAGCCCTTGCAAAGAAATAAATGAGCCAACGGGACTGTTATTACCTGGGTTGTGCAGCTTCCATTCCCATTAACTATTATATTGTTTTGAAGTTGGCGATGGTGTTACTTTCATCATTTTTGGCTGTACCTATCCAGTTGCTTTCTTTTCCATGGTTTCTCTTCTCCAATCCTTTCTAGGTCCTTTCTTTTACTCTTCAGCTTGTCTATAGATGTCACCAGCCACTTATGTGCTACTCCACTAAATTATCTCTGCCGAAAGCCCCATTTCAGTTAGAGAACAACAGAGGGAACAACTGGGAGTTATTCAGGGTGGAGTGACACTTATGGTGTTTGAGTGATAGAGAATGCAATTCCGAAAGGGATGGGAACAATACTGGGTTAATTAAGGAGAGCTCTAATAAATGGAGAGTCTGAAGAGAGAAATGATTTTCTATGCTACTCTTCAAGAATAGTAGCATATTACATTCTCAGATATTTGTGAGAAGATCGTATTTGCATAACAGATAAAGATATACTCCCTCACCAGAAATATTGCTTTCACGTTCATTTCCAGGAAGCATTTTATTTTGTTACTCCATCAAAATGACTTTTTTCATAATTTTAAAACCTACCTATGATCTATAAGAAGACATATAACATCATGTATTTTGTCTTTTTTTTAAGTTGGATTTTTCCATTTTCTTACTGATTTGTAGTTATTTAAAAAATATTCTTGATAATATTCCCTTGTCAGCTGTGGGGACTGTAACTCTCTTCCCCCATTTGTATACGGAATTCGAAATACAATGCTGTACACATGAAACTGATACAATGTTATAAGCCCATGTTACCTCAATTAAAAAAACAAAGAAACAACAACAACCAAAAACCCTAGCCTGCCCTACTCCAAAGCCCAAAATATAAGGACATAAATTTTCAACTGAAATTTTAAGTTTTATTTTTGACCTTAACATTCTTAATTGACCTGGAGTTGAACTGTGTATGTAGTATGTCTTATGTATGTATGTATTCTTTACTCTATGCATATCCACTTCTGAGAGCTCTGCTTTGTAGGTACTCCCTCATTTTCTCAATGATCTGTTGTCCTACCTTTTCATATGTTCCACAGATACATGGTTCTGTACTTAGACTTTCTCTTCTACTATACTGATGAATTTGTCTATCTTGGGATAATACCACACTATCTAATTTTTAACTTCTTCATAAGACCTGTTTTAAGGTGAAGCCCTGCCTAGGTCCTTATCCTTCACAATTATCATGGTGGATTTCGACTCTTTAATCTTACATGTAAATGTAGAATTTTACATTCCATTTAAATCTCTGTTGAGATTTTAATTGGAATTGCACTGATTATGTAGGTTAGTAGGTTGGGAGATAATTGACATGTTTGTGATTTTATGTTTTTATCTGTGAATATAGTATGTCATTTTATTTAAGTCTAATCTAAAATGTCATCATCAGGATTCAGAATTTTACCTATAGAAGGTCTTATACTTTGATTCATGCCTAGATACTATTCTTTTCCCTGATAGCATTTTATTTTATTTACTCTTCTAATTGTTTACTGTTGAATAAAATGCAACTTGTTCTTTTACATTAAGCTTACAACTAACACCTTGTTATGTGCTCTTACAAATGAACTTGTAGATTCCTTCAGTTATTCAAATTCTCTGAAGGAGGACCTTTCTCTGATTCTCAACATTGAAAAGATGACCTTTCCTCTTGCAGAGTGAGAACAAGTACAAACGTCACTACATTTGTCTTATGAACAGATAGCTCACATTGGAATATGTTTAGTAATGAGGGAACTTGACTTGATCTGTTAGAAGAATCACTAAACTCTAACTGTATAGATACATGGATGCCTCAGAAATCCAGGACCATGGAACTGGTAACACCATACCACACATTTGGGTTTTTTTTTTTTTTTGGCTAGGTATACTGAAAATTATAATAATAGAAAATATAAAATTATATTAGCAATCTGTGATCTCACTATGTGCAATTTCAGGATTGCAAGGGATAGAAATGTGATTTTTTAACATCTCACAGCAATGCTGGCTCAGTGCCCCTATCACCCTCCTACTTTCAGAAGTTCAGTATTTTCCCATTGTTCTTAGGAAGAAGCAACAAATATCCACAGTCAATTCATTCATTTTTTGTGTGCTTACTGAAATAATCTCTTTTATTTTGGAAAAAAAGGCAATGGCCTGATATTTAACATGTTTGAAAGAGTCATACATTTCTCTTCAAATCAGATGAATAGAGAAAATAAAATTGCCTTATTTTAACTATATCCAGTTTGAATTTCTCCAAACCTTATATTCTGGTTAACAGAAAAATAAATAAATAAATACACAAAACTGAAATTCTAATCTGATTTTAAGCTTATCCAACTTTGGAAATATTGATGAAACTTTGTGTTCTTGCTTCAGTCTGCTGGATAAAAGTATTCAGTGACTCAGGAAACCAATCTCCCATTCTTCCTTCCCTCAGACCCTTTTTAAATGACATTAGAAAGGAAGTGAAAAGCTGGGATGCTCTCCTTTCTGTTATGATCTCTAGGACAATGTTATTTGTTGCCCTGGTTTCTGCTGGATGTTTGATATGGTTTAATTCATGAACCGGTCTTTACTGCCCTGTCAGGAAATGCTGACTCAGCCTGTGTTCAACTTGGAAAGTCCTCTAGATCTGTGATCTGATACCTCACTGATGTTCTTACAACCCCAGCTCTGGTGGTCCTTTCTACAGTGCTAGATACAGAGTGAGTTCATGCTCAGTGCAGTGGTCCTCTCTGTCACACTTCTCAGACAATTATTTGGCTATTTCTGAGAATATTTTGTATCACATGAGTAATTAGGGGGAAAAAATCAACCTCAAAACTTCCCTCTCCTGACCCTTTTGCACTGCCAAGGCTGCCACCAAAGATTATACAGAGAACTCATAAGGTAATCTCCTACCAGAGACCCAAATAGACGTGGGTAGGTACAAGAGCTACTTTCTCCTTTAATTACACTTACTTATCTATCAAAGTCCCCCTTCTAAGGTAAAGTCAAAAGAAGAGAAATTGGGTTGTGAACTTATTTAAAAATCAGCACACCACCTCTCCCCCACATTGTTCTAACAATTTTTCTTGGGTCAAATGGGCAAGAATCCTGGCTTCATTTTCTGTCTTGGTTATTGCTTGTCTAGCTTTTCAGGCCTTGTCCTTAATAAAATCAAGGAATTTAGAAAATCATTCTCAATGTAATACTATTAATTGCAAAATTACTTCTATTTTCTCTCTACTGTGACACTCTAATTCCCCTCTTCCCATAGGCAGATAAATGCTCCAAGTCCACCAACTTTGTGGTCATTAATTCAAAAATGTAAGAAACAAAACCCATACTCATTTTCAAAAGGAACTCTCACACTAACCAAGATTCAAAGAGGAAGGGCTATTAGGAATTCTGGCATTTTTTGGACACAAGTTCTACCTCACCCAGCAAAGCAAATATGGAAAATGTAACATGTAGATCGATATAGATCTCTGAATAATGGTGTCCCGAACTCATGGCCATTAAAAAAAAAAAAACAAAAAACTATTGGGCTGGCCAAAAGGTTCGTTTGTTTTTTTCCATAAGATGGCTCTAGTAGCACTTAGCTGTCTTTAACTTCATTCGAAACAGTTTTGTTCAATTGTTTTGTGACAGCTGTTGTATCAGCGTGCATTTAAAAAAAGACATAAAAATTGGTGAATTTTTGTGTAGCCATTTTAATATTGAAGATGGAAGAAAAAAGGTAACGTGTTCGGCATATTATGCTTTATTATTTCAAGAAAGGTAAAAACGCAGCTGAAAGGCAAAAAAATGATTTGTGCAGTGTATGGAGAAGGTTCTGTGACTGGTCAGGTGTGTCAAAAGTGGTTTGCAAAGTTTCATGCTGGAGATTTCTCGCTGGACGATGCTCCACGGCCGGGTAGACCAGTTGAAGTTGATAGCGATCAAATCGAGACATTAATTGAGAACAATCAACATTATATCACGTGGGAGATAGCTAACATACTCAAAATACCCAAATGAAGACCAGAAAATCATTTGCACCAGCTTGGTTATGTTAATCGCTTTGATGTTTGGGTTCCACATAAGTTAAGCGAGAAAAACCTTCTTGAATGTATTTCCGCATGCGATTCTCTACTTAAATGTAACGAAAATGTTCAGTTTTTAAAACAAATTGTGACGGGTGATGAAAAGTGGTTATTGTACAATAATGTGGAATGGAAGAGATCGTGGGGCAAGCTAAATGAACCACCACCAACCATACCAAAGTCCAGTCTTCATCCAAAGAAGGTGATGTGTGTATGGTGGGATTGGAAGAGAGTCCTCTATTATGAGCTCCTTCTGGAAAACCAAATGATTAATTCCAACAAGTACTGTTCCCAGTTAGACCAACTGAAAGCAGCACTCAAAGAAAAGCATCCAGAATTAGTCAACAGAAAACTCATAATCTTCCATCAGGATAACACAAGACCACATGTTTCTTTGACGACCAGGCAAAAACTGTTACAGCTTGGCTGGGAAATTCTCATTCATCTGCCATATTCACCAGACATTGCACTTCCGGATTTCCATTTATTTCAGTCTTTATAAAATTCTCTTAATAGAAAAAATTTCATTTCCCTGGAAGACTGTAAAAGGCATTTGGAACAGTTCTTTGCTCAAAAAGATAAAAAGTTGGGAAGATGGAATTACGAAGTTGCCAGAAAAATGGCAGAAGGTAGTAAAACAAAAGGGTGAATATGTTGTTCAATAAAGTTCTTGGTGAAAATGAAAAATGTGTCTTTTATTTTTACTTAAAAGCCAAAGACACTTTTTGGCCAACGCAATAGATATCAAACTACTGCTCTAATTTGCTTTTTTATACATGTAAACATGAACACATTTCTCATGGAAATTTACCTTTAAACAAAATTAATTAGCTTTTTATAGGGATAGTTTTCCTTTAGGATTTTGTGTCTCCGTTACAAACTACAAACTTTGACTTAATAAAGCAAATAACAAGGTTTGATCCTATAAGCAAATAACAAAGGAGACTAAGCTTCATCAAGGAAGATCATGGGTAGTTATGAATACATTTGATTTAAAAAATGAATCTTGTACCCTATCACATAACATGCACAAATCAATTCTAGAAACATTGCAGAACTAGATATGAAAGGTATAACAATTAGACTATAAAAAGAAACATAAGGGAAAACACTAATAAATCACACTAAATCAAAACTAGGAACTTGTGCTTATCAAAAGACATCATTAAGTGAGTTAAAAAACTACACTGTGAAGAAGATATTTACATGTGTAACTGAAAGTTAGCTTATAACCCAATAGCTAATATACTCAATCAGGAAAAAGACAGTGCACTTAGAATGGGTACTTCACAAAGAAGAATATCCAAATGGCAACATCAGTAAACAAGAAAATTCAAACTAACATTAGTCATTAATTAGTTTACTAACTGTCAGAACAAAGGACCACAAAATTTGTGACTTAAACAACAGAAATTTATTGCCTCACATTCCAGAGTCCAGACGTCCAAATAAGGTGTCAGCAAGGTTGACCTCTTATAAGGGGCATAAGGGAGTATCTGTTCCATGTTTCTCTTGTAACTTCTATTGGTTTGTTAGTATTCTTTTCTTTTCTTTTTTTAGTTGGAGTATAGTTGATTTAAAATGTTGTGTTAGTTTTAGGTGTACACCAAAGTGAATCAGTTATATATATACATATATCTGTGCTTTTTTATATTCTTTTCCCACATAGGCTATTACAGAGTATTGAGTAGAGTTCCCTGTGCTATACAGTAGGTCCTTATTAGTTACCTATTTTATATATAGTAATGTGTATACGTTAATCCCAATCTCCCAATTTATCCCTCCCCCTCATCCTACTCCAGTATGACCTCATTTTTTTTTTTTTTTTTTTTTTTTTTTTTTGCGGTACGCGGGCCTCTCACCGTTGTGGCCTCTCCCGTTGCGGAGCACAGGCTCCGGACGCGCAGGCTCAGTGGCCATGGCTCACGGGCCTAGCCGCTCCGCGGCATGTGGGATCTTCCTGGACCGGGACACAAACCTGTGTCCCCTGCATCGGCAGGTGAACTCTCAACCACTGCGCCACCAGGGAAGCCCTGACCTCATTTTTATTTAACTAATTACATGTACAATGACCCTATTTCCAAATAAGGTCATATTCTGCCATAGGTGGTTAGGATTTCAACATATGAATTTGGGGGGTGGGGGAAAACAATTTAAGCTATTACAGTTATTAAGAAAATTCAAATCAAAACCATAGTGGGGGGCTTCCCTGGTGGTGCAGTGGTTGGGAGTCCGTCTGCCGATGCAGGGGACACTAGTTCGAGTCCCGGTCCGGGAGGATCCCACATGCCGCGGAGCGGCTGGGCCCGTAAGCCATGGCCACTGAGCCTGCGCGTCTGGAGCATGTGCTCCGCAACGGGAGAGGGCACAACAGTGAAAGGCCCGTGTACCGCAAAAAAAAAACCCCAAAATAAAACACAAAAAACATAGTGGGGACTTCCCTGGCGGTCCAGTGGTTAAGACTTCGGCTTCCAATGCAGGGAGTTCAGGTTCGATCCCTGATCAGGGAGCTAAGATCCCACATGTCTCACAGCCAAAAAAAAAAAAAGAAACCATAGTGAATTACTAGTACACATTTAAAAAGGCAACATCAAGTGTTTTTGAGGTTATAAAGAAACTGGGCTTTCTTCGTATCTGGTTTGTGGGAGTATAAATTAGTATGATAACAGAAAATGTGTTAGCGATAACTATTTCTGATCAATGTATGAATACAGAAATTTGAGTTCAAGATATATGCTCAAATAGAGTGTGTATGTGTGTTCCCCAAAATACATGTCACTAATACATATAGCAGTATTATTTATCATAGCTCCAAAGTGAGAGCAACACAAATATCCATCAACAAGAGAATGAATAAATGCATTGTGGACTAATCATAATACTGAATACTATGTATCAATGAAAAGGAACCAACCATTGTGATAGTATGGATAGATCACTCAAATATAATGTTTAGCAAAATAAACCAGATACAAAAGTATGTCTCTGTATGATTCTACTTATGTAGAGTTCAAAAACAGTCTTAGAGGTTAAGGTAGTGGTACCTCTGGGCAGGGAAATGGAATAAGTGACTAAAAAACATAAGAAGAAGTGCTGGAGTGCTGGGTATGGCTCTTTTTCTTAATATGGATGGTTGTCATGGAGGTGACCTCCCTTAATAATAGTTCATCAGCTGTACGCTTGTGGTTTGTTCACCTTTCATTATATCTGTTAGAATTCGTCAAAAAGTTTAAAAGTAAATTATTTTTGTCACTTAAAACTAGCTCTTTATATTTCTGTGGTGTCCATTGTAACTTCTGCTTTTTTTTTTTTTTTTTTTTTTTGCGGTACGGGGGCCTCTCACTGTTGTGGCCTCTCCCGTTGCGGACCACAGGCTCCGGACGCACAGGCTCAGCGGCCATGGCTCACGGGCCCAGCCGCCCCGCGGCATGTGGGATCCTCCCGGACCGGGGCACGAACCCGCGTCCCTTGCACCGGCAGGCGGACCCCCAACCACTGCGCCACCAGGGAAACCCCCTGCTTTTTCATTTATAAATTTAGTTCTCTCCCTCTTTTTCTACTGCTGGGCATATACCCTGAGAAAAGCATAATTCAAAAAGACACATGCACCCCAATGTTCACTGAAACACTATTTACAATAGCCAGGTCATGGAAGCAATCTAAATGTCCATCAACAGATGAATGGATAAATAAGATGTGGTACATATATTCAATGGAATATTACTCAGCCATAAAAAGGAACAAAATTGGGTCATTTGTAGAGATGTAGATGGACCTAGAGACTGTCATAAAGAGCGAAATAAGTCAGAAAGAGAAAAACAAATATAGTGTATTAACATATATATTGGGAATCTAGAAAAATGGTACAGATGAACCTGTTTGCAAGGCAGAAATAGAGACACAGACATGGAGAACAAACATATGGACACCAAGGGGGGAAAGCGGGGATGGGATGAATTGGGTGATTGGGATTGACTATGTACACTACTATGCATAAAATAGGTAACTAATGAGAACCTGATGTATGGCACAGGGAACTGTACTCAGTGCTCTGTGGTGACCTAAATGGGAAGGAAGTCCAAAAGAGAGGAGATATATGTATATGTATAGCTGATTCACTTCACTGAACAGTAGAAACTAACCCAACATTGTAAAGCAACTATACCCCAATTAAAAAAGGCAAAAATAAAAAAAAACTAGCTCTTTTCAATTTTAATTTTATTAAAGAAAGCATGGAAAAAAAGGAAACCATGTGATGGAAAATATAGTGATTGCTATATAACCTGGTAAAACATGGATAAGAATTATTTTTTAAATTTTAGATTTCATAATGTAAATTTTGTTTAGTTTTAAAACACTTTATGAAATAAATTAATTTCATCTGGATGGTTTTATGGCATAGCACCTGTGAAATACGTAAAGAACAAATGGTAGAAATTATTTGGTACATATGTACCTGTTTTTGAATTGTGTGTTTATGCATTTTCTTAATGTTTAGCAAAAATATTTGTACTGCTTTCCTGAGCTTTGTCTTTCACATACTTAGTTGGAAATAACACCCAATCAATATATGTTGAAAGCTTATTCACAGTAGCCCTGTAAACTTTGTTTTGATATCTGTTTCATAGAAATACAAACTGAAGGACATACATTACTTTATTCACCAACCTTCCATTATCAATGGATGGAGTCAGTTTAAAAGACAGAACTGGACTCAAACCATGAACTGCTTCCCCTGTACCATGCTGTCTCTGAATTCCAAGTTCCATAATTCTCACATTCTATGTTGAATTACAGTTTTAAAATTCCATGCCTTTCCCTTTCTAAATTCTGAGCTCTTTTACCAAAGAAAGGAAAGTAGATACTCATAGATATTTGTTGAATTAATAGTAGAGTATATTAAATAAGCCTTCATAAGAATACACAAACACGGCCACAGTGCATACATTTTACTACTCTCTTGTTGGTGAAAACTAATTTAGTTAAAAATCCTGAACACCAACGCAAGCTTGTCATGATGTACAAAGTTGTCTTCATACTTTTAGAACTTATATTATTTTTTAAAAATTTAATGTCATTTTTGAATATTCAATTTTCGACTATCAGCATTTTCAAGTTGACTCTTCATTTGTTTTCTTATCAATATTGAGCAATTATTTGATCATATAATGATAGTAAATAATAATATCCAATATACATTGTAATAGATAATATTGAAACCAAAACTCAATAAGTGAAAAGAGTAGAATTTTTATGAGTACTTTTTGCTGTTGCCCTTGTTAATATGTTGTTTTGTTCTTCCAGCAGCCATGCCTATTTAAATGACAGGCTTTCTTTATATTCAGATCGAAATGTATGATCAAAACATATTCCCAAATGAAATATGAATGTTGGCAGGGGATCAATAATTCTAATTTAAGAGTAAGTTATAGAAATCAAGTGGAATGAGCCATTTCCTTTAACTAATGAAATGAAATGAGGTACTCTATTTTCTAGATGTCTGTTCTTATAAGTGTCAGAGCTGAAGTAAAATTAATTGAGTACTTTAAATATTAGAAACTATTCATGACAGTGCTATTTCTAACACAGTATGTTAAAATGTTGACTTGCCATATCCATTGGCAAGTGTGGAGTACTCTAGTGAATAACTTACCTAGTTCTTTCCACTGGTTAAAAAAAAATCCCTTGTGTAAGAAAAAAAGAAATTCACATACTTCAGTTTAAATTCAATTCACATACCCTTTTTTTTTACATAGACATATACAAGGGGATTTATTTGTTTTATAAAATGAAATCATACTCTTCAGGCCTTTACATTTTGCTTTTTTTCACCAGAAATTCCTACTGAAATATATCCAAGTACTGGTATAACTCTTTTTTTTTTAACATCTTTATTAGAGTATAATTGCTTTACAATGGTGTGTTAGTTTCTGCTTTATAGCAAAGTGAATCAGCTATCCATATACACATATCCCCATATCGCTTCCATCTTGCTTCTCTCTCCCACCCTCCATATCCCACCGCCTTAGCGGGACGCAAAGCACCAAGCTGCTCTCCCTGTGCTATGTGGCTGTTTCCCACTAGCTATCTGTTTTACATTTGGTAGTATATATATGTCCATGCCACTCTCTCACTTTGTCCCAGCTTACCCTTCCCCCTCCTCATGTCCTCAAGTCCATTCTCTATGACTGCATCTTTATTCCTGTCCTGCCCCTAGGTTCTTCAGAACCATTTTTTTAAACTTTTTTTTAGGTTCCATATATATGTGTTAGCATACAATATTTGTTTCTTTCTGACTTACTTCACTCTGTATGACAGACTCTAGGTCCATCCACCTCACTACAAATGACTCAATTTTGTTTCTTTTTATGGCTGACTAATATTCCATTGTATATATGTGCCTAGTCTTCTTTATCCATTCATCTGTCGATGGACACTTAGGGTGCTTCCATGTCCTGGCTATTGTAAAGAGAGCTGCAATGAACATTGTGGTACATGACTCTTTCTGAATTATGGTTTTCTCAGGATATGTGCTGAGTAGTGGGATTGCTGGGTCATATGGTAGTTCTATTTGGAGTTTTTTAAGGAACCTCCATATTGTTCTCCATAGTGGCTGTATCAATTTACATAACCACCAACAGTACAAGAGGATTCCCTGTTCTCCACACCCTCTCCAGCATTTATTTTTTGTAGATTTTTTGATGATGGCCATTCTAACTGCTGTGACATGATACCTCATTGTAGTTTTGATTTGCGTTTCTCTAATGATTAGTGATGTTGAGCATCCTTTCATGTGTTTGTTGACAATCTGAATATCTTCTTTGGAGAAATGTCTATTTAGGTCTTCTGCCCATTTTTGGATTGGGTGGTTTGATTTTTTGACATTCAGCTGAATGAGCTGCTTGTACATTTTGGAAATTAATCCTTTGTCAGTTGCTTCATGTGCAAATATTTTCTCCCATTCTGAGGGTTGTCTTTTCATCTTGCTTATGGTTTCCTTTGCTGTGCAAAAGATTTTAAGTTTAATTAGGTCCAATTTGTTTATTTTTGTTTTTATTTCCATTTTTCTAGGAGGTGGGTCAAAAAGGATCTTGCTGTGATTTATGTCATAGAGTGTTCTGCCTATGTTTTCCTCTAAGAGTTTGATAGTGTCTGGCCTTACACTTAGGACTTTAATCCATTTTGAGCTTATTTTTGTGTATGGCCTTAGGGAGTGTTCTAATTTCATTCTTTTACATGTAGCTGTCCAGTTTTCCCAGCACCACTTATTGAAGAGGCTGTCTTTTCTCCACTGTATATTCTTGCCTCCTCTATCAAAGATGGGTGGGGTTGTGTTCCTGTCTTGCTAGTTGTTTGGCATAGGGTGTCCAGCACTGTAGCTTGCTGGTCGTTGAGTGGAGCTGGGTCTTAGTGTTGAGATGGAGATCTCAGGGAGAGCTTTCCCCATTTGATATTATGTGGAGCCAGGAGGTCTCTGGTGGACCAATGTCCTGAACTTGGCTCTCCCACCTCAGAGGAACAGGCCTGACACTTGGCCAGAACACCAATACCCTGTCAGCCACACACTCAGAAGAAATGGGAGAAAAAAAGAAATCAGAAAAAAGTAAAATAAAGTAAAAGTTATTAAAATAGAAAATAAAAAATTATTAAATATAAAAAAATTAAAAAAGAAAGAAAGAAGAGAACAACCAAACCAAAAAACAAATCCACCAGTGATAACAATCACTAAAAACTATACTAAGGAAAAAAAAAAAGGACAGACAGAACCCTAGGACACATGGTAAAAGCAAAGCTATACAGACAAAATCACACAAAGAAGCGTACACATACACACTCACAAAAAGAGAAAAACTAATATATATATATATAAAGAAAAAAAAGAGAGCAACCAAATGAATAAACAAATTTACCAGTGATAATAAACTGTATATACTAAACTAAGATAAACATAAGACCAGAAACAAATTAGATGCAGAAAGCAAACCCCAAGTCTACATTTGCTCCCAAAGTCCACTGCCTCAATTTTGGGATGATTCGTTGTCTATTCAGGTATTCCACAGATGCAGGGTACATCAAGTTGATTGTGGAGGTTTAATCCACTGCTCCTGAGGCTGCTGGGAGAGATTTCCCTTTCTCTTCTTTGCTCACACAGCTCCCGGGGTTCAGCTTTGGATTTGGCCCCGCCTCTGCACGTAGGTTGCCTGAGGACGTGTGTTCCCGCTCAGACAGGACGGGGTTAAAGGAGCAGCTAATTCGGGGGCTCTGGCTCACTCAGGCCGGGGGTAGGGAGGGGTACGGATGTGAGGCGAGCCTGTGGCAGCAGAGGCCGGCATGACGTTGCCGCAGCCTGAAGCACGCCGTGTGTTCTCCCTAGGAAATTGTCCCTGGATCACGGGACCCTGGCAGTGGCGGGCTGCACAGGTCCGGAAGGGGAGGTGTGGACGGTGACCTGTGCTCGCACACAGGCTTCTTGGTGGCGGCAGCAGCCTTAGAGTCTCATGCCCGTCTCTGGGGTCTGTGCTGATAGCCGCGGCTCGCGCCCGTCTCTGGAGCTTGTTTAGGTGGTGCTCTGAATCCCCTCTCCTCGCGCAACCCGAAGCAATGGTCTCTTGCTTCTTAGGCAGTTCCAGGCTTTTTCCCAGACTCCCTCCCAGCTAGCCGTGGCGCACTATCCCCTCCAAGCTGTGTTCACGCCGCCAACCCCAGTCCTCTCCCTGGGATCCGACCTAATCCTGAGCCTCAGCTCCCAGCCCCCGCCCGCCCCGCCGGGTGAGCAGACAAGCCTCTCGGGCTGGTGAGTGCCGGTCGGCCCTGATCCTCTGTGTGGGAATCTCTCCGCTTTGCCCCCTGCACCCCTGTTGCTGTGCTCTCCTCCACGGCCCCGAAGCTCCCCCCTCCGCCACCCGCAGTCTCCACCCGCGAAGGGGCTTCCTAGTGTGTGGAAGCCTTTCGTCCTTCACAGCTCCCTCCCACTGGTGCAGGTCCAGTCCCTATTCTCTTGTCTCTGTTTTTTTCTTTTTTTTTTTTTGCCCTACCCAGGTACGTGGGGAGTTTCTTGCATTTTGGGAGGTCTGAGGTCTTCTGCCAGCCTTCAGTAGGTTTTCTGTAGGCGTTGTTCCACATGTAAATGTATTTCTGATGTATTTGTGGGGAGGAAGGTGATCTGCACATCTTCTCTGCCATCTTGAAGGTCTCTCACATACTCTTTTAAATTCAATCTAAGCTTACAACTCAGTCTGCTTTTGAGAATGAGTTTTGTCTAGTGTTTTTCCCATGAGTACAGCATTAAAAGAAAGTAGAAAAATACTCACACATTGTTCTTTTTTCTTTTTCCAATTTATTTATTTATTTATTTATTTATGGCTGTGTTGGGTCTTCATTGCTGCACGAGGGCTTTCTCTAGTTGTGGTGAGCAGGGGCTACTCTTCCTTGCGGTGCACGGGCTTCTCATTGCTGTGGCTTCTCTTGTTGCAAGCATGGGCTCTAGATGCACAGCCTTCAGTAGCTGTGGCATGCAGGCTTCAGTAGTTGTGGCTCGCAGACTCTAGAGCGCAGGCTCAGTAGTTGTGGCGCACGGACTTAGTTGCTCCGTGGTATGTGGGATCTTCCCGGACCAGGGATCGAACCCATGTCCCCTGCATTAGCAGGCAGATTCCCAACCACTGCACCACCAGGGAAGCCCTCACACATTGTTCTTAAACAGACTGTGTTTTCCAGAATTTCAAATGTTTCCGAAAAGATAAGCAAGCTTTTAAAAGATAGAGAGTTCATATTTTTAAAAATATTCTTTTAAAGAAGAAAAGAAACCTAGAATGTCTGCCTAGTTTTCCATTTCATATTTATTTAACATCTAGTGTATTTCTGGTCTCCATTCCAGATATACCAAAAAATAATGTTTTCCTATATGCAGTTTAAATATTATTGGGATGTTGGCCTCCAAAGATAGCTCAGAATTAGCAGGAAGAAAAACGACTTATAAAGGCATTTTCCAAAATCACATGGTAGTAATTTAGAAGAATTCGTATGACTTTTGGAATGCCCATCTTTTGAGTAAAAGAAAAACAGGCAGGAAAAACCCATAGTGCCCATGTCAGACTAAGACAAACACGTCTCAGGCTGGACCTCAATTCCTTCATTTTGAAATTCAGATTTTCCCTTCTTTTCTCCTTTCTATAGTTGCACCCTCTTGAAGATTTTGGAGTTTCTTTTGCCCTTTAATTATCTGTTGAGTAACAAAATTTTGCCTAGCTCATCCTTGCTTCTCAATAGCCACAAAAAAACACTCACAAAACCAAAGGAGAAAACAAAATTGAGAACTCTGACACTAGGATGCAGTGCTAGCAGAACGCTTTCTCTTTCCTCTGCTAGTTTTTACTGGATTTCATTTTTTACATTAAGCTTCTCTGCATTGTGAGAAATGACTAGTGAGAGCCTTATAATCTCACATTCAAGTTCCAAGATGGGAAACCTTCCATTCGTTTTCAATTTGGTCATTATGGGAATGACTCCAAATGACCCAGCCTGGATTACACCTGTGCCCCTACAGTGGGGATGAATGCAACACTAAGGTTAATCATACTCCAAGAATACATGGGATAGGGATGGGATTTTTTAAGGGCTGTGAAGTGCTCTTATAAAAAGGATGTTTAGAAACTATCCTGGGCTCTTGTAAATGGGAGCACCAGGTGCCTACACACACACACACACACACACACACACACACACACACACACACACACACACACACACACACACACACACACACACACACACACACACACACACACACCAGTTACAATGATTTAGTTCACTCCTGAACTTTTTCATATATAGTGAAGCATTTCCAGTGGGGATCGACTGTGACAGGTGAAGTATCATACATGTGGCATCATACACTACCAGGCTGAAGAGTAGTGAACTGGAAAGGGGGCCATGTGGCAACAGTTTCTGAAATATGTTATTTTGTTCTTTGCAGAGTGGTAGCAACAGTGAAAATTCCCAACTCTCAGTGAGGCAGACATTGTTCAGCGGGTAGAATCAGGAAAAGTACACACGAGTGAGTAGATTTGGTACCAATGATAGGATAACAGGTTGCACACCAAGAGTGTGTGTTTGGGCCCATAAGGATATGTATTTTTGTATCAGAATCCTTCATTCATTCAGCTGTGTTTCGGGAATTGTTTGTTCTGTCTGGGTGGGAAGGCATATCTTGTAAAAACACAGATTCTGCCATCTCCCTAAAAGGTCAGACTTTTTCTTCAACTGAATTCCACATATACATAGTAACAATTAGGCAGATAATACTGTACGGGAACAAAACTGAAGAAGCCTCTGTCCTTTAGGAACTCACAATCTTGTGTGGCAGCCCTCCCACCCCCACCTGCAAACACATAAAAATCAACTACAATGCAGAACAGCTGAGTGTTTAGGCGGCAGCGTTGCATTGCTAACTAGATACCCTGAGTGTGTGTGTGTGTGTGTGTGTGTGTGTGTGTGTGTGTGTGTGTGTGTGTGTGTGTCTAGGGGTTGTCTGAGAGAGCTTTTAAAGGGAAAAAAAGGGGGATATTTGAGGCATAGTGTCAATAATTTTGCTGCATTTCTGAGTACTTTTCCCTCTCTATCCTGTCTGGTGAACTTCTTTCTTTGTAACAGAACTTGAGGATGAGATTGGAGATAAAACCTGTAATGAGGAGACAGTCCAAAGTCAGGGAAAGCTGAGTCAAGAGCTGAGTGAGAAACTGAAGTATCATAGACCAAAAAGAATTTGAAAATGTTTGCGCAGAGTGAAGGCAACAGAAGCAGCCGTCAACATATGAAGTAGGGTGTCAGGAATCTGCAATTAAGATAAATGAGCGGAGAGGGCGTGGACTCGTGCAGACCTAGATGAATATAAGGAGAGAAGCTCCCAGCGTCCCTGTTGCCTTTAGTACATCTCAGCGTGTTGGGTCAGCCGGATGTGGTCAAAGGGCTGCCTGTGGGGTCGCCGTGAAATCCACGCTTCCGGAACCAAATGCACAGTGTTCCTTCACACAGGTAAGAGAAACAGCTTTCATATTTATTGCCTCGATTTATCACACATTTAAAGCAGAACTTAATAAATAAATGAGATTGATAATGTACCAAAGCAGATATACTTAATTTAGTTAAATATATCAGATTATTCTTATGGCAGCATATTTAGTGTTTTATGAGGATGGTAGATAAAAAAGGTAGATTAATATAGATGAGTTTGGCGGGATGGTGTTTGGGATACAAAATGAGGGAATGGTAAAAATGTTTCAGTAATGGGATTTTGTAATGGAGGACCAGGGCTCTGGTGTAACAAATGCTATCTGCAACACCTAACAGAGGATAAAAATATTTCAACAAAGTTGAAAAACATGCTGGTGATCCATTGTTGAAATATAAGGTTACACTTTTAGTAACCAGAAGTGTATTAGTTTGATGATTTTCATTCATACAGCCTACTCGTTACCATTAAACAAAATCATAACCCAACATCATCCTTGTCAGAGTCTTTTCTCTTTTATAAGTATTGGTGTTTTATAATTGCTCTGCATTATGCATGTGACTAATGAAAAAGACTATGCTTATTCCAGTTATTTTGCTTTATTTTTTTGCCCTCGATTAAACAGACTTTTGGTTTACATTTAACCCCGACCTACTGGTGTTGAGTTGCAATTTTTTTTTTTTACTAAGTTTGAGAATCCTGCAATTTTTAATTTATTCTAGTTACTGAGATAGATTGCAACTTGGAATATTTTAGTAGTGTCTTACATAATTTGAAGTAGAAAAAGTAGTCTAAAGTGATTAAATATATGTTTTAAAAAGAAACTCCTAAGTAACTCAGCAATTCTCAAGGTAAATAGGTTATGCAAAATTTTTGCTGAGTAATGGGAACACCTCTGGGTTCATAAATGATTTAAAGCTGTGGATGGGTATTAGTGCACTGGCATAAGGTACATCTGGTAAGACCACGTGTGGACTAGGGGATCTAAGAGCCATTGTGGAATTTTATTACATCCTTCCTACCATAAGAAGGTTGCCTGGAAGGGTAAACAAATGGCAGAAGAAAGATATTGGTGAGAATAACAAATAGTTCAGGGACTTAGGGAGAAGGTGTAAGTGGTACAATATTTAGCATTATCAGTCATGTTAGGAAACTACAGGTGAGAGGTCTCTGTGATGAGATTCCACCACAGTCCTGGTCACATAAGACCACTCCTGGCCCCTTTCCTCTCTTCTTAGCCTCACTTCTTATCCCACTGTATAAGCCACAAATAAACACACAAGTACAACATAAATATAAGATATATAAGTATATATAAAACAAATGTGTTTGTGAGAGAGCGAGAGAGAAACTCTTTTAAGTAGGCTCTTTCTAAAAGGCCAATCATATAAAATGGCATTCTTCATTTCCTCTATAAAACATGCTAATGCCTACAACACGCTGGTAACTCATGGCTTATAGTCCATTCTTCAGCATATCTGGGCACTTCCACTACAGTAGTTGAGCTGTGTGTATATCCATACTTAATTTTTTTTTTCCTAAAAACTTTTATGCCTGTAGTACTTGTAATTATATGATACATTTACTTAAGTATATGACAATTTATATTTTCATATTCCAAGTATTATATTCACAATCAAGTGTAAAATAGTTGCTATTTCTATGAGAAACAAGTAGAATATCCTTATTTCACTCTGTTTGTGATTCACAGTGATATTTTCATAGCTTTTGTGTTTGTTTTGGACTGAGGTAGTACTGATGCCGTAAACCTGGTCTCTCTTCACTGGTGCCGAATCAGATCTTGGAGACAGTTTTGGGTGAAGTAGGAAAGAATAGTTTTATTGCTCTGCTAGGTAAGGGGGACACAGTGGTCTTGTGCCCTTCAAAAACTGTGTGTCCCAACATGGGGGAATCTGGTGAGGAGTTTTATAGCAGTGGTTCAAGGGTGGGGTTGCTGATAAGGATCAGGTGTGTAAAGGGCTTGCATTCCGTTAATCTGAACTCAGGTAATCTGGTGAGCTTCTGTGGTTCCTTGAATCTGGCCTCAGGTAGTCTCCTGGTCGTCTCTGAATAATGCTTCATCAAGTAGTTAGCATCTTCCATTTGTTGGTGGTTTTAGTTCTTCAGAAGAGCTCAAAACTGTTGTTATGTGTATCCGTTGAGGCAGAACCAGGATTCTGTCCCAAGGCTGCACTGTTGTTTCTTGACTGCTACTGCCTTGTCTCTGCATCCCCTCCCTTCCCTAATTAGCAACTGTTTGAACCTGCCCTTTGCAGCACAGGGAAGGTCATAGAGGCTGAACAGAAAGGCTCCCTGTGCCCAGGAGCCCCACAGGGTCCTGCTCCGTTTCAGTACTCGTTTTTTTACAGGTAAAATCCTTACTTTTTCATGAAAATGTTTCTTGTTGCTTGGCTTGTAATATGTTTTCTGGTACATCTTGACTTTTAAATTGTTTTTTAAAATACCTTCATCTTTGGATGAGATAAAGAATATAACAGTTTGTTGATTGTTAGTATGTGAAGAATCCTTAGGCTGGGTGGTACTTGTGTTACTTTTTACTTGAGATATACAACACTGAGATATGCAACCTTGTTGTTGGCCATCAGTCCATTATCTTTTTCTTTGTCTAACAAGCTCTATTCTATGCCTAATGGACTAAGTATCTAGGTTCTTTTTTGCTTCCATTTTCTGCTTCTGTGATCCTTTGATGTACTGGAAATTTACAATCGCCAGAATGTACTAACACAAGGTTCATCTTGTCTCTATTTCTACATAAATCCCCTACTTTGGGAACTAGATCACCAGTATAAAATATTTCCCATTAATGGTCTCCCGCTTTAAAGGATTCATTTGCTACTATGTTTATTAGTAAATATAAAGGGAAATTAAAAAGAGCAGAAACATTTTGTTTGTTTGTTTCTCTATTTGTAGGTGGTTGGCAGAAGCTGATTCATAGTCGCTTAGCTAGCCAGTTTTCACGAAAAGACTTTCTGGTATTTTGGCGTTGTTTAGTTTAACCCGCTGAATGACTTAATATATAAAACTTGTGTTTTTGTGTTTTATAGTATAGACTATATGTCTTTTTTGTTGTCTAAAAACTATGCAGTTCTCCTTAAATCAAAAATTACTTTTGTAATTCTGGGAAATTATTTAACATTGTCTGTATTGACTGTATTTTTTATTTAAGTTCTGTATTATATTTGAAGGGCAGAATAAATTACAGTTTTGTGACAAAGGTAAATTATATTATAAATATGTGCTTAGTTGATGAATAAATATAACTGTGGCTTAAGATATATTATGACATAGTATCTTTACTCCTTTTTAAGGAAAAAATGTTTTCAATTGTGATATTTAAGGAAGGTCAATGCTATCAAGTTAGTATTGCTACACTAACTGGTGCTAATTCTTTATTTACCTCTCACTTTTTTTTCTGAACGTTGATGGATGACCTAGACTGAGTACTAATCCTCCTCAACAGAGAAAGATCAGCAGTGGGTCAACTCTTAACATACAATAAATGGTTAGGTCATCCTTCTGTGAGTTGCTCAGTGATTTCTGAGGAAAACTCAGAACCATCTGATCCAAAGTAAAATAATTACAGTAATTTTTATGGCAATCTTGAGATTAATTACTGATGTTCTTAAAAAGGTTATGTGCATTTTGCCAATTATTATAAGTATCCTGAGGAACAAATGCATAATTATAGAAAACTGCTGCATCCTTATTTAAGAACATTAAAGGATATAATGATACCTAAAATCTAGACTGTTACTTTCAATTCAATGTGTACAGATTTCCTGTGTGCAGTTTTTTATATTAGTTTGCATTTCTCACTCTCGCTGATGGGAATACTTTCCAAGGTTTTAGCAGTGATGTGGCACTGATTGCACAATTTTTCACCTAAGCAAGTGAATATAAAGACAAGCCATGAAGCACAAAATATGTAGCTTTCTGAAAATTGCTGTGTTTGGTAAATGTCTTTCATATATTCCAGCAATTTTTAGTACAAATAATCTGTTCTTGTATTTTCAAAAAAGTTGTAAATTATTTTAAAACAACTGATCTGCTTGATGTTATTCTCCAGCACATTGTTCTACAAATTTTGTTTGTAAACATTAAAAGCTTTGGATACTTCAAAAATAACTTTTGATTCTAAACTCTTCATTTAATGAAGTTTCAGACTGATGTCTAGACTGTTTAACATTCATGATGTCAGCAGAGTCTTGTAAAAGAATCATGAGGCATTAGCCAAAGGGAAAGACAGAAGAGGAGAGAAATAATCACTTTGAGATGTAATTAACCTCCTGTACCTTCCAAGATTTTGATAGTGATGCCTGGGGGATGGGGAGGGAAATCTGAGCTCTGGAAAAATTGTTGGAGGATTTTCCAGGGCATGTCTTCAGCTACTTATGTTCAATAGAGTGAATTTCTATTCTATGGTTCATTGAAGGCAATGTGTATGTTTCTGTGATTATGTGTGTCAGGGTGTTCCTCTGTCCCTTTGTAACTTCTAGGAAAAATCAAATGCGAATTTCAAAAGTGTCAGTGATCCAAAATGTGTTACATTAATACATCTGGGAACAGAGATACTAAGAAATGCTAAAGAAGATACTCAATGTTGCTCGCTAAGCCAGGAATACTGCACACTCAATTTTTAAGGCTAAGGATATTTTAAAGAGAAGAATTTAAAATATCTGGTTAGAAGATTAAACCCTAAAAAGTCCCTGCATGTTCTATGTGTGTTGAAAATAATATGTATTCTGATGTTGGGTCCAGTGTTCTATAAATGTTAATTAGGTCAATTCCGTTGATATTGGTGCTTAAATTATCACCCTCCCACCCTTTGTGCTATTGCTATCATATAATTCACTTCCACATACACTATAATCCCAATTATAGACATTGTTGTTATCTTTATGTTAAAAATCAGTAGTGTTTAAAGAAATTTTTAAAAAGTCCTTTATGTTTATCAGCATATCTATTCATTTTTTGTGTTCTCCACTTATTACCATAAAACTTGATTTTTAGCTAGTGTTTTTTTTCCCTCCAACACAATAAAAAATTCTTTAGCATTTCTTTTTTTGTGTGTGGTATGCGGGCCTCTCACTGTTGTGGTCTCTCCCATTGCGGAGCACAGGCTCCGGATGCGCAGGCCATGGCTCACGGGCCTAGCCGCTCCGCGGCATAGGGGAATCTTCCCGGACCAGGGCACGAACCCGCGTCCCCTGCATCGGCAGGCGGATTCTCAACCACGGCGCCACCAGGGAAGCCCTAACATTTCTTATAGTGCACATATTTTTAAGTTTTTGAATGCCTTTATTGAATGCATTTATATAATTTCAAATGCTTTCCTTTTGATGACAATTTCTTCTGGCATAGAATCCTTGATTGACAGGCATTATACTTCTTGCATTACTAAAAAGGTTTAATTCTTTTGTCTTCTTGCCTTAGCCATAATTTTTAAGATTCCTTCATTGTATCTGGTATGTTTTTTCCACTGAATCTAATGTGTTTTTCTCTTTCTGGCTGTTCTCAAGATTTTACTTATTTTTTAGCAGTTTGATTTAAGCTGTGCTAGGTATAGATTTTTTTTTTTAATTTGTTGTTATTACTATTGCTGTTATTTGCATTTATCCTGCTTGGAGAGCCATGAGCTGCTTAGATACGTGTGTTGACATCTTGCATGAATTTATTATCTTTTCAAGTATTTCTTCTGCCACATTTTTTTGTTGTTGGCCCTTCATTAACCTGTGTTAGATTGTTTGATATTATCTTGCAGATCTCAGACTTTTAAAAAATTTTTGCACTTTTTCCACATTATGTTTCAGTTTGAGTAATTTCTATGCACATGTCCTAAAATTCACTGTTTTCTCATGTCTAACATAATTATATGCCCATTGAATAGACTTTTTATCCCTGATAGTCATAATTTCACATCTAGCATTTCTGTTTTGTTCTTTTCTTTATAATTTCTATCCTAACTGAATTCCCCAACTGTTCACATATATTGTCTAACTTTTCCACTAGCTGTTTTAATCTGATCTAATAATTCTAAATCTGGGCCATCTCCGAGTCTGGTTGTGTTGACTATTCTCTTTGCATTGGCTACTTATTCTCTTAACAAGGGGTCACATTTTCTTGCTTTTTTCATGTCTTATACTTTTTGATTACATGTTGGACATTGTGTGTAGAAAATAAAAACAGGAGATAAATAATACTTATGCCCCAAAGTCATGCTTATTCTTCTTTCAGGACGTTAGAGTGGGGATTTGAGTCACATTCTGTAATTCAACTGGGTCTGGAAATTTTTGTTGCTTTAGTTATATTCAGTTTATGCAGTTCAGTTTATTTTTGAGGGTAGGATCATAAGCTCCCTTTTAACAGCATTTGAGCTCTGAGGGCTAGAACTTTTGTCTCAGATTTTCTGCCCTATATTCCTATTTTAACCCCCCTACCCCCACCCCGTACCTTCACCTTAGGAGTGTCACTCCCTGTTCTCCTACCTTTTCTCCAATGGTAGATGGTATTTTGATTGACCCTAAAGGGACCTCCCCAAAGTCACCTATCCCCTCATAATCTGGGAATTTACCAGATGACTGTGCTAATGACATGGCAAACACCAAACATAAACAATAAAAATGTATTAGTATTTCACATCAGCAGAGACTCCCAGAGGATGGACTTCACCATCCTGAAGTTGGTGCTGACAGGGTAATTGGAGAAAAGGCAGGACTACAGAAGTGCAAGTATTTATACATTAATTAGGGAGGGATTACATTGCATATGAGTTGTCAAGCAATTTGTTATATTTGAACTGTAACTGGCACTTGAAGGTCTGTCAAAAAGGGAACTTCTTTTTCTAAATTTGTTACAGCATGCCATAAGGATCGCTTATACGTGGGGTTATTTGAGATGTAAGTTAATGATGGAGGGAATTGGAAAGTGAGGGAACTTGGCTCAAAAAGGCCTTATGTCAAACAGTTGTCACTCAAACATCGCAAACCGGTTGCCCTTCTCATTGCAGATTGTCGATACCTCACACAAAATGTAAGACCTAGAGTGTGGAGTGTTTCCACGTTCTTGCTGTGCCCTCACATGACAAACAAAAGGAGCTGTTTGTTTGACTCTCAGTGGAGGTTTCTCTCAGTTATCTGCCATACCGTGAATGTTTAAAAATTTGCTTGGTTTTCTTGTTCCACCCTCAGGCTATATCTCACCAGTGCACCTGTGCCTCACAGGGATGCTTTCTTGGTTCTCTTCCCCTTCCCACAATTTTTGAGCTTCACTGAAGCCTGTTAAAAAAAAAAAAAAAAGTTGGCAGGTGGGTGCAAATTCGCCTTGTATCTGAGGCACCCGGGGATTTTAAACTGTCAAGGGAGCGCTAGCTCAGCCTTTTCTAATTCACTGAAACTTCATCACGTCTTATTTTCTGCATCTATGATGGTTTCTTCCTCCTTTCTCTGATCAATCAGAAGAAAGCAGCTTGTGTCCATCACAGCTGAGGGAGATGTTACCTATTGGATTTTAGTTTATTAGGTTACTTTACAATGTCAGGTCTTTGGGCCTCAAATAAACAGGATTTTGTAGGTAATGCATCTTGTTCTCACTGTTAGAATGAGAGAGTTATTATTTCTCTAGTGAGACTCCCTGAGTATGGGTTATACTTTTTCTGACAGCCTTTTAATTTTTGTTTAAGACTCTACATTTTAGATAGTGTATTGTGGCAATTGTGGATTCTGAATTTTCTTCTGAATTTTCTATGGTGTATTTCCTGGACTCATTCTATGAAATCTGTCTCCTCCTTGCTGTGCAGTTGCTCATGTCTGTGCTTTATGTTTTAACTTATTAGTTTTATTTTTTTCTTAGTTTCTCAGGAGTTAGCCCTGTGTCTGGATATCATAAAGGTCAGCCAATTATTTGGGCAGAAGTTATGTTTATATTTTTTGAACCTGGAAGGATTCCACAGTCTGCCGTTGGATCTCTGAGACACTTGGAGACTGCACCCAGAGTTCAGCCATATTCGGATCTGTCTTAGCTTTTACTCTGTGCTAGGCCCTCCCAGAGCTTCCTTGCATACATGAAGAGTTTCCCAGCAAGGTATATGAGAGGGGCTTATTTTGCCTTTCATAGGTTCTCTCTTTCATTTGAAACCCCACTAAAATTCTGGATGCTGTGTCACCCCATTTGTCATTTGTATCCCAAGTTCAGTGGTGACCCCATGTCAGAGCTGCATGTTTCCCTCGTTCCTTTCCTAATGAATTTGCTGTTCATACTGACAGTGCTGCTGTGGGTTTCGCTCTCCACTCCAAATTAATTCTTCCTCCTCTGGTAGTAAGGCTGCTGATTTTCCTCCTAGATTTATGAGATCATACCAAATAAAGTTTTTTTCTATTGATGTCTAATTTTATAGATTAGTTCTGTATGCTTTTAAAATTTATGTAAAAACAAAAACAGACTTTATTATTTTGTGTCTGAATTCATTCATGTTGTTACATGCGACAGTATTTTTTTTTTCTTTCTGTGTAGTATGGTGTTATATGGAAACACCCTATGTTATTTACCCATTCTCTCAGTGGGTATCACTGGGATTTGCTATTGTGTTTAATGTTGGTAGGAACATTCTTTTCATTGCACATTTCTTTCAGTGCCCGCAGTTCTGTTGAGTTTATTCCAAAAGAAGAATTGCTGGGTTACACCTTTAGTAGATGATACCAAACAGTTTCAAAATAGTTATACGATTATATACCCTATCCAGCACTGTATGAGAGCTCCACTTGTTACACAGACTCTCTAATACTGTATTGTTTGCCTTTTTCATGGTAGCCATGTTGGTGTATTTTAAGGAATATCTTATGAAAGTTTAATTTGAATTTCTCTGATGACTAAAAATCCTGGGCATTTTCTTTAGCTGTTTGAATATCTCCTTTTATGAAGTGCCTTTTCCAGTCTGTTGCTGATTTTTCTACTAGAGTATGATCTTTTTCTTACTGATTTCAAAGTCTTTACATATCCTTTAAGTCCTTTTTCATAGCCACAAGTCTGATTCCTTGGGAAAGAGACCCTGAGTTGGAGGTGCAGGGAGGAAATTTATGGTGGAATGGTCCCAGGATCAAAAACTTTGGGGGAATGAAGGAAGCAGGATTGAGGAGAAACGAAAGGAAGGTGTGCTCTGACGAAGTCACAGAAAAGGCCTCAACTGACCCCTCTGGACTGCTGGCACTGCAATGTCTCTGCAGAATATTAACAAATTGGGACATGTGAGCCAAAACTTTACACCATGGTATCAAGTCACTAGATGCATGCTAACTCTAGGAGGAGGTCTGATATTAGACAAGATTGTTGTCTTAAGCTAAGGACAGTTGCCAGGAGGGGAGACTAAGCTGGACAGTGTCAACTATTTAACACTCTTCAGCAGTTGGTGAAGTGAATGCTGGTGGCCTGAACACTACAGAATCTACTACATTTAGATATATGTATTGCAAATATTTACTCTCACTTTACACTTGACTCTCTTCTTGGTGTCTTTTGGTAAATAAGTTGTTACATTTAATGTCGTAAATTTTATCAATTTTTGTATGGTAGTGTTATTGTTTGGGATTTTACTTATAGAACCTTGTATACTGTAACACTGTAAGGAATTTTGTTTGATTCCAAAGGCTTTACTGTTCACCATTCCATTTATATCTATAATTCATCTAAAATTGATGTTAGTATATAGTGTGAGATACAGGTCGAGATTGTCTGCACGTGACTACCCAAATGACCCGGAAACACTTATTTAAAAAAAACTTTTCCCATTGTTGTATTTTGTCATAAATGAAATATTTGTATGAGCATTATTTTTTTTAATTTTTGTTTTGGTCTATTAGTCTGTCTTATCTCTTGCCTATACTATAATGCAGCTATGTGGATACCTGGAGGATCTAAAAATACATGATAATTCAATATGTGAATCTTGTTTGAATTCTGGTTCATGTTTTGAAATGACACAGGACAATTTAGGGACAATTGTGGAGATTTGAATGTAGACTATGCAGTAAGTGACTTGAGAAAAATATTGTTAACGTATATGGTAATTTAAAAAGTTACACAGAACACTATTCTTATTTTTAGTAGTTTCATGCTGAAATCTTCAGGAGTCAAGTGTCCCAAGATCTGTGCGTTATTTTCCCATTTATCAGCAAAAAAAGAATTATACAGATGAATAAAGACTAAAAAAGCTACATGGTACCAAATACCAAATTGTGTTTGTTTTTTTTTATTTCTATAGCTTTTATTTTCAAATTTTTATAAAAAGTTGGGAAATTCAATTGGAAAGAAATTTCAGTGTTCTTAAAGGAATTCTAGGTAAACTTTTATAGAGTTCTAAGTAAATTCTTATAATAAGTCTAATTAAACTCTTAAAATAGTCATAAATACTAGTAATCAAACCAATAATACTTCTAAAATATTTACTTTTAAATTAACATTCTTTATTTTATAATGAATGCATAATGCATTCTATAAAGCAACCCTTTTATAACAATATACAGTATAGACTATATGTGGAAAGGGACAAAGCCCATGGAAATGATCCTAATTGAGAATTGATAAAAAATATGAACATGGAATAACTTTGCATTTATTTGTATCATATTCAGTTTTCTCATCAATGTCGTAAAGTTTTCAGAGTATATATCTTTCACTCTCATGTTTATTCCTAGGTATTTTATTCTTTTTCGATGCAATTGTAAATGGCATTGTTTTCTTCCTTTTTCTTTTTGATAGTTAATAGTGTATAGAAAAGCAACAGATTTCTGTATATTAATCTTACATTCTGCAACTTTACTGAATTCATTTGTTCTAATAGTTTCATGGTGGTGACTTTAGGGTTTTTTTTTTAACAAAGGAATTTTTTTTTTTTTTAGATGTTGGGGGTAGGAGTTTATTAATTAATTTATTTTTGCTGTGTTGAGTCTTCATTTCTGTGCGAGGGCTTTCTCTAGTTGTGGCAAGCGGGGGCCACTCTTCATCGCCGTGCGTGGGCCTCTCACTATCGCGGCCTCTCTTGCTGCGGAGCACAGGTTCCAGATGCGCAGGATCAGTAGTTGTGGCTCACGGGCCTAGTTGCTCCGCGGCATGTGGGATCTTCCCAGACCAGGGCTCGAACCCGTGTCCCCTGCATTAGCAGGCAGATTCTCAACCACTGCACCACCAGGGAAGCCCTACTTTAGGGTTTTTGATATACAGTACCCTGTCTTCTGCAAATAGTGACAGTTTAGTTTTTCATTTCCAATTTGCATGTCTTTTATTTCTTGTACTATGACCAGAATTTCCCATACAGTGTTAAATAGAAGTGGTGAGAGTGGGCATCTTTGTATTATTCCTGATTTTAGACTAAAAATCTTTCAGTTTTTCACCATTGAGTATGATGTTAGTTGTGGCTTTGTCATATATGGACTTATGTTGAAGTATGTTCCCTCCATATCCACTTTGCTGAGAGTTTATATCACAATGAGTGTTGAACTTTGTCATGCTTTTTCTGCATCTATGATAATCATCTGATTTTTATCCTTTTGTTAATGTGGTATATCACATTGATTTGTAGATATTGAACCCTCCTTGCATCCCTGGAGCAAATCCCACTTGATCACAGTATATGATATTTTTTATGTATTTTGAATTTGGTTTGCTGATATTTTGGTGAGGATTTTTGTGCTTATATTCATCAGAGATATTGGACTGTATTTTTTTTTTTTTTTGTAGTGTCTTTGTCCATTTTTTATATCTGAGTCATGGTATTCTCATAGAATGAATTTGAGAGTGTTCTCTCCTTTTCAAATTTTTTGGATAGTTTGAGAAGAATAGGTGTTAACCTATCCCTACCTATATTTTTGGTAGCATTTCTCTCTGAAGCCATCCAGTCCTGAATTTTTGTTTGCAGGGAGTTTTTTGACTACTGATTCAGTTTTATTATTTTTTTTTTTTTTCCGGTACGCAGGCCTCTCACTGTTGTGGCCTCTCCCGTTGCAGAGCACAGGCTCCGGACGCGCAGGCCCAGCGGCCATGGCTCACGGGCCCAGCCGCTCCACGGCATGTGGGATCTTCCCGGACCGGGGCATGAACCCGTGTCCCCTGCATCGGCAGGCAGACTCTCAAACCACTGTGCCACCAGGGAAGCCCTGATTCAGTTTTAATACTAGTAATTGGTCTGTCCAGATTATCTATAGCTTCCTGATTCAGTCTTGTAAGATTGCATGTTTCTAGGAATTTGTCCATTTCTTCTACATTGTCCAGTTTGTTGGCATATAACTGTTCATAGTATTCTTTTTTGATTGTATTTCTGTGATATCAGTTGTAATTTCTCCTTTCATTTTTTAATTTATTTGGGTTCTCTATTTTTTCTTAATGAGCCTGGTTAAAGGCTTATCAATTTTGTTTATCTTTTCAAAAAATCACCTCTTGGTTTTCATTTTTTTTTTATAGTCTCTATTTTGTTTATTTTTCTCTGATTTCTGTTAATTTATTCCTTCTGACTTTGGCCTTTGCTTGTTAATCTTTTTCTAATCCCTTTAGATGGTAGATTAGGTTGTTTATTAGAGATTTTTCTTGTTTCTTGATGTATGCCTGTATTGCTATAAATTTCCTTCTTAGAAGTGCTTTTGCTGAGTTCCATAGTTTTAATATTGTTAAATTGTCCATACTACCCAAATCAATCTACAGATTTAATGCAATCCCTATCAAAAGACCCATGACATTTTTTCACAGAACTAGAAAAAATAATTCTAAAATTTGTATGGAACCACAATAAATCCTGAATAGTCAAAGCAATCTTGAGAACAAAGAAGAAAGCTGGAGGTATTGTGTTCCATGACTCAGACTATACTACAGAGCTACAGTAATAAAAACAATATGGTATTGACACAGAAATAGACACATAAATAAATAGAACAGTATAGAGAGTCCAGAAATAAATCCAGACACATATGGTCAATAAATCTATGACAAAAGAGGCAAAAGTATACAATGAGGAAAATACAGTCTCTTCAATAAGTAGTGTTGGGAAAACTGAACAGCTACATGTAAGAAAAAAATGAAATTAGAAAATTTTCTCACACCATATTAAAAAATAAACTCACAGTGGATTAAAGATCTATATGCTTAAGACCTGAAACTGTAAAACTAAAAGAGAATATATGCAGGACACCCTTTGACATAAGTCTAAGCAATGTTTTAAGACTCTCTCTCCTCAGGCAAGGGAAACAAAAGCAAAAATAAACAAATAGGACCTAATTAAACTTAAATGCTTTTACACAGCAAAGGAAACCATTGACAAATGAAAAGACAACCTACTGAATAACAGAAATTTTTTCAAATAATATATCTGAAAAGGGATTAATATTCAAAATATATAAAGAGTTCATACAACTTAATATCAAAATCAAACAACCCAATTAAAAAATGGGCAGAAAACCTGAATAGATAGCAATACTTTTCTGAAGAAGACATGCAGATGGCCAATAGGCATATGAAAAGATGCTCAATATCACTGATCATGAGGGAGATGCAAGTCGAAACCACAATGTGATACTACCTAACACTTGTCTTTTTGATGATAGTCATTCTGGCAAAAAATCATAAATGTTGGCAAGGATGTGGGGAAGGGGGAGCCACTCACTATTGGTGGGAATGTAAATTGGTACAACCACTGTGGAAAACAGTATGAAGATTCCTCCAAAAATTAAAAATAGAACTACCATATAATCCAGCAATTCCACTCCTGGAATATATATCCAAAAAAACCCCTGAAAACACTAATTCAAAAAGATATATGCACCCCAATGTTTAGAGCAGCATTATTTACACTAGCCAATATATGGAAACAACCTAAGTGTCCATTAACAGATGAATGGTTAAAGAAGATGTGATATATATAAATATACACAATGGAATAGCACTCAGGTGTTAAAAAAAAAATGAGATATTGCCATTTGCAGAAATGTGGATGGGCCTGGAAGATATTATGTTTAGTGAAGTAAGTCAATCAGAGACAGACATATACTGTATTTTTTCACTTACAGATGAAATCTAAAAAAAAAATTAATGAATATAACAAAAAAGAGACAGACTCATAGAGAACAAATTAGTGTTTATCAATGGGAGAGTGGTGAGGGGAAGGGCAAGATAGAGGAAGAGAATTAAGAGGTACAGACAAGTATAAAATAATGTACAAGGATGTAATGTGAAGCACAGATAATATAACCAATCTTTTATAATAACTTTAAAAATATTGAATCACTGTTGTACACCTGAAACTAATAGAACAATGTAAATCTACTGTTCATCAATAAACATAAATATCTAATGGGCATTAAAAAATAACATGATTTATATACTAACTGGGCATGACTTATTAGGAAACATTAATATTATAAGCTAAATCATTATATTTACATTTATCTTACACGTTAACTATATATGATTAACTATTCAGGAATTAAAACTCATGTATGTGCTAACACAACATTGGAAAGCAACTATATTCCAATAAAAATTTAAAAACTCATGTATGTACAATGTACAATGTTCTTACAGTATTTAGGGGATTGAAACCTTATTTGAATAGAGCAGAAGTGATAACTATGAAAAATTTATTATTGACAGAAAAGAAATTTCAACATCTCCAGAAATTTGTTGCCAGTTCTTCAATGTAGAAAATTGGAATAACATCAAGGAGGCTGTTTTTGACTATAAATCCTATGTTCAGATTATCTGAAATTTAAATCTAAATTAAAAAGCCATTTACATTTTTTATCCATCCAGTATAAGAAAGTCATACTTAAAATAAGAGTTACTTAGTGAAAGATTATTGTGAGGCATTTTGTGATGTAGACAACATATATAATTCAATAAATTACAAGGACCAAGACTACTCAAACTCTAAAAAACCTAAAATTTAAATTAAGCAATATTTCAATGAGTGATATATTGATGAGATGTAGATATTTAAGAAAGTAAGTAGCTCTGTTTCTTTCCCTAAAGTATAATAAGATTCCCAGTGAAGTACTGTAATATATTTGCAGCATAAATAGATGAACGCATTTGAGATTTACTCTTTAGCTTAAAATATATGTTTAATTTTATCCAAAATAGTTGTAATTAGAAAATGTAGCTTCTAAAAATTAAAATTTACTCATAAATATTTGAGGAACACAATGTCAAAATAAATACATCCCAATATGGTTGCCATTTCCATGGAAAATAAGATATCAGAAAATGTAAGCATCAGAATATCATAACGAATTGGCTCCTATAAAAGTAAGACATAATTATTTTATGTATTATAAATAACCTAGTCCCTAATTATGATTAAATGTTGAATTTTATGTTATTTTTAATTTTATTAAATATAATTATGCTCAATTTGAACATATTTGAAATTCAATGGTTAAATATGATTTTATATAAATTTAGAGAGTGATTTTCTTTGATATAATTCTTGCTTCTAAGAAGTAAATGATACATGGTTCTTAAAATTATATTTGTGGAAAGATAGCCCTTTCCTAAGGCATAAAGAATCTGGGAGTTTGTACTTATAGTGGCCGCAATGACACTGCATGTTGGGGTCTACTGAACAGGGATTTCATAAGGGTGAATAGGTTGCTCTGACACATGATATCATCAGGAATCCCAAGAACAGTCCAACAGCTTCAGTTAGTGTATGGATGCTTACATCAGATAACTATTGGAGGAGTAACAGAAGCTTATAAACGTGACTCTTAACATTGTACAAGGGATGAGTCACAGCCTTCTTTTTGCTTTAGCTCTCAAATCTATAAAAACTAGGGCAATTCACGTGGATGATTTTGTGCAGCATCTCCACAGATTTTTTAGCCCCAGTTTTCAAAGATGTGTTTAGGAAAGGTGCAGCTATGTTAGTCTTTACAAATTGACTTTTCAGTGTCTCTCGTGTGTTATCCTCTTGTCTTTAGTAGTACTGATATAACAAGCTAGGTATAATCTTTTAGGAGTTTTTGCTCGCAGTCATTCGCCATACATTGCTAATCTGAGATACATACAATTATTACCTAATATTCAAATCATTAGAAAATCTTCATTTGAATAAAATTAATGCAAATTTAACAAATAATTTTCAAAGGAAAGAATGACTGCTCCCTCCCTAGGGAACTGAAAAACTAGGGGAGATCTTATTATAATATTGGAAAAAATGAATAGTAAGATAATCATGAAGAAACTTTCTCATGGTTGCCTCATTTTCCTTGTGTATCATATCCTGGATTACAGGAAAATTCTGATAGTAATTTTTCTGCTACCAAGGTACAGTAATGCTCTGGGTACACTATTCACCCTGTCAGTCTTAACAGTTCTTTTCTCACTTTGGAGCCTGACCTTGTAAATGGTAACATTTAAAATCAACTTGTTACTTGGTTGTATTAAGAGAAAAAAAGATGTGAGAAGAAGGAACAGCTGTAGCCTTGACTGCATTATTAGTAAATTGACCATATTTTAAAAGTTGCAGCAGACTGTAGTATAAGAACAATGTTTATTCATAGTCATTAATTCTCTACAAGCATGAGAGACAGTACAAATATGAACAGATTTTGAAAATTAAGAGTACATGCTTGAGTGTGTCAAATAAAAACAAATCCGGAATTAGATAAGGAGAGAGGTTTTTTTTTTTCAAAAAGACTATTGCAATGTGAAGAACACTATGATCTTAGAGTCTGAAGCACCTCAAAATCAAACCAAAAAATATATATTTTCTTTTATAGGAAGGGATAAGCAGAGCTATCAGGTACTTATAAGGGGAAATTGGGGAAGCAGGGGTCTTGACCAGACAGCATGAGTTTGATAGGAAATGTTTCTTGCTAAGGTGACCACATTCTTGGAATGAACTCGTAAGGGACGGTGTTCTGCGTTTCAGCGCTGGCTCAGACTTGGAGGCAAGATAAAGTTCAGGGGTCTGCATGGAGGAGAGAAACCTGACTAAACTTTAGCCAAGGCAAAGCAGAGAGTAAGAAATAGGCAACTGTGGACACTTGTTTAAGTGCAGTCAACTACTCCTAATACATATACACAAAACAAGAAAAATATTCTGCTACTTCGTGTTAAGACCAGACTACAAACCTGGGGCCAATTTTATCTTTCTAAACTATACTTGTCTCTCTTTCATAATATACACAATTTTATGTATTATATCTTATTATCCACATATGCAAAAATACATACACATATATAGTGTTACCAAACAGTAAGTTTAAAATATAATTACTTTTGTCATATCCATTATGAAATGTTTATAATCCATTGACTGAATTTATCATCTTAGTTTGAATGGAGTAAAGAAAAATGTATGTATAGATAGATGAGAATATATGAGTGAAAAAATACAGGGAATTGTCTGTTGAATTTTAATTTATTTTGATGTCTTTAGAAATACAGATCATTAAAAAAGTATTGCAGTATTTCATTATTCCAAACACTAAGGTATATTAGAGATTTTTAGAAAATATTTCTAACTTGACAGAAAGGATATTAAATTATTTATTATACTGGGAATTATTTTAAAAATATGATACCTAAAAACTTTATTTGGGTAGTGCAAATAGGTTAACTTTGAGATCTAAGTATTTTGGGGTGGGATAGGCAGAGAACAACAAACATGCTGATTTCACCAATATGTAATGCACAGAATTGTATTTATATCTAGCAGCCATCTAACCTACTATTAGCTCTTTTCATTACATATAATATATCACTAGTAACTTATAAGCTATATCGTATCCCATGAAATTTCTCTGAATATTTAATCTCCTCAAGCTGGATTTCCCAATCTAGTCTGACAAATTTATATTAAGCCTTGTAGCTCTTAGGGATATAGCAAAATAATACGTTAAACAGAAGTAATATTTGTTCTCATGGCTACCAATGTGCCTGCGGATCACTTTAATTAACAGACGTCACACTGTAAACATTTACAATTATCCCACTAACATAATTATTGTTATGCTTTATTAAAGATAACATTAAAAAATTAAGTCATTACAGGGACCCTCTGCTACCACAGAGGAAAGCAAATAGATATAAGTAGAACAACGGAAAATGTATTACTCATGTACTTCAGTACTTTGTTATTCTAAAATGCGTTTCTTAAAACAGTGTTTTCACCCATGGCGTAGAAAGCTTGTAGTTCTTTCTCTCTCTCATCAGATTGTCTCACTACCCTTACTGCCTGCTGTGGGATCCATGGTAGCTGCTTAGCACTCTCTGTGAATGGAGTGTTTCCTCCTCTAACACACCGAGCCCTCTGATGCCAGACTGATCCTCCTAAAACGACTTTTGCTGTGCTAATCTTTCGTTCGTAAACCTGCAAAATCCCCTAATGGCTTGTCACATTGAGTTCATGTTCTTATGCCTTGTCTTATCAAATTATTCAAAAACATGTATTAACTTTTACTTTTGCTCTCTCTCCTCTGAGAATTCTCAGATGACTGTTGTCTGGGCTCATTTTGAAACAGTGAGGGTATAGAGCAAGGAACTACAGAATCAGAGACTGAAGGCAAGGTGAGAGAATGGAAAAGGGGAAACATCTTCAAACAAGAAGAAAGAAAAACAAAATATTGTAATCTTGGAACTTAGAATTCAGCTGATAAAGCTGTGAGATTGGAAGAGAGACTCCCTTCCCCTGGTGCTATGGGATGGTGGTTTAGAGGCAGTGGGCACCAGGAAGCAAGAGTGTTATTCTCAGGCATTCATGTCATGGGTGGGGAGATCATTGAGAAAGCAGCATAGTACAGAGAGAGTGTCTGAATTAGAAAGTTCATAATTGAGGAATATGATACTTCTGGATTTGGAAGGAGTCTATGAGGGATTTTACTTAGTTTTATTAGATGAAATTTGCATTGGATTAATCTCACTGTTTGTTCAGTGAGTTAGAGTAAAAATTTAAATTTCCATTTCCTGTGTGCTTTGAAAGTGACACTTGCCCCCACCATGAAATCCTGTGGTTTAGGATTTATAACCTCGCTCACCTAGTCATTTTAACCTGATCTGCATGTGTAGAAACATCACAGGAAGAATATCCATTATATGATCACTAACGCCTTAGGCTTACCTCAGGACTCCTTTCAGGGAAAGTTTCATAAATTCTACTCAAATTTCTTCCAGCCTAGGATTATACATTCAGTTATGCTATTCACATTATAAGTTAGACACTAAACTTAATGTTATAGACTGCACCTTGAATTTTAATTAGTCCTTACTTGGCATAGTATCTGGCATTCAGGAGGCACATCTAAAAATAATGAAATGTGCCACTTATATTTTAAGCGAATACCACCTTCCAGCTATGTACTTGGTGCTATTTTAAGAATGAAGGATAAACCAATGAATCATAAACAAATAAGGTAAAATCCTTGGCTTCATCAAATTTTAGTTCCAGTGAGTGGAGATAATTGATACATAAAGAAATGAAGATAAAATAGGTCTAGTGGCGATAATGAATAGTTATAAATAAAAGAACCATGGAAAGTTCATCAGTCATATACTTCTGTGTTTCCTTATTTTTAAGCCTATTTCTTTTTTTTTTTTTTTTTTTTTTTTTGCGGTACGCGGGTCTCTCACTGTTGTGGCCTCTCCCGTTGCGGAACACAGGCTCCGGACGCGCAGGCTCAGTGGCCATGGCTCACGGGCCTAGCCGCTCCGCGGCATGTGGGATCTTCCCACACCGGGGCACGAACTCGTGTTCCTTGCATCGGCAGGCGGACTCTCAACCACTGCACCACCAGGGAAGCCCTAAAGCCTATTTCTTAAAATAGTCTTTTCTTCCAGTCTCACAACCTAGAAACTTCTGAGTTCTTTCCCATTAAATTCTGGAAAAAAAAAAAAAAAAGATTAAAGAATGATTCAGTACAGCATTAGTGTCTTAACAGAGGAGTTCATTGCACCCTCTTGAATGAAGGAATAGGCAGTTCTTGCAGAAGTGTGGGGGCAAGTCCTAAGAAGGCTGAGGACCAGCACTGCAGGTATAATGCATAGAGTAAAGGCTCACAGGCTGGAGCATGAATAGTGTCTTCCCAGAAAGAAGTGCTCAGTGTGACTAGAAAACTCAGAGCTCGGATAAACATGGGAGGAGATAAAGTGCAAGAAATATGGCTGGGGCCCAGATTATGTAGGACCATCTAAATCATGCTACAGAGTTTTACCCTTTGCTGATCGAGATGCATAGTGTAATAATGTAGTTCTTAATCTGGGCTGTACAAGATTATCACCTGAATTATTTCAAAAATATCATTGTCTTAAGTTCAGCTCAGAGATACATGGAGCTGGAAAGACTATTACTTCCACCTTTATGATAAGACAAAGAAAAAGATGGGAAAACTGAAAAGTAAATGACTTTTCTTTAACCCATGAGAGAATGGAGAGCATAGAGCAAAAACTAAGCTCCAGTATGGGAAAAGAAAGGAGCCTGCTGGAAGAAATAAAACCCAAGCATTTGTATACCTGGGGCAGATGTTGCTGGATACGTTTAAACTATGGAGTAAAACTCAGTTAAAAAGCATTAACAAAGGCTGAGTGTGGGCTGACATGAATGTGAAGCCCTGGGGGCCACTGATACAAGGGGAGTTGAACTCTATCAGGCTTTTCCTCCACAAATCACCCCAGGGAACAGAGCAGGGAGAGAACTCAGGTCAAAGAGTAGAGTAAGATATTAAGAAGAACCATCTGAAAAACAAGATGTCACTAAAGAAATTTGGTGTACTGAGTGTAACCATAAAAACAGTAAGCTTCAGTTTCATCCCATTTTCTGACAGGAGTAACACAAACACTCATACTAGAGACTTAACAGAGGAAAATATGTGCTCACTTAGAAAATAAAATATCTTTAACTCATTATCCACTGGCCCATACAATTTGTCCAGCTTTCAATAAATAACTGGTGCAATATAAGGTAAGAGAAAACACAGTAAACACAGTGCTTTAAGTAAAAAAGAGTAATAGAGGTAAAGAATGCTTTTCTTGGGCTCAGCATTAGACAAGACAGAGGCAAAGAAAAATAAGTGAACTTGAAGATAGGTCAACAGAACTTAGTCCAAATGAAATGCAAAGAATGCAAAGTGTGAAAGACAAACAAGAAAGGAAGCAAGCAAACAAAATACACAGCAGAGCATTCAAAAATTGTGGAACAATATCAGAAAGTTTAACATATGCTTAACAGGAATCCCAGACCCAGGCGATAAATGAGTCTACTCAAAGAAATAAAAAGCATTGCAAATAAAAATTTTAAAAGATAAAATAAATTAATTTTTCTCTTGGTATTGCTCTAAAAGATGACTTTAAAGCAAATAGTACACATTCATTGTGTACTTATAGCATATATAAACATTTTACAATAATAGGATGAGAGAGGAATTTGGGATATTTTGTAAAGTCCTTACAAAAACATGAAGTAGTGTAATTGATGGTAGTAGATTATTTAAAAGTGTCTTATAAACACGTTGAAAATTCCTAAAAAGTGTTTTTGAAGAGGTACATAGAATAATTCAAAATAGGAGATGAAGTGGAATATAAAACAAAAAATTAAATACATAGAAAACATACAAAGTGGAATAAATATACAACAAACAGAACAAATGAAAAAGAGCTAAAATAAAAAAAGGAACAAACAGACAAGGTCTAGAAGGAGAATATTAATTCAGTCTTATCAATAACCACTTTCAATGTATAACCAAAAAATTAAAAAAAAAAATGAGCAGCTACATTGATTTCCAACAAGTAGATACCAGAACAAGGAACGCTATCAGCAATAAAGAGGTAGGTGACATATAAATAGAAATGTAATTCAAAAAGAAAAAATACCAACTATGCATGCACTTAAGAGAGTTTCAAAATTATGTGAGGCAAAACATACAACTGTATTTGCATACTTGAGCACATCTCTGTCAGTAGTTGATAGAATAAGAGGATAGAAATGAGTTAGGATATAGATGATCTGAACAGCTCTATCAACCAACTTCAGCTAACTGACATTTATAGACCTAAAAAAATATAGTCAACTCTTTTTGATGATGATTCAAAGTCATTTTAAAGGAGAAATGGTAGCCTTTACAAGGATATGCATATGCTAATAAATTAACCTCACACTTAGACAAATATTAACTCAAATCACACTATATACTTAAATGTAGAACATGAAACTATAAAAAATCTAGGACAAAAACTTGTGTGACCCTGTGTTTGATGATGAGTTAAGGTGTTTGCACAAGGGAGTATTTAGGATGATGGAACTAGTCTGTATGGCACTGTGATGGTGGATACATGACCATGCATTTGTCAAAACCCATAGAAGAATACATCACAAAGATAAACTTTTAATGTATATCCATTTGAAAATATATCAACAAGCATATAGGTGAGGTCCACAATGGAGTGTAAAGTGTAGCAAAAGAAGCTATTTTTATTACAAATGTATGATGTTATCTCCCTGAAAAGGATAAAAAAGAAAGGGGCAGAGCTAAATCCCTAGAAAGAGAGTCTTGTCTAGATACAGTAAGGCTAAGTATAAAAATAGCTATACATAAACAGTGATTTGTGTTGGTAAATTTGTTTTTCACAAGGGTATGGCTTAATAGTCTGGAACCGACTTTACATGCACACTAGGATTGAACACATAAGCAAGTAAATTGCATGTAATGGGAGCCAGGTTTCCCACTGCCAGAGAAAGAATTTACAAATAATCAAGAGAAAGGCTGTTATGAAATCTGTGGTGCTGGATCAATCAGAGATATAGCTATGAATGCATATTTAATTTAATATACTTATTAATAGATACAGAGATAGGTATACTTATGTACATATACATGAGTTAGTATACATACATGTGTTTTCTCTGTGGTTGCCTAGAAGCAGTACCATCCCAGTAGCAATGAATTCATCTAGGTCTTGTTTCCTAAAGAAACTTGGGCCCTTGAAGAAATGTCTGATTCAAAGTCTAAGATAGGAAAATGTAAAATAAACCTGTTGCATCTTGTAGTGCCACATAATGTACAAAAACAAAAAATAGCATATTTCAAAAGGAGACGAGATAATCTGAAAGCACTCCTAGTGGCCAAAGATGAAAAATACGGGCAAAAAAAAGGATTATAACCAAAGAATCAAATAAATATCCATGAATCCATACTGATATAAGTAAATAAACAGAAAATTTCCCAATAAAACATGCAAAAAAAAAAAGGAAATAGAAAATCACCGTTAGAACACCACAGTAAAAATAGCTGATGGATGCTAAAATAAGTTGCTAAAATTAGTGGGTGAAACTTTGAAAAACAGGATATTTGCAGTTTCAAAAAATCCCCCCAAGACATTTATTAATTAGTATGGTGGCTTTAGCTTATGTCCACAATTTCTCAGATACTCTTCCCTTTTGGAGATAGATTTAATTCCCTGTTCTTTAATATGAATAGAGCATATTTAATCAGTCCTAACTAACATAGTATAAAAAAGGAAAACTTGACAGGAGAAATTCAGCTGGCATCACCTTAACCAAGTATCAAGTTAGCATCACTAATAATGTCATATTGATAGCATGTATTCCATGATATAATGCAATGAGAAGGGCATATCACTTCTGTGATATTTTTCCCAAAAGTTTCCAACCTCAGTGTAATTATGAGAAAACAGAAAAACCCAAATAGATGGATAGTCCACAGGTAGATGGATATTCTAATCAGAACTCTTCAAAAAAGTATCCAAGGTAGTAAAAACAAGGAAAGACTGAGAAGCTTTATGGATTAGAGTTGCCTAAGGAATCGTGAGGACTAAATGCACTATGGTGGCCTTAACTGGATCCTGGAGCAGGAAAAGGATGTTAGTTGAAAAAATGGTGGAATCCAAATAAAATATCTGGTTGAGTTAATATCAAAATCAATGTTAATTTGTCAGTTTCAATAAATAAAGCATAGTTATATTAGATATACAAGAACTCTCTGCAACTCTTCTATAAATCTAAAACTTTCAAAATAAAACTATTAAAATTTTTAAAAACTCAATTCATGTCTTTACTACCAGATATTTTAAATTTAATTGGTTTAAGCTTGGGCCTAAGAAAAAGTATTTATGTTAATTTTTTTAAAGTTGATGTTTTTAAAAATGAATATGAACCAAGTTTTAATTAAACAATAGTAGTTATTACTCTAAAATAAATAACATTAACCATTTTTGGTGAGAGGAAATATTATTCCTCACTCATGATCCAGTGTTATATCTTGCTTGACTCTCTTGAGTATGCTGCTCTTTTAAAAACTGAGTATTCAGTTCTAGCTGCATGACAGCTTATTAAAGTTTCTTGGATAATTTTAAACATATACTGTTACTATTTATTTAACTTTTAATAATCAACTTTTATGTAGTATAAATTACATGAAATAAAATGCAATCCTTTTAAATGTACTATTGAATAAATTTTGACAAATGTATTCATCCATTTAACCACCATGTCAATCAAGATACATAACATTTTTATCACAGGAGTTCCCTATACCCCTTTGTATTAAATTCACAAAGCCAACACCAAAACCAGGAAGATGCTGATATGCTTTCAGTCACTATTAAATAGTTTTAGCTATTTCATAACTTAAATAAAACAGGTTGTAACATTTTGTAACTGGCTTCTTTCACTCAGAATGAGCATTGTTGTTCATCTTTTTATAGACTTTTGAGTATTGTCCAGTTTGGGGCCATTAAGAGTAAAGCTACTATAAACATACTGTACAATATAAGTCTTTGTGTGCCCACATGTTTTTATTATTGTTGAATGAATTACTAGGAGTTAAATTATGAGGTTATATAGTAAAATATGTTAAACTATTAGAAACTGCGAAGTCCTTTTTGAAAATAATTATAAAACATTCTACTCTCACTAGTTATTCATGGGAGCTCATTCACTTTACATCCTTGCCAACACTTAATATTGTCAAACTTTTAACATGTAATCTTTCCAAGGAGTGTGTATTGGTACCTCATTGTACTTTAATTTGTATTTTTCATACAACTAGTTATATCAAGCACTTTTTCATGTGTTTATTTACCTTTCATATATCTTCTTATGTAAAGTCTGTTTAAATTTTTTTATTTTTATTATTGAAGTATCAGCATTCTTCATATTTTCTGTATATAAACATTTTGTTGTATATATGTATTGGAAATATTTTCTTCCAGCCTGTGGCTTGCTTTTTCATAAAATATTCTTCCAAAAAGCACATGTTTTAAATTTTCATGAAATATATAATTTATCATTTTCTCTATATTATTTTTTTATTTTTCATGATTAGTGACTTGTTCTAAATACAGTATTTTGTGAAATTAAAACTATTTTTCCTCTGTTATAGCTACCTGATTAGAAGCACTGCTTTATTTAAAAAAGCCATCCTCTTGGGGTTAGACTAGCATAAATTAAGATGGCTTGTGTCTGGTCCACTCTCTCAGAAACTGTATGAGTAAGTTAGGTAGTTAGGTACTGGAAGCTTTAAAGCAAAAAAAAGAAAAAAGACTCAACGTACATCTGTGGACCTCTGGATGCTGAGCCCTCAATTTATTCATAAACCAGACAGTCATGCTGAAAAATACATGGTTATTCAATGTCTCTGTATTTTTCCTTAAAAGATTGAATTATAATCTTCTACCAAGGACAGGGGACATAACAAAGCTTGTTTACAACTCATAGTGTCCACATCCTATTAACATACAACAAACAATCTTCTATTACTTCTGAGTGGGTTTTTTGTGTTAAATTACTTGTTCTGGTGAACTTAGTGTTTATTGTCTATTTTAATGTTGCATGTTTCCTTCTGGGTAATGGTAAGAGGGTAAGTAACTAAAGAGTGAATGAGAATGAAACCTCTAACCCGTGGATCACACTGTTTTCACTGGGGAGTTTGTTTGAACAGTCTCCCACATCTGTTTGGGAGTCCTTAGTAAGCAGAGCTGACAGACAGAATCAGAATATTTCTTGGATGCTGTCTACTTGGCAAATAGTTGCAGTCAGTGTCTTTACAACCACATGTCAAAAATGTTTTCATGGGAAAATATCATGCCGAAAATAGGATTCTTGGGAGACTACAATGTTTCTGGGCATAGTGAGGAATAAAATCAGCTTTGTTAATACATCAGAATAGAAATTATTTTTATTATCTAATATAAATTCAACTTGAAAGTCTACCAAATAAATTAACTTTTGTTTTTTTTACCTAATATACATATATATATATATATATTTAAAATTTTTATTGGAGTATAGTTGATTTACAATGCTGTGTTTCACGTGTACAGCAGTGGATCAGTTATACATATATATGTATCCACTCTTTTTTTTTTAGATTCTTTTCCCATATAGGCCATTACAGAGTACTGAATAGAGTTCCCTGTGCTATACAGCAGGTTCTTATTTGTTATTTATTTTATATACTGCAATGTGTGTGTATATGTCAATCCTAATCTCCCAATTTATCCCTGCCACCCTTATCCCCTGGTAACCGTAAGTTTGTTTTCTACATCTGTGACTCTACTTCTGTTTTGTAAATAAGTTCATTTGTACCCTTTAAAAAAAAATGATTCCCACATATAAGCGATATCATAAAATATTTGTCTTTCCGTATCTGACTTACTTCACTCAGTATGACAGTCTCTAGGTCCATCCATGTTGCTGCAAATGGCATTATTTTTTTTCCTTTTATGGCTGAGTAATATTCCATCATATATATGTACCACATCTTCTTTATCCATTCCTCTGTTGATGGACATTTAGGTTGTTTCCATGTCCTGGCTAATGTAAATAGTGCTGCAGTGAACACTGGGGTGCATGTATATTTTCAAATTATGTTTTTCTCTGGGTATATGCCTAGGAGTGGGATTGTTGGGTCATATGGTAGTTCTATTTTTAGTTTTTTAAGGAACCTCCGAAATTAACTTTTATTTTTATGCCATGGCTAAGAATCAAATGATAGCTATTCTTCATGGCTATAGCTTATGCTTTAATTTATATGTCTGTTTTCAAAATTATATACGTACATATATAAATACACACTCACATACACATACATATGTGTATTACATACACACACATATAGAGACAGACTGACAAAGACAGAGATAGAATTTCTTTTTTTTTAATTAGAATAGTGAATCTAGGAATGAAAAAAAAAGCTAACAGGTTTTTCATGACAATTGTTCCCTTTTTCTATACACCTATATTACATGTACTCTGTACCATATGAGTCAGGATTTATGTAGTGTAATTATTTACTTGTACTCTTGGATTATCTGTCTTCCCAAATACACTCTATTTATACTTTAATGTATCATTAAAAACAGGTCATGACCACTTGACTCTCTTTCCTTAGCCATCCATCCTGGGTCTCTCCCTCACCCCTCTCTCAGGATAAGAAGGAATGCTTTAGTTGGGATTGTTTATTGCAACAAGCTAAGCAGAAATACAAATTCTTTAAATAAGATTTCTTACTAAACAGTAGAGAACCAGGCCAGAAAAAAGTACAAGAGGCAAGAGAGTATAGGTTGAAAGAAGCACAGCCAGGTGAGTCCTCAGGATCAGTCTGGTTATGAAACTGCCTAGAACAATAGAGGTTCATACTCTTTTCAATTTTGAAAAAATCTTATACCCTGTGCATCTCTTCATTACTTTGTTAAAGAGGCATAGGTCCCAGGAAGGAACAGCCTATTATCTAGCAATTATCAGTGCCTACATTCTCCTGCTTGGAGATGCTTGGAAATTTCCTCCTCCCAAGACACAGCAGTGGTGGTTTTACCAAATAAGAAATTTCTTTGGATTATGGATAAGTATTGGGTTGGCCAAAATGTTCATTCGGGTTTTTCCATTAAGATGTTATGGAAAAACCTGAACGGACAGTTTGGCCAACCCAATACATTACTACTGACTATACAGACTCCATGGTTTTCCAGTCATGGGCAAACTCCCCCACGGTGCACTGGGCAGCCTCTTGGGTACCTGTATGTCAGGGTGAGGTTGAGAAGAATGGGGCACAGCTAAGCAGGGGCAAAGCCTGTGAGCTTTGGAGAGGTGGAGGAAGTGGGCTTCACTGCTCAGGCTTGAAGTTTGCAACAAAATGGAAAAAAAAGTGGTCATGAAGCACAATCTGAGTCTCCTTCAGATGTGAAGGTCTGAAGGTCAAAATGTGCCCTTTTCTCCTCTATTTTCACTTAAGCCATGAAATGAATGCTATTTTATATTTCCCTTTAGGTCCTAAAAGTGTTCGTTTTTTGGGGGGCAGGGTTTGGTTTGCCATAAATACTTACAAAATTTCATCTTAGTATATTTTAATAAAATATATGTGAAACTTCCTAATATAGTACTTAACACATAGTAGAAAAGCATCTTCAAATATACTATCAATATCTAATAGTGTATATTTTTAGTAATTAATATTAATTAATATTGATAATCAGTCTACTCTTCAAGACCTCTGTCTAAACACCTAGAACAGGGCCAGGTACATGACAAGCACTTTATAATGCTCAATGAACATATGAATACATATTTTTTCTTCATTTATTTTCCTTCCTTCATTTTCTGTATTCTTTTTTTTTTTTTTACTTCATGTCTTCCTTGTCTAAGGCACTTCTTATAAGGTTGTACAATAAATAATAAAGAAACAACATATTTTGAAAAAAGAACAGATGCCAACTTACCAGGATGGACAAAGAGAAATATATTGTCATACATTATATGCAGTTGAATATCTCTATCTCTTGAGGAAAAAAACAGGTATCTTCCATTCTATAGTTGAGGGAACTGAGATAGAGAATAAAAACAATAAAATTCATCATTCATTGGTTTTAATGTTATCCTTTATGATAATATTAGAGTTGTTAGAATATGTAAAACATAATTGATATTAGTTTACTTTGAATTTTTCCCCATTAATGTATTAGCAAAATGGTGAACAATTAAATCTAATGTGACAAAAATTATCCATAAAATTAATCACTAGAATAATCAAAAGATGACTATAATTTATTTTTCCTGCCTCAATATTAAATTTTGAAGAAATTTTGTTTTCTAAGTTTAATAAACTTAATACATATAACAAACTCTTTGTGATTTATGCCGAGAAACTGGATCATATGAGAAACAGTCAGAACTGGGGTATTGTTATTTTAACAGGGGGACGAGTTTTAATGAACAACTTTTTTAAGTCATATGAGTTGTGTATGGAAATGTGTGTTCATTTGTGTATGTTAGTGTCGCTGTGGGAGGCTGGTGTGTTCTTGATTTTCTGCGAAATTAAGGAGGTAAACAACAGAGAGATGGGATGAAGAATCCACTGGTGCTTTTTCCTCTTTTTCTCTTAATCAAAGATAATCATATCTATATATGTTCATATATTTGCCAATTAATCTTTATTTTTCAGCATGACTTAAACTCAAAACCAAATTTAATAACTAGAAATATTGGTAAAAAGCATCTGAAATTATAACTAGTGATATTTCAATGGGCCATGTGTTCTTCCCTAATTTCAACAGCATTACAAAAAATATGCAATCAAAAGACAGTGCTGCTAAATTAAAAAAAAAATCATTCTTATTCCATTAGTTACGTTTCAAGGGAGAGAAGAAAGTCTTCAGATTTAAGTCTCATAAGTATCAGCAACTTCCCTTTTTCAACTGTTCTATATGTACTCAAGGAACCATGAGTACATTTCTAAACCATGTTTTTCATTCGATATTTTGCATGACTGAATTAGACTAGGAACAATTTCAAAAATTGATATAGATAAGTAGATACAGTTAAATTGGTAGATAGGTAACTACTATGTTATATACCTACAATCATACATACTGAATAGCATAAACAATTACCTAAATGATTTTTTTTAAACATCTTTACTGGAGTATAATTGCTTTACAATGGTGTGTTAGTTTCTGTTTTTATAGCAAAGTGAATCAGCTATACATATACATATATCCCCATATCTCCTCCCTCTTGCATCTCCCTCACATCCTCCCTATCCCACCCCTCTAGGTGGTCACAAAGACCCAAGCTGATCTCCCTGTGCTATGCAGCTGCTTCCCACTAGCTATCTATTTTACATTTGGTACTGTATATATGTCCATACCACTTTCACACTTTGTCCCAGCTTACCCTTCCCCCTCCCCGTGTCCTCAAGTCCATTCTCTACGTTTGCGTCTTTATTCCTGTCCTGCCCCTAGGTTCTTCAGAACCATTTATTTTTTTTTAGATTCCGTGTATATGTGTTTCTCTCTTTCTGACTTACTTCACTCTGTGTGAGTCTCTAGGTCCATCCACCTCACTACAAATAACTCAATTTCATTTCTTTTTATGGCTGAGTAATAATCCATTGTATATATGTGCCACATCTTCTTTATCCATTCATCTATCAATGGATGCTTACGTTGCTTCAATGTCCTGGATATTGTAAATGGAGCTGCAGTGAACATTGTGGTACATGACTCTTTGAATTATGGTTTTCTCAGGGTATATGCCCAGTAGTGGGATTGCTGGGTCATAGGGTAGTTCTATTTGTAGTTTTTTAAGGAACTTCCATACTGTTCTCCATAGTGGCTGTACCAATTCACATTCTCACCAGCAGTGCAAGAGTGTTCCCTTTTCTCCACACCCTCTCCAGCATTTATTGTTTCTAGATTTTTTGATGATGGCCATTCTGACTGGTGTGAGATGATATCTCATTGTAGGTTTGATTTGCATTTCTCTAATGATTAATGATGTTGAGCATTCTTTCATGTGTTTGTTGGCAGTCTGTATATCTTCTTTGGAGAAATGTCTATTTAGGTCTTCTGCCCATTTTTGGATTGGGTTGTTTGCTTTTTTGTTATTGAGCTGCATGAGCTGCTTATAAATTTTGGAGATTAATCCTTTGTCAGTTGCTTCATTTGCAAATATTTTCTCCCATCCTGAGGGTTGTCTTTTGGTCTTGTTTCTGGTTTCCTTTGCTGTGCAAAAGCTTTTAAGTTTCATTAGGTCCCATTTGTTTATTTTTGTTTTTATTTCCATTTCTGTAGGAGGTGGGTCAAATAGGATCTTGCTGTGATTTATGTCATAGACTGTTCTGCCTATGTTTTCCTCTAAGAGTTTGGTAGTGTCTGGCCTTACATTTAGGTCTTTAATCCATTTTGAGTTTATTTTTATATATGGTATTAGGAACTGTTCTAATTTTGTACTTTTACCCGTACCTGTCCAGTTTTTCCAACACCACTTATTGAAGAGGCTGCCTTTTCTCCACTGTATATTCTTGCCTCCTTTATAAAAGATAAGGTGAGAGAGAGTTCTGAGGATATCAAGCACCTTCCATGAAGTAGCTTCTAATAAAAATCATTTCCCATCCTTTCTTAAGTTATTTAAGTATTGCTAAACTAGATGACAGCTCCTGAATTATATGAATTAGTAGATGCTTATCAGTTTATGAGTCATTTTCAAGTAATATGGTCCTTTTATTTTATTTTTTTTTGTGGTACACGGGCCTCTCACTGTTGTGGCCTCTCCCGCTGCGGAGCACAGGCTCCGGATGCACAGGCTCAGCGACCATGGCTCACGGGTCCAGCTGCTCTGCGGCATGTGGGATCTTCCTGGACCGGGGCACAAACCCGTGCCCCCTGCATCGGCAGGCGGACTCTCAACCACTGCGCCACCAGGGAAGCCCTGTCCTTATATTTTAAGTGAAGGCTTCTAAAGGAATAGTGATTTAGGTAGAATAAGTATTCCTCTTGTAAACAAGATAGACTTGATTGCAGGTCAGCAGGAGCAAAGGATATTCTGGTATTAATTGGCCCCATCATATCACACCATATAAGATTCAAGCTACTGTGACTGACTGAGGTGATGCTGAAGAAGAAAAGTGAGTTACATTCCCAAGAATTTACCAGAATTTTAGGTTCCTTCACCTCTTGTATAGTTTGAAATATTTTAGTATTGGAAGACTGCAGTACATATGTCTTCTACAAATGAAGGGTATTCCTTTAGTCATTGCTTAGATCTCATTCAGTGATAAAACTGCAAATCTACAGTTAAAAAGTCACCTGCCTTTGCCTCTTCATCCTGGAAAGATAAAAAATGAACCTATTTAGGATAATACTTCAGGATAATTTTTGCAATGTTGGTATGTATTGCAGAATACACTGTGGTTTTGTAAGGTGCTTACCTAATTGTATAGTATTCAGTAAAATGCCCTAATGAGTCACCCACTGTATAGTGAAGATATAGCAAATTTTCATCATTCATTTGGTGCCTAGACTGCATAATTGAAATCATTGGTGACAGGTCACTGCTTAAACTGAAGATTCTAGAACTAGGAGGCAATGGTGGTTTTGCTGTTCTGTTTTATTTTTTAATTCCTTTATTTATGATGCTTGATGAATAGAAACAGGCCTTATACATAAAAAATAGAATAGCCAAAGCACATAAGCAACAGCTCTGCCCGTATATCATATTAACTAAGATCAATTTTTACTTCAAAATAACATATTTGAGGTGGTAGTTAAAATTGCTTTGATCACTATTTTGTTAAGGTACAGTTGATGTTGTATAGGTGCATTATTATAAAATCTATTTTTCCTGAATTTAGACCTTTGTTAAGCAAAAAATGAAGCTCTATAATTTCTGTATAAAGGACTACAGCTTAATGATGAGGGTTTCATATAGCCTTTGGGGGGAAAAAAAAAAGTTGACCAGGGATATATAAAGGACTTCCAAGCAATGCTGATCTTGCTCCTGGTGATACTGCCCAAGTTGGGGAACATAAATTTTTGTGGAAGTAATTCCAACAATTATGTAATTGTTGGAGCTCAGCAACCCAGGTTTAAAAGCTTAATTATGTTAACAAGGCACAATGTAATCAAGAGTTAATTGTACTTGTAAATGGAATGGTGGATTCAGCTCTAATTGAGTCACTGTCCCGCTTGAGTACCTCTTTTGCTCTCTGTCGCTTGCTGAATAAAATCTTAAGTCCTTAGTTTGGCATTCAGTTCACACACTTCCTCCCAACTCTCCCATACGTACACACTTCATCCCATTCCACTCTTAACAATGATTATTTTTCATTTGCTTGCCACTTTATTTTTTTCCAGTATCATGTGGATTATTCCTTTTTTAAACTTTTTATTTTATATTGGAGTATAGTTAATTAACAATGTTGTGTTCCGGTATACAGCAAAGTGATTTAGTTATACATATACATGTGTCTATTCTTTTTCAAATTCTTTTCCCATTTAGGTTGTTACATAATATTGAGCAGAGTTCCTTGTGCTATACAGTAGGTTCTTGTTGCCACCCTCTTAACTGAATGGAGCTACTCACCGCTCCATGGAGATGACCTTTTTTTTCTAATCTTTATACGTTTACTCATATTTGCAAAAGACATCTGATAAAGGACTATTAGCAAAAATATACAAAAGACTATAAAAATTCAACAATAAAAAACAAGCCAATTAAAAATGGTCCAAAAATATTAACAAACACCTCACAAAGAAGAAAATCAGATGGCAAATAGACATTTGAAAACCATGTTATCAGAAAAAACAAACATGTAAACAATGAGAACACTACAGTTGTATTAGGGTAACCAACATCTGACAACACCAAATGCTGTTGAGGACGTGGAGCAACAAGAACTCCCATTCATTGTTGGTGGGAATGAAAAATGGTACAGCCACTTTGCAGACAGTTTGGTGGTTTTTTAAATTTAAATTTTATTTTATTTATTTTTCTATCTAACTAAATATACACTTAACATGTGATCCAGCAATTGTGCTCCTGGTAGTGACATAAGGAAGTTGAAAAGTTATGTCCACACAAAAACCTGCACATGGATGTTTATAATAGCTTTATTTATAAGTGCCAAAACTTGGAGCTACCAAGATGTAGGTGAGTGAATAAATAAATTGTCTATCCAGAAAATAGAATATTATTTGTCACTAAAAATAAATGTGCTATCAAGCCATAACAAGACATGGAGAAACTTTAAATGCATATTACTAAGTGAAAGAAGATAATCTGAAAAGACTATGCACTGTACAATTCCAACTATATGATATTCTGGAAAAAGCAAAACTAAGGAGATAGTAAGAAAGGTCTGTGGTTGCCAGGGTTTGAGAAGGTATGGTAGGGATAAATGGGTACAGAATAGAGAATTCTTAAAGCAGTGAAAATTCTCCATATGATATCGTAATTATGAATAAATATCATTATACATTTTTTCCAGTCCCACAGAATGTATAACACCAAGGGTGAACTATAAAGTTAACTATTGACTTGGGCTGATTATGGTGGGTCAGTGTAGGTTTACCCATTGTAACAAATATACCACTTTGATGGGGGATTTTTTTTATAATGGGGAAGGCTATGCATGTTTGGAGACAGAAGGTATACAGGATATTTCTGTACCTTCCCCTTAATTTTGCTGTGAACTTTAAACTGCTCTTAAAAATAAAATCAATAAAAATGATAGATAGGGGCAAAATATCTGAATAGGTATTTTTGGTTTTTTTTGTTTTTTTTTTTACAGCCCTTAAATGCTGTCATGCTCATGCATCAGTTGTAGGGAATCTTCCTTTATCTACCTCTGGGAAGTTTTCAACCTCTGGGAAGTTTTTTCAACTATCTAGTTTCCAATACAACCTCTATGCTGATAAATGTAAACATGTACATCTTTTGAGTTATATATATGTATCCTCTTGTGAGTTAAATTTTCACTGGAATATTCATGGGGAGCCTTGATTTGAGTATTTCAAATTCTCCTCCCTCTTCCCAAACTGCTTTTACTCTAGTGTTCTCTGTTTTAGTATATGGCCCTATAATTCAACTAGTAACCCAAATCAGAAACTTGGGCATCTCTCCTAACTGCTTTTTACCCCCACCCAGGCTCCAATCATCTTATATCCAGTCAGTTGTTCCACCTATCATTTATCCCCTAAATAACCCTAGACTCCATGTTTTTATTTCCTATTTCTGTAATCATCATGTTAATACCAGCCTTAAATATGAAAATGTGCTCTTCTCTCTCACCTATAATCTGCAGACACATCTCTCCCCCCAAAAGATGAAGTAAAATAAAATCTGATTTTATCACTCCCTGGCTTTAAAGTGCTTCCTTCAGTGGTACTTCCATACATGTAGGATAGTTACACCTCTTGAACATGGCTTCCAGGGCTTGATGTACTTTACTCACCTCTTTAGATTCTCTATCTCCATGCTCACTCTCACTTTTTCTACTCTAACCAACTAAACAACTTTCAGGTTTTTGAGCTGCTATGCTTCCTTTGGCACTGAGCTTTACTCCCACTCTGTGTTTATTCTCCTCCCAAAGTCATCTGGCCAGCTTGTGCACATCCTTTAGGTGTTTCCTGAGCCCAGAATTCATGATTTTATATCCAGAGCTGAGCATAGCATCTGGCATGTGGTACGTGAAACATATTACATGTTTAATTCTTAGTAACTATCTATTGAATGAGATTCTTTTGACTCACAATGTCATATACAAGGCTCTTATTAGACTTTCCTTGACACATAATTTTATATAAATATTATTTAATCAAGTACATCCTAATGCATGGAATTCTTTCTGCAGTCTTCCTTGTTTGACCTTCTTGGATCTCCCCACATACACCCCCCCCAAGGATCTTTAAGGACTAATTATTTTATAAATTGTAACATTACTTTTATTGCTAATGCTAATAGTAACATTAATCATAAAAGTAATATCATCTAATATTCATTAAACGATTATGTGCATGATTTTTGTGGTAGAATTATATTGTGTATTCTTTTATATAAATATAATAGATATTGTACAAATGTATGATAAAAAGAACTGAAGGTTTGGCCTCTGGGGAGATACATCTGGTTATAGAAATATCAAGTTAGACTTTAATATTCATTCTATTTCATTTTAATTTTTTACACTTGTAATCAATCCATTAAGTGCTTGTACAGTCAAACAGAAAGACAAAACATAAATTAGCCAATGAGTTGAATAATACATCCTTGGTTCTAGGTAAATAGAAAATGGGAAACATCTTGTAAATAATAAGAACTTGCCATCATTAATTTAAGGGAATATTTCCCAAAAACTATGCTAAACTTCTTATATGAATTATTTTATTCAAATTTCAGGTCAGTAATGTTGACATTTAAGAACTGTATTCAGGTCTAGGTAATTTGTAAATGATGAAATTAGGAGTTGTTTCTAGATCCTTTTGGTGTCAAAGCCTAATTATGCAACCACTAAATTCAAGAGATAACAGAAAATTTGTAGAGAACTGAGCAGAAATGAAAGAAAACAAACCTACCCATTACATTTTCAGAAAGCCAGATGCCCTCAATATATAAAATTATATTAATTTTTTTCTTATACTGCGTAATTTAAACTATAATTTCCTCAATTCTATAGTTCAACTTAAAAACTAATTTAAAAATCATATTATGTCTTCCTCTTGTAGTTTTCACTATTATATTATAAAGTAACATTTAAGAAAATAACGTTTAATAACTTGTGTTATCAATTAGTCACTTCTGTGTTGGCTTATTTATCCTGCTCCATTTAATTTGGTAATTTATTCAAAATCTGACTGTTTTGTTTCCTCAGGAAACAAAAAAAAGTACTGTTTCTTTACATACACTTTTTTTAAATTGAAGTATAGTTGATTTACAATATTATGTTAATTTCAGGTATACAGCAAAGTGAGTTATATAATTTTTCATATTATTTTCCATTATAGGTTATACAAAATATTGAATATAATTCCCTATGGTATATGCTATAGAATAAATCCTTGTTGCTTATCTATTTTATGAATAGTGGTTTGTATCTGCTAATTCTATGTTCATAAATTGTCCCTCCCTCTCCCCTTTAGTAACCGTGTTTGTTTTCTATGAGTCTGTTTCTGTTCTGTATATAGATTCATTTGTATTATGTTTTAGATTCCATATATAAGTGATCTCATATAATATTTGTCTTTCTGTGTTTTACTTCACTAAGTATAATATTCTCTAGGTCCATACACATCCATGTTGCTGCAAATAGCAATGTTTCATTACCTTTTATGGCTGAGTAACATTTCACTGTGTGTGTGTGTGTGTGTGTGTGTGTGTAGATATATATATGTATTCTTAGGCCAATCATCTGTTGATGGGCACTTGGGTTGTTACATCTTCTTAGGTCAGTCATCTGTTGATGGGCACTTGGGTTGTTACCATGTCTTGGCTATTGTAAACCATGCTGCTATGAACATTGAGGTGTATGTATCTTTTTGATTAGACTCTTCGTTTTTTTTGGATATATACCCAGGAGTGGGATTGTTCGATCATATGGTAGCTCTATTTTTAGGTTTTTAAGAACCCTCCATACAGTTTTCCATAATTGATACACCAATTTACATCCTCCCAACAGTGTAGGAGGGTTCCCTTTTCTCCACACCCTCTCCAGTATCCATTATTTGTAGACTTTTTGGTGATAGCCATAGTCATTCTGACCAGTGTGAGGTGATACCTCACTGTGGTTGATTTGCATTTCTCTGATAATGAACAATGTTGAACATCTTTTCAGGTACCTATTGACCATCTGTATGTCTTCTTTGGAAAAATGTCTATTTAGGTCTTCTGCCCATTTCTTTCTTTTTTTTTTTTTTTTTTTTTGCGGTACGTGGGCCTCTCACTGTTGTGGCCTCTCCCGTTGGGGAGCACAGGCTCCAGACGTGCAGGCTCAGTGGCCATGGCTCACGGGCCCAGCCACTTCGCGGCATGTGGGATCTTCCCGGACCGGGGCATGAACCTGTGTCCCCTGCATCGGCAGGCGGACTCTCAACCACTGCGCCACCAGGGAAGCCCCTGCCCATTTCTTGATAGGGTTTCCTTTTTGTTTGTTTTTATGATATTGAGCTGTATAATCGATTTGTACATTTTGGATATTAACCACTTGTTAGTCACATCATTTGCAAATATTTTCTCCCATTCTGAATTTTGCCATTCTTTGTGTTGATGGTTTCCTTTGCTATGCAAAAACTTCTAAGTTTGATTAGGCCCCATTTGTCTAATTTTGCTTTTATTTCTTTTGCATAGGGAGACTGATATAAGAAAATATTTCTACAATTTATGTCTGAGAATATTTTGCCCAGAATAGAAATGGTGAGAATGGGCATCCTTGTCTTTTTCCTGAATTTAGCAGAAAGACTTTCAGCTTTTCACTGTTGAATATCATTTTGGCTGTGGGTTTGTTGTAAATTGTTTTTATTATATTGAGATATGTTCCCTCTACACCCACTTGATGAAAATTTTTATTATGAATAGATGTTGAATTTTGTCAAATGCTTTTTCTGAGTCTTTTAAGATGATCATGTGGTTTCTGTCTTTCGTTTTGTTAATATATCACAATGATTGACCGGCATATGTTGAACCATCTTGTGACCCTGGAATAAATCTCACTTGATCATGATGTATGATGCTTATACATATTGTTGCATTCAGTTTGCTGATATTTCGTTGAGGATTTTTGCAGCTATATTCATCAAAGATATTAGCCTGTAATCTTTTTTTGTAGTGTCTTTGTCTTATTTTGGTATCAGGGTAATGGTGGCCTCATAGAATGAATTTGGGAATGTTCCCTCTTCTTCAATTTTTGGAATAGTTTGAGAAGGATAAGTATAAGTTCTTCTTTGTATGTTTGGTAGAATTCCCCATTGAAGTTGCCCAGTCCTAGACTTTTGTTTGCAGGGAGTTTTGGTTTATTATTATTATTATTACTATTATTATTATTATTATTATTACAGATTCAATTACACTTCTAGTGATGAGTCTGTTCAAATTATCTGTTTCTTCTTGACTCAGTTTTGGGAGGCTGTGTGTTTCTAGAGACTTGTCCGTTTCTTTTAGGTTGTCTAATTTGTTGCAATATAACTTTTCATAGTATTCTCTTATGATTGTGTTTCTGTGGTATCAGTTGTTATTTCTCCTCTTTCATTACTAATTTTATTTATTTGAGTCCTCTCTTCTTGGTGAGTCTGGCTAGAGGTTTATTAATTTTGTTTATCTTTAAAAAAGAAACAGCTCTTGGTTTTATTGATTTTTTTTTTTTTTATTTCTATTTCCTCTCTGATCTTTTTTATTTCCTTTCTGCTGCTGACTCTGGGTTTTGTTCTTTTTCTAATTCTTTTAGGTGGTTGGTTAGGTTGTTATTTGAAATTTTTCTTATTTCTTGAGAAAGGCCTGTGTTGCTGTGAACTTCCCTCTTAGAACTGTTTTTGCTGTATCCAATAGATTTTGTGAGGTTGTGTTCATTTTCATTTGTCTCAAGGTATTTACTGATTTCTTCTTTGATTTCATCATTGATCCATTTATTTTTATTTTTTCTTTTTAGTAGGTTATTGTTTAGTCTCCATGTGTTTTTTCTTTTCCCACTTTTTCTGTGGTTGATTTCTAGTTTCATAACATTTTGGTCAGGAAAGATGCTTGAAATAATTTCTATCCTCTTAAATTTGAGGCTTGTACTTCTTAATTTGTAAGGATATAAAACAAAATAACATGAGAACAACTACAGAATGATCTATGCATGAAGCTCCCTTTAAGCAAATAGTTTTAAAATTTCACATTTCATACGTCACTGATATTTAGCAAGTGGGCATTATAGTAGGGCATAATGGACTTCTTATGGGTCAGGTGACTGTTATGTACTTATAACTATTACACATACTGTTCTGGTCTGTATATATTTAGAATATCAACTCTTCATATAATACATAACAAATAGCTCCATAGATGTATTTTCACTACAGTTGACCCTTGAACAACACAGGTGTTAGGCACACTGACCCTCCCCCAAGTTGAAAATCCATGTATAGTTTATAGTGGGTCCTCTGTGTCCTTGGCTCCGTATCCTATGTCTTTTTTTTTTTGATCCAGCCAACCACGGATCATGTGGTATCGTACCGCTGTATTTATCAAAAAACTCCACGTGTAAGTGGGCCTGCTCAGTTCATGGGTCAACTGTATTTAAAAGTATAAATCAGCCAAAATAGACATCCAATCTTCAGTTTACATTTATTGAGTGACAGTCTACACCAGTCACTATGATAAATGTTTTGTTCACTAATTATGTAACTCTTCACAGCAACTCCATGAGGTAGCAACTATAGTTAACCCTTTTAAGGAGCACCAGAGATTAAGTAAATTTCACAGAATTACATAGATAATAAGCAGGGAGTTGAAATTCCAGTCCACCACTACTTGATACCAAAGCCTCTTAAAAAATATGAAATGCATTCTTGTCTCTTTTTGAAGTAAAATACAGTTAGTCTAATTCAGAATATTGTTAATTGTTCTTGATTCATGGAAAGTAATTTTTCAACTGTTTAATGGTGGTTGATATAAATCATTGTAAGTAATTCTATACTACTTCTCTGATCTAGAATCCAAGAGTTACTATTTTTTTTTACATGGATATATTGAAACCAGAATATAGCTATTATTTTGTGAGTTAGGGAAATGAAGAAATCATTGAAGGAAAAGCAGAAACTTGCAGTTCAGTTAAGTACTTGATTTTGCTTGTGTATTTTAAAGTGAGATATATATATATATATATATATATATATTTGCATCTTGGACCTAATTATGAAAAATTTAAGGAAATCAGACATAAATTTTTTTGACTTCTAATACATAGAAGTATTGTGTATTGAATGTGGTGATGACATAATCTTGATATTAATTTCAGGAATAAATATAATTCCAATGAGATTTCTTAAAAAATGAATTCAAGATTCCAACTGAAAAAAGTAAAGAAAAAAAATGAGAATACATGGGACTTTTTTTTTTTTAAAAAAAAGAATAAGATTGGTGAACATGTACTCTCAGACATCAAACACATTATCAAATTACAATAAAAACAACAAGGTGGTAAGATCTGAAGAGTGGATGCTCATTGGAGCAGAAAAGAATGTCCAGAGTAGTAGTCATTAGTGATGCATAATAAATTTGGCATCTCAAATCAATGAGAGAGCTTTATTTAACAAAAATTCATGATTTTCTGTCACATATTAAATTCCAGGTAAATTATACATATGATTAGACACTTTTTATAAATGAATGTAATAGCACGTTGGAAATATTTATCTGATCATTATGGAAAAATAACTTTCTTTTTTTTTCTTTCTTTTTTATTTGAAAAATAACTTTCTGATCACAAAAGCAAAAGTAGTTTATCACACCATTGTAAAGCAATTATACTCCAAGAAAGATGTAAAAAAAAAAAAAAAAAAGTAGTTTATGATTCCATTCAGAATATAGACGTTGACAAGAGAAAATTGCTTCCATCCTAACAATGAGGAAAAGACACAGAATTTAAATATATAGTCTGGGAAATTCCCTAGCAGTCCAGTAGTTGGGACTCGATACTTTCGCTGCAGGGGCCCGGGTTTGATACCTAGTCTGGGAATTAAGATCCCACAAGCCTCGCCACACAGCCACAAAACGCATACTCTGATAAAGCCCATCAAGGAGCTGAGTCACAAGATAACCAGGAGCATTTGAAAAGATGGCAGGCCTCTCAGAGAAAGGACAGGACACAAGAAAATTGTGTCTTTTGGAGAGCACAGAAGAGGAGGCTGTCATACAAGTCAGTAAGACATGACTGCTGGGAAGAGGTGTGAAAGTACACTTTAATAAAAGCTATTAATGTGCATGAGGTTCTGTGAGAAAACAGCAAAAAGCTCAGGAAATTAGGATTCACAGAGTATTGACATTTTTAAAGGTCAGGACTCAGTTGCAGAGAACAGAATCTACTCTGGCTAGTTTAAACACCAAGAACTTTATTTACCGTGTACTTAGGTCACATGCTAAATCTTTAGGAGAGCTGAGGAAACAAGTTAAGGTGGGCTTTTAGGAACTGTTCCGAAGCCACACTCCAGTCCTCACCTACTGAGGAACTGCGTCTTCTCTTATGATCATGAATCTGCCTGATCAATCTGAAAGTTTCAGCAATATCTGGAGCTAGAACCAAGTCACCACTCTGCGGTCAAGAAGCAGACAGGAATTGAGTGTTAATCGCAGCCTGCATTAGAGCAATTACATGCGTACCATCATCCTCACCAGCGGATCAAATGCCCCATACCTGTGATATCCATGAAGCCAATGGCTATACATGCTACCTGCTGCTAGTGCTTCCCCCAAGAAATTCCACCCAGGCCTTATTTGCCAGTGAAGACAACAGCAGAAATAAATTCTCTGTCTCCCTTCTGACTTCCACATTTAGAGCACATATGGCTGATCTCTTCAGCCAACACAGGCTGCAAAAGTCTAGAAAATGTAGTTTTTACCTTCCCAGTCTCTATGGAGGAGGCTTTTCCATTAGAAGGAGGTTGGGATGGATGCACTATTTCACCATAGACCATATCATCATGTAGGCACTGGGCCTTAAAGAACAAATAGGAATGTGCCAGGAGGGGAAGCTGGGAGGAGATTTTAGACAGAGGAAACAATGTTTGCAACAGTAAAGAAAATTTAAAAAAACAAATTGGAATTATTTTTGAGAATCCTGAATTGATTGCGTGACTGGAAAATGTTGGGGTGAGTGGGGGAATGGAAAGATTTTGAGTGTAGTAATTGGGTTTTGCTTTAGGGGAAACACTTTTAAAATTAAAAAAGCTGAATCCTGCTTTTAAAAAAATACAGTTGAGATATTAAAGATCAAAGAAGTTTTAATGTTTTTCTTAATGTTCTTCCTACAGGAATCTTGATGTACTCATGTATATTGTAGCTTCCCAGCATGAAATCCAGGTTTTAGTGTAGAAAGAATGCTCAGCATATCTTTGTACCAGGCCTGAATGTCATAATGACCAAGATATAATTTAAAAAACAACAACAACAAAAGCCTAAAAACTCAATATAGACATTTGATAAGTAATATGTACTTTTAGCTCTCTGTATTAAGTGAACTCAGGAAAGAGAATCATAAACCAATTGGGAAAATTCCTTAGGAAAACATATTGGGAATTATTGAGTTAAATACAATTCTCATGTTTTACTGAAAAATGCTCAGGTTTTATAAACTAATGTGCAATTTGAATCTTCATATGGTGATATAGTATGCATTGGTTTTCACAATTATTTGAGAAATGAAGTATATTTTCCTATAGCACTTTGGTGGGCTAGTGTTTCATGAAACAGATTTTGGATATACTGACTTAAAGTCATTGAATTTCTAAATTATTTTCAGACTCCTTGGGAAATAATATGGTTTAAAAATTTGGGTTAAGTCATCATTTAGTTTATCTTTGGCTATTTGTGTTCATTTTTAATGTGCTTCCCTTGGGTATTTACAAAACTAGGCTGGTTTTAATTTAGCTTGGCAGCTGGTAGGGAAAGATAGCATGCACAATTAAATTTATAGATTATTTTTAAAACATCTTTTATACATTTTCTTTATACTTCCTTACATAACAAATATCTTCTAAGAAATGGTAATCATTTGTAAAGTGGGCAGTATCTATTCTCCTTTCTTACGCTTCCCTACTAGGATTTAGAAAAAATAAGTGCTGTACATGGCTGAAAGCTAGGAAATGGGACAAATGAAACAAAAGTTTTCAAAATTCCATAGGTGGAATTTGATCCTAATTATTTCAGATGATCAAGAATGCTGATTTAAAAATATGAGAAGAGGTAAAGTGGATATTTTAGCAGATGTCACAACAGAAACTGCTAAAGCTAAACTGGACAAAGTTAAGCAAGGAATACTTTACTCAGGGTTACTGCAGTAGGGTAGAGAGGCCAGAACTCAGTCTGAGCTCAACTCTACTTAAAATGTAGGACTTCAGAGTTTTTAAAAGCTAGGTTGGGATATCGTAGGACATCAGTTTTTGATAATTGGCTTTGCTCAGAAGAAAAGTAAACGCTCTCTTATTTTCATGTCAGGAGGTAATTTTACAACTTGGAGCAAGTCATTCTGCCAAAGTTAGGCACCCAATCTTCCCACGGAAACTGGGAGGTAGGAGTTCTTATGTTCCTTGATGATTACATTTTAAAGAAAGGGCTCCCAGGTCCTTGAGAAAGACATGTCTGGGTTGTAAAACTTGCAAGAAATCTTAAAAAACCATCTAGAGGTTCACTGAAAGGTTTTACAATTAAATGTTTTCTAAAGTAAATTTTCTAAAAAAAGGGAGGTCAGGGGTCTAGAGTCAGGAAGAAGGCTGTCTAAAGTTTAGTCAAGCTGAGAGGAAGATTAAGGCTGTCTTGGGCACAAAATATTACCAGAGTTGTTGAGTGCAAAATTTTCTGGACACCTTCACAGTGTTAAGTTTGAAATGTATGCATTGCCAGATCAGTAGAAGAACATATCTTCTCAGGAACTGGACTAAACTAATATTTTTACTATCTCTCTGTTTTCAACTTGACAGTTCATTGAAAAGCAGAGCAAGACAGGACACACTTTTATGCTTCTCCTTTGAAATTGCTCTCTAAAACAATTAAAGTTGTAAGAACCACCATAATCCTAAAATTCCCAACGCAAACAGAAAAATAGCTACACTATTACTTTACACTTTTATATTTAAAGTTATATAATAATGTGTTCACAGTAGAAAATATATAAAATGACCTTTTCTCTCCTATATTATTTACTGTAGTTTCCCAACTCCCCACGCCAAATTAGCCTGTAGTTACAAATGAGATCACATTTCATGACTCTTTACCTCTCTTTTATTGGTACTCTCCATACTATATACTTTTGGAAAAGTTCAGCATTGTCTCAGATGTGCTCCTGTACAAGTCTGGTCAGCCATCTTATCAGGTTTTTTTTTACACAACTTCTGCCATTGATTATACTTTCACCTCAGCTGGATTATACTGCACATTCCAGGCTATTCAACATCTGCTGCATGCCCCTACTATTACACCCAGGCAGTGTGGTCTTAACCAGGGCTTGATAATAATGTACTAATACTCTCAAGGTGATATTTCTAATGAACTGGGATTTGTGATTCTTGTTCTTTTTGCATAAAATTATTTTTAGAAGATTACGAACCTTTTGTAGCGTGCTTTTATGTGTTCTAAAATTGTGAGTAAAAATTTTATCCATATTTATTAGTGGTTCTTCTCATTAGGACCCACAGAAAAGTCCATGATGGAATGCACATTATATTGACCGCACTTCTCAGCATTTGTCTTCTCTGTCTATCCTTGAGGCTTTCTGAGTGTGTTATGCTTGTCACATCTGGCTTTCTCTTCTTTTAGGATGAGTTCATTCTGAGAGTCCCATTTAGATGCTCATGCACACAGATTTCTGAGTAAAAACCCCATACATTTTCTTGACCATACTCAGACATGTCTGATTTCCAGTTGAGGTTTCATCTGGGTTCTGTAATACTTGATTTATGATGGTATAGATATCTTTTGTTTGCTTGCCCTTTCTCTTTCTGTCTTAAATTCCATTAATTCACTGTGTAAAATTGTGGTTCTCCAGATGTACTCATTTTAAATAGGTATATAAGTTTTAGTTTTACTTTAAATAAATATTGCATACAATTTTCAGAAATAATTAGAACATTGATGTATTGTACAACTAAGAAGAAAGGCCGGGGCCATAGTACTGCTTACCTGCATTTGCCAATTGCTGTTTTGCTATTTCTTTCAACAAAGTGTCTATCTTGTGTCAGTCTAGTAATTTGGCTACACTAGTGAACCGAATGAACTAAAATTCTTGTTCCCATTAAGGAAAGAAAATTATGTATCTATATCTATCTATATATACACACACACACACACATATATATACACATATATGTATATATGTTTCCATGTGAAAAAATTGAGAAGAGATTAAGAATCTATCTTCCATACATATGTCAGTTACTTTCTGTTGCTTCTTTTGGGCTTATTGTTTTCATAATTTTTTAATACAATAAAATTTTGCATTTGCTTATAATTAACTTTGACAGCATCTTCACTCTAAATGTGGGCTCCTTTAACAGAAACTGTCAATCTTTGGAGGAAAAATATAAAATTGTTCTATTTTTCCTAAATAGAAATCCATGGTAAGGAGGCAAGACAGTGAAAAAGATTTCAGATCCAAGAATCCTGGCTTACTTTTTTTTATTTTGTCACTTAGTAATCATGGACCAACTACTTGATTACTGTGAATGTTTCCTCATCTGTAAAATGCAGCCAGTAATAACGTCTTTAAAGGTTTGTTGCAAGAATCAAAGAGCACAGTAATTATGAGCTTGGCTGATGTTGTGCCTGGGACTTGTGAGCACTTACAGTGTTGACTCTGTTCCCTTGTTATTCTCTCAAATTTAGACTGACTACTTGCAAATCAAGTTTGTGTCAAATAAACCTAAGAAAACTGGTAAAATTAAATTAAAATAGCCTTATCACAATCCTCTCCTCTTCAATCCCTCTCATATTTAAATTTTGAATAAAACGCTTATCACACTCTGTCTTGGGTCAGAGTTGTTATCTACATATCTCATGTCTCCTGTTATAGTATGAAGTCCTTGATGATCATAAATATATCAGGATTGTCTCTGTGTTCCAAAGAATGCCGTTGGAAAGAGTTTTTGCTCAAAGTACATTCTTAATAAGTAATTTTTATGTTTTTAATTTGTGGGTGTAGCCCTCTAAATTCACGTAGTTCTCCCTCAATAGTATATTTTTAAAACAATAAAAGTATGTATTATTTTAATAGCTTATTAGGGAGAATAATATTTACCTTTAAAAGTTCCCAAGATTTATTTTCCTCAGTTTAACTTTTAATTGTCAGTATTCCAAACACATGCAAACATAAATCTCATTTCTTTTTGTATCCCCATGTGTCTCTTAAATATATTGCTTCTGCTGTAAGGAACAACCAAGAAAAATGATGTTGTATTACTATGCATGACAGAGCAACAGAGCACCATTGGGTCCAATTCACTCAATTTCTACATGTTCTTTATGAGCTTCCACACATAGAAGCAGGGGGTTTATATGCTCAGAAAGAATTATGTATCCCAACCATGTGAATTCTCTGTTCTTTTTAAGTGGAACACAGGCTTTGCCACATGCAGCCTCATCAACCATATGTCTCAGGGGTAAATAAACTACTAAGGATGTCTAGTTGGCAAGATTTTCACTTTAATAAGTAATATCACTCAAAAGGAAGAGATTCTAAAAAGTTTCCAAATATGCCAGATGCATATTAGAACAGTTAGGAGAAATCATAAGCAGTGACTCCCTTAAGCCTCATTGGACTTCAGTTTAGCCAAACCAGAAAACTTTCTCTGAAAAATATGCAGGTTGATTGAGAAAGCAATGGGTTTCAGGAGGTTTGGACTCCATTCTTGATCCTTCTTTTGACTTAAAAGGTCATTTAATGATTTTGTGCCCTTTTTATTCCTTCCAGAAAGGCAGGATTGAGAATTGGATATCTTCCACTAAGTGGACAGGAGAACACTGGTGAGGGAAAGTAGGTTTCAGTTTCTTATGTAAAAAGTCACTGACTGATAATAGTATGAATGGTATGTAAATTTAGATCTCTTGGACTGTCATCTAAAGGAGTGAGGAAAACAGGACTTTGAAACAAGAGTCTGAAAATACATTAGGAATGGTATTGAAACTGTGTAATGCAGATTGGGACTTGAACCCATGCACCGGGACTTGAACCCAGCCAAAACCCAGTTTGGAACTTGAACCCACCGCCTTTTAACTGAGATCACACACCTGGTCTCAGGACTTAATGAAGCTCAGGTTCTTGATGTCTCATCACAGAAAGAATTCAGTGAGAGACAAAGTGATAGCTAAGAAGTGGGTTTATTTAGAGAGAAACATGCTGCACAGAGTGTGGGCCATCTCAGAAGGCAAGAGTGACACCAGGGTTGTCAGTTTCTATAGGGCTGGGTAATTTCATAGGATAATGAGTGAGAGGAGTATTCCAGCTATTTGGGGAAAGGGGTAGGGATTTCCAGGAATTGGATCACCACCTACTTTTAGACCCTTATGGTCTGCCTTGGAACTGTCATGGCACCTGTGAATATGTCATTTAGCTTGCTGATGTTTACAATGAGTGTATACTGAAGCTCAAGGTCTAGTGGAAGTTGACTCATCTGCCATCTTGGACCTATCTGGTTCTAATCAGTTTATGTCATGTCCTCGGGCTATGTCATTCTTTTAAAGGTTGTACCCTGCTCCCTTCCCTCCTGTTTCAGTATGATTATTAAAATTAGCATAGTTTATTGACTTAAAGTTTCTATTATTTTCATTCCTTCATTTATAGATTGCCCTTACCCATCCAATCTTCTAACAATAGCAGCAACGAAAGGTGTTAGGAGAATTAACAACAACAAAAAAAGAGAATTGAGAAAAAAAATTTAAATTTGTTGATTATATCATGACATTTTGCCAGAGTTGAACATTATAACAGGTTATAAGGAAGAAAGAAGAAGGTATACGTTTTCTTCTTGACAGGAAAACTGGGAACTGGGGTGCACTGACAATGATATCAGTTTGGGTTCTTTAATTATTACTACTTATGGTAGTAATAATTAGGTCTCATTATTACTACAGTTTTGCAGGTGAGGAATTAGAGGCTCTTTTCTGTTAAAGGAAATTTTTAAAGTTACATACAAATTATTTTTATATCTAGAATTTGGTTCTCTTGATAGAACAGTCCAAGTTGTTCTTAACTTTATATAATAGCAGTTTTTTAAATCATTGAGTTTATAAAGACACAGCTCTAAGTGAGCGGTTATTATTTAGAAAAAAATATATATATATATAAACTGCCAGGGATATTACTGAAAAACTGCATTTACTTAGGTTTTCAGTTTTCTGAATGCTAAAGAACACACTTTAGTTATGTTAAAAGAAATTATACAAGCTTATGCATAGAAAAATATTTCTAATATTAAATTACAAGAGTATTTTATTATTGTCGTTTTATTCTTTATAGGGAGAACATTGAGAACATAAAAAAGGCATCTACTGTAATTTTGCCAAAAGATGTATTAGTAAAATATGTGTTTACTTTTTGTCTAGATGTAAAAATTAAGAGTCCAAGATAAAAATCAGAGAAGCTAGTTCTGGGGAAGTTAAGATTACATGACCTCATCTTATGTCTTTAGACCATCTAATTCCACATTTTCTAAAATGTGCTACAGGAAACCCAATTTAGCAGAAGGATAATAGGGGTTATTGGTCAAGAAACATTCCAAGATAAATAAGCTTGGAAATTGAGTCAAATAGTTTTATTTACTTCAGGGTGATCAGATCTTTAGTTGTGACAGCGGATGCTTAAATTATCAGGAGGTAATTGTGGTGTGAAATATTTCCCAAGATGATTTGATCTTACAACATTTATCATGGAGCAACTTTTGGGAATCTACTTTGGAAAGTAAAGATCTAATTTAAAGCTGTGGTAGAACATAGGCAACCTAGAAATTTAGCCACGTATTTGTTATGATTTCTCCCTAAATGCTAAATTACAATAAAGTCATGGTTGTGGCCCAAATATTAATGCTCTGTATTGTTAATTAAGTTGTGTTCCAGATCCTTTAGTTACCAGATAAATATTATGCTTTTTAAAATACAAAGAAATGTACTAGTTTTGTAATCTCACCAGTTTATTCCCTTAAGAGCCAAGATTATGGAGTTTCCAGGCCATCAGACTTATAAATTTTTCAAAAATTTTTTAGATCTTTGTGTTCAGGCACTTTATCAACCATCTGATTGAGACAAAAGAATTCTGAGTCATAAGAAATAGATAATTTTGTCTTGAGAAACTGTACGGATAGGATTATCTCTTCCATATCATATGTACCCGAATTCTTTTGCTTTGTAACATAGTACAAACAAACCCAAAATGGTAGCTTACAAAAATAAACATTTATTTCTTCCTCATCTTTCCGGTTAGCTATACAGGGTGAGTTTTCTGCAGCTCTTTCTGTGTGTGTATGTTTCCTATTCCAGGAGCCAAACAGAAAACAAAGCCTCCAACTACTGCATGCATCTCTTGCTTTGTTGAGACATACGTTACTACTGCTCAGATGGAGTGGTTAAAGCCAATTACATGGCTAAGCCTGATATCAGTGGATAGAGAGGTGCATTGCTTCTCCAGGGAAAATTGCAATGGGGAGAGGTCTTTAAAATCTTGTAGGAAGACAGAAATTTTTTACAAATAAGCTATTAATTTTGATGTAGTAATATTTTTAATAGGAAAGAGCAGGGTTTGTTGTTTTGTGTCATGTTCAAGAAGATTTTCACAACCCCTTACTTATACATACATATTATCTTTTCTTTCTGTAATGTATTTCTAGCTAATTATACTAAATGCTTCAATCAGGTATGAATTGATTTTTAGATTCAATACATCAGTTTTATTCCAAGTGTACTATTGGGATATATGATACCACTAGTTATCTTGCACATTCTTTTCACACAAATTTGAAATGCCAATTTTTCTTATATTCTAAATACAAATTTTGTACTTTTAAATTTTACATTAACATACTTGTTTAATACTTAGTAATACTAGACAATTTGTCACTAACCTTTTTACTGTATATATTTATGCAGCATATTGTATTTACTTTTTGTATTTTCTATATTTTCCCATAATATTCATGAATCTTTTGCACATTCTTTTTTCCTAATAAATTTTAGAATAATCCGATTGCTATCACTAAAATATCTGGATAGGTCTTTGGTTACAACTGCAGTAAAATTGCATAACACTTTCAAGAGAAATGATGTTTTTATTCATCTCACTATTTCTTGGAATATTTTCCCAGTTATAGAGAATTAGCAAAAGAGAAAAGTATTACAATAGGGCTGGCATATTATAGACAATATTTTGAAACAATAGGTGATTAATAATATCTCAGGCCTTATGATGACCATGGCAATGTGTTGCTCCAATCTCCTAGTGGGGAGCATAATTTACTCACCCCACCTGCACACCTCTGAGTCCATTGCTGCCTTCACACTGTGGACACACATTCCCCAGGCAGCTCACAGGCCATCACTGAACATGACAGAGGTACTAAGCAGGCTCATGTGAACTCCTCCAGATGTAAACTCCTCCAATAGCTAACTCTGGGAGGAAAACTCATTGCATTAGCCAAAAATTTCTTGAAACTTGGTTTCTGCAGTCTGAAAACTTTTTCCATTCACTCATCTTTCTTCTCTCTTTCCTTCTGTAGGTGTCAGACTTGCATCATGGTTTGAAGGCTCTCTCTTGCTCCCATCCCCAAGAAATTTCTTCCGCATGTAATCATGTCTTAGAATCTACTTTTAATAACTCAGACTTGTATAGAGTGGAGACCTAACAAGATTCATTCATTTTTAAGTCTGTGGCTATTATTGTCTCTAAGCAGTCTGAAAGAGCCTTCTGAATGTTTATAAGGTTATGTTTGAATAGGCATTTGGTTCTTTGAACATTAATTTAAATCCAATCTAATAGTCACAATGTGTACATTTTGTTCAAAAAGACTAGAAAGCAGTTCAATTTCCACCCCGTCTGTCCCTTTTTTGCTTTCCACATGACACTCTATCTTAGATACATACAAAGGCATGTCTTTTAGTGTTTGGATTTCAAAAATTATTGCCTTCTGGGTTTGACGTTGTTGCCTCCAAAGCCAGAAGAAGGAAGATGAGCAACATTTAACTACTACTTAAGCAGTGTAGGTAAAAATTGTCAAATATTTTATAATTAATATGTATTTCAGGTTATCAAAGTTGTGATAATTAAAACATACAGAAAGTATTTGCACTTAAGGATTTATCCTTCTGCCAAACATTCAGGTTGCCCACTTTTAAAGCAATACTGATATATCATGTTTGTAATAAAGATTAATGGAAAGTAATTTTTGACAGAAAATATCTTTTGATGGCATGTGGTATCTATGTACATAGATATGTTCACACTTGAATAAATATATGTTCAAGCTTAAAATCATTCACTGTGAGCCATGATTAACATTAATGTCTCCAATAACTGAAGTAATTTTTAAGGTTCTCTCCCTGTACAAATAGAGAAGCAAGTTTTAAAAATATCATACCAGATGTCCTTCTGTTGTTGTATTTTCTGCTGGAATTTTATGAGAATGTCCCTGTCTGTGCTTTGCTAATCAATGTAGCTAACTGACTTTGTAACAAATGCCCCTGTGAAGCCATCATTTAGCCTGACTGTGTTGTAGTTGAACTAATGACTTGGTGGATAGATTTGTCAGGACCTTCTGCTAGGATTAATGTGATCTGTCTTTCTTGGACAAAAGAAGGAACAAAGAAACAAAAAGGGAAAAGCAAAAAAGCAGAAAGATTAGAGGAAATGGTGATCAGTGTTTATATTATTGGAAATTTCAGCTGTTCTTATTAGAACTGATCTTAATACTTACCACATATTATTAATCATATAAATTTCAATGATCTTTTATTTTCATGGTTTTATAATAATTTATTTGATTCATCCAAAATAAGTATATGAGATATTAAGTTTTATTTGGAGTGATCATCTTTGCATTTGGCAAAGACAATAAATATAAAATTATGGAAATAATTAAAACATCACTTAAATTATTGGTACCAAAGTTATGAAAGAGGATAACAATATTTTAATATAAAAAACTAAGGAGATTAAGAATTTAAGTAGAGAAAGATTTAGACTCAAGAGATATCACAAGTCAGAATTGTAATAAAATATATTTAGCTATTGATACCATGAAGTAAAAACAGTATTATACATTATTTCCTAGAAAAAATGGAAATTGGCATTATTTCTATTTCCAGGTATCAGTTAATTGTGTTAAGTCATAGTCTTTATTATGTTAGTACTGTTGAATTTTAGAACAATGATAAACTATTCTATTTGAGATAATTAGATTTGAACAAAATTATTTTTATTTTATTTTGAATAAATGAGATGGGGAAAATATTCTCATGTAATTGTTTCTGCTACTTAACTGATTCGATTTTTACTGGGAAATTGAATAAAGTAAGGAAAACAGAATATGATGTTTTAATGAATCTGGTTTTTACTTTTAATTTGGGTAGTATGGAAGAAATTATAACAATAAAACTATTGAACCTAGAACACGGGTACTATCATAGGTGTTTTCATTTTGTTTTCTAACTAAATACAGTAAAATTAAGCTTTACCAAAAGATGGTAAACTACGTGAGTTACCTTGGGGTAATGCTCTAATCTATTTTTTTCACTAAATTATGTGGCAGTTTCTAAGTCAGCTCTGACATTATAATAAAATACCATAGCCAATTTGGCTCCTGGTGAGGACTCTCTTCCTGGCTTGGAGATGGTGGCAGTTTCACTGTCTTCATCTGGTGAAGAGATAGAACCTAGTGTCTCTTCCTCTTCTTACAAAGATAGTGATTCCCCTGAGTGGGCCTCACCCTCAAGGTCTCATCTAAACCTGATTATCTCCCAAAGGCTCCATCTCCAAATACTATCACCTTGAGAGTTAAGGCTTCAATGTATGAATTTGGGAGGACACAGTTCAGTCCATAGCAGTCAGGTTTTCAAATAGTCAATCTTTTGAAACAAATTTTGTGCTTGCATGTTTGAGTATATTAAAGAGAACAAACAAACAAAAATTTTTCATAATACTTTATTTAGAAAGAATAAAAAGCTTCTGAGGCTTTGCCCATTTTTTTCTTTCTTTTTCTCTTTTTCTAGATGTCCGATTGGTGATAGGTTTTGGAGAAAAGGAGAATATACAGACCAGAGGACCTAGCAAGGTAAGGAAACAGCTGTGTTTTTCTTATTTGTATATGTGTCTTAAAATTAGTTTTTAGTCTGTCCTTCTAGCAGTTGGAAAAATACCACACAGTAGAAAAGGGTAGAAACGACAGACAGTGGTGCATTTTGGGTTGCTTTTGTGCTACCTTGAATTTATTTTTTATTAACTGGGTGCAATGCTGCATGGGAGGGGAGGGGTACTGTCTAACTGTGTAGGTTTCAGGTGTGCAGTAGCATTTGTATCTTTTCTCTAGCCTCTGCCCTTTGTTTAGTGTTTTAGTAGCTTAAGTTATAATAAAATTAAGCTTTGGATCTCTGTTCCATTCAATTTTCAAATAAATATTTCTGAAGTTACATTGATATTCTTCAGTATATTATTGAAATGCCTAAGAGTACCAGTCCATCGAATGCCAGTTCAGGCCTTCATCTCTACTGAGTTGTAAGGCAGGATGGAACAGTGCGGGCTTAGCTGTTTGGTTAACCAGTAAAATGTGGAGTGGTGAACTCTGAAATGGTCTGAATCAGATCTTAAAAAATATACAATGACTGGACAATCTAAATTAATTCATTCAGATTGTAGGTACACAGCTGTCACATGGAAAGGCTTGACGCTGATTTTATCCTGTTTTTCAGTGCTTGGTATAGGATAATAAACAAGGGCTCTTTAAAGTTTGCCTGTGTATGAGTGTTTGGTTTGGGAGTGTATGTGCCACTTTGTGTTTATAGTAAAATATTAGAAGGAATTTGTTGATTCAAAGATGATGATAATCTTGAAGGATTTGTACTTATGTTACTGGATAATTTCACTTAGCATAATGTATTCAAGATTCATCCACTTAAATGAAGTATCTAATGTAGTCAAACTCATAGAAATGGAAAGTAGAATGGTAGTTGCCTAGGGCTGAGGGGAGACGGAACTGAGGGACTATAATTCAATTTGTACAGCGCCTCAGTCAAGCAAAATGAAAAGATTCTAGAGATCTGTTCAACATTGTACTTATAGTTAACAGTTCTACACTGTACACTTAAAAATTTGTTAAGAGGATAGATCTCATGGTATGTATCTTTTACCACAATAAAAAAATGAACATAAGAAGAACAGTGCTGCTGCCCTAGTAAACAGGACTGCAAACCAAGGAAATTTAAAGCACATAGTTTATTGTCAAGTTTCACTTGTTTTACAAACTAAAACAGCTGTCTAGCTTCTAAAAACCCATTTCTGTTTTGATAACTAACGTAATTATGAAGGTAAAAATATTTATATTTATGCACATAAACATAATATGGTAATCATATAATAATTTAATTTACATATGACATTTAAAGAAGGCATTTAAATAAGAGGAATATAACTATAACAAATAAAGATATACAAACGTAAGTGAGATCTAAGACACTTGCTTTTCATTAAAAAAAATGGGAATTATCCATGTCAGGAAAATGAGGTTGTCAGGAAGGCTCTGTAAGTTAGTTAGACTAAGTAATTTGAATGCAAGCAGTATCTACATATATTTTCAGATTACCACAATCCTACACAACAAATACATGGACACACAAACACATTGTGTACACTGCCTGTACCATTCACTCAAAGTCAATATGTGTGGCTTGCGTCAAACAAATAAGGCAAGATTTGGTTGAGTCATCAGGTCTTGCACTGTGGACAAAAATCTGCCTTTTAAAAGAGTTTGGGTAGTCACATTGTAGCAGTTGCTAAAGAATTTTCTTTATTAATGATTCATTTCAAGGAACAAGTTTTGTTTTCCATATCACTATTATGACCCTGAAAGTGTCAGCATTCTCATTCTTCCTCTTGTTCTGCTGAAGGTAGAGAATACTGAAGTTGTAACTGCTGTGTTGGAAATACCATAAAGGCAGTATGTCGTAAACTCAGCATAACTTATTAGTGATATTGGATTTCTCTAATTTTAAAAATAAAATAAAAATAAGTATGTTTATTAATTTTATACAGTGGGCACACTTCTTTTATTATTCTATGTACATTTCTTCACATTTCAACTTTTGAAATAAAAAATTTAACATCCTCATCTTGAGGAATTCTATTTCAATGTCATCTTGGTTAGACAGTGAAAAGTTCAAACTCAGGAGTCTAGGTTTAAATCCTTTCTCATTTACTATGTCAGTTATCAATTGTTGTGTAACAATTCACTCCAGTACTTAAAACAGAAAAAAAACATTTATTATCTCAGTTTTTCTGTGGATCAGGAATTTGGAAACAGTTTAGCTGGGTGTTTTTGGCTCAAGGTATCTCAGAAGTCAGTAGTTAGTAATATTGACTAGAGCTGCACTTATTTTTAGGCTTCTCTAGATTGGGGAAAGTATCTGCTTCCGAGCTCACTCACATGGCCCTTTCCACAGGGCTGCCTCATGATGTGGCAGCTGATTTTCCCAAGAGTAAATAATCCAAAGAGAGAAGGGGGCTTGCAAAACAGAAACTACAGCTATATAATCTAGTCTCTGGAATGACATCCAACTATTTCTGCCATGAATTTTTGTTATTGACATCGTTAGAAGAAAGTCAGCAAATCTAACCCAAACTCAAGGAGAGGGATTACAGAAGTGTGGTGAATATTAGGAGGGAAGGATCACTGAAGTTATTTTAGAATGTCCTTACCACATTTAGCTTGTGTCACGTTTCTTTGCATGTAGAATTAGACTAATAATACTAGTCTCATAGTGAAGGAATTGACCTTAGTAAAACCTATAGCACACAGTGAGCTCTCAATAAATAACAGCTGTGATAATTATGATGACATCTATTGCCTGAGTGTCTCCTACCTTTTGTCCTAATTTCTCTGTCTAACTTCAGGCTTTCTCTGCTCCCATCAACTCTTCTTTTAGGCTACCGGATTATTCTTATTTAAATAGAACATTTATTGTTTATTTCTACACTATACACTCTACGAGAGTCCCTCTCACTAAGTTTAAACCCTACCTTTCACTACCCTTCATAATCCAGTCCTGTATTTCCCAGGTACCCAAACAGACTCATGGTTTTATTGCACAAGACTCCTGATTTTCCTTGAAACATATTTTCCTTTGCCCCTTCCCATAGCTTTTATTTTCTACATGAATCTGTAATGCAAAGCTCCCTTACTAATAGAACTTTCTCAGCACTATGGATACAGTGTTGAACAAATTACTCCTTTACATATGGAACTTCTGATTTAATGAAAAAACAGAGAAATGAGGGTTATAACCCTCTATAACCATTAGGTTATAGACATTGTTGCTATGGAAAAAACATATTAATATATCCTAACCTATGTTAAGAATTAAGATATCCTGAAAGAAGTTACAGTTAATATTAGATCTAAAAGAGAAGAAGAGATAACCAGAATAAAAGATCTAGGAACTGACATGTTGGCAAGAAATGAATGAAAAGTCCAAAGCATATAAAAATTTTGTATTATTCCTAATTGTTTCATTTGAATAGCTTTTAATGAACCAATGGGATTATTACTCACCTATAAAGTAGCGATACTCTCCCTAATTCTCTTCCATATCCTCCATACCTAAATCCAGGCACAACAGAGAATGTATGGTAAGAGCTCAATAAAATCACTCAATTGATTAGTTTAGTACTAATGAGAGATTCTACTTCAGGCTATGCTCATATTCCATGTGACCTGACTTTTAATCAATGATGAAAAACATTAATTTATTAATGTGAATTAAACACTATAGCTTTCAATATCTCTATTTTATGGCTATATCTATAATAGTTAACTTAAAATATTATAACTTCCAAGTTATACAAACCTAAACAAGCCTAAACAATTTTAAAGTGCTAATCCTATGCAATTCTCATTTACTCTAGTCTGCAGTTTTTAGATAATGGCTTTGGAGTCAGACTGACTGGGCTCAATTTAGAAGTAGATAGATAGATAGATACATACATATATGCATACGTACATAGAGTAGGAAATTATATATATGTGTATATATATGATATAGGAGCTCTATATCCTACTGTATATCATATATATGAATATTTAATTGAGGTATACTTGGCATATATTATTCTAACTTCAGTTATAGAACATAATGTTATTTGTATATATTGCAAAATGGTCACTACAATAAGTTAAGTTAACATCCATCACCATACATAGTTACAAATTTCTTTTTGTGATGAGAACTTATAAGATCTACTGTCATAGCAACTTTCAAATATGCAATACAGTGCTATTAACTATAGTTACAATGCTATATATTATGTAATCAGGACTAACATTTTATAACTGGAACTTTTATACCTTTTGACTCCCTTCGCCCATTTTGGCCAACCTCTTACAACTACCAGTCAGTTCTCTGAATCTCTGTAAACTCATTTTCTTTTTTTTGTTCTTTATACTTCATGTATAAGTGAGATCATACAGTATTTGTCCTTCTCTGCCTGACTTATTTCACTAGCATAATGCCCTCGAGATCCATTCATGTTGTTGCAAATGGCAATATTTCCTTCTTTTTATGACTGAATAATATTCATGTGTGTGTGTGTGTGTATTCATTCATCCACTGATGGACACTTAGGTTGTTTCCACATCTTGGCTATTGTAAATAATGCTGCAATGAAATGGACGTACATATATCTTTTTGACATAGTGTTTTTGTATTGTTTGAATAAATACCCAGAAGTGGAATTTTGGATCATATGGTAGTTCTATTTTTAATTTTTTGAGAAAATTCCATGTTGTTTTCATAGTGGCTGCACCAACTTATATTCCCACCAACCATGTACCAGCGTTCCATTTTTTCTACAACCTTGTCAATACTTGTTATTTATTGTCTTTTTGATAATAGCCATTCTAACACATCTGAGGTGACATCTGGTTGTTGTTCTGATTTGCATTTCCCTGATGATTAGTGATGCTGTGCTTCTTTTCATGTGCCTGTTGGTCATCTGTATATCTCCTTTTGAAAAATGTCTATTCAAATCCTCTTCCCATTTTTCAATTAGATTTTTTTCCTTTTTGTTATTGGATAGTATGGGTTCTTTGTATATTTTATACATTAACCCCTTGTCAGATAAATGATTTGTAAATATTTTCTCCCATTTGGTAGGTTGCCTTTTCACTTGGTGATAGTTTCCTTTGCTGTACAGAAGGTCTTGGTTTAACGTAGTCCTCCCACTTGTCTATTTTTGATTTTGTTGCCTTTACATAAATATCTTTTTTTATTTACATAAATATCTTAAGTTATTTAACCTCTCAGTCTGCATATCTTTGTATATAAAATGGACGTTAATTTAATATTTATGAGGTTTGGTAATTAGGTGACACAATGCATTTAGTTAGCACTGAGCCAGGCATGTAATAGAGCATATTTATTATTATTAATTATTATTCATTGCATATTGAATAAAATTTCTCTGGCTTATAATACATAATTTAGTGAGCATTCATAGTGTTTATGGAATCTGACTTAATATCCAGTTCTTTTATCTCAGTGATGCTGAATTCATTCATTCATTCATTTATTCGTTAACAAGATGGAGCCTCCACCACGTTCTGGGTTCCTGTTGGGTGCTAGTGAAGCAAAGATGAATAACAAATATTCCCTGTCCAGTAGTTGCTTATGTGCTAAGAGGCAGGGCAGATATTAGAGTTTGGCGAATGTAATGGAACTACTGTCGTGGTATAATAATAAAAAAAAAAATTGACCAACTTTTCTTCAGGAAGAAAAAGGCAAGGAAGCTTCCCAGAGTAAAAAATGTTTGACCTCTTTCTCAAGTAATTAACAGGAATTTGCCATGAGAACATACAGTGAATTTCATTCACACAGGGGAACAATGTACAAAGAATAACCAGGTGGCCTGTGATTATAGAAATGCAAGTATTTTGGTACGGATAAATACTGAATTCAGGCATTATTTCTTGGTTTGGAAAATATTTACACGTTATTTCTATTACTATAGAAAAGCACATGGCGTAATTCTTCTTGTAAGTAAACAGTGTGCCTGCTCAGTCAAGGTCTACTCCTGTTTCCATTCCAGTTCTTAGTATCTTTAAGGCAACATACAAATTCAACACAGGTATAAAATGATACCTTATAAAAGGCAAGTTAATGAAACTCTGGATGGATTTCCATGACAACAGTTTCTCCTCTTTCCGTGTTTATAACGTGCAATTGGACAGGATGGGGGATGGGTGGTGGCCAGAGAGAGAAAACATCTTTTTCTTTTCCTATTGTATAATAGGCATGAATGGAAGTAGGCAAGTTATTTACTAAATAAACAACAGTTCTGGTGAACAACAGCCACTCTAAAAAGTGGTATCATTTACCCTTAGGACAGGGTCAGAGGGAAATTATCTGCTGTGTCTGAAGATGATCTGAAACACTGTCTGCTAAAGCAGACATCTAGGGCCAACTCTATTTACTACTGTAGGAGGAAGTACAGAGTAAAATTTACCCTGAAAAAATATATACATATAGCAGAACTTAAATGAAGGAAAGAGTGATGTCAAATTTAAACTGCTAAACACAGCTGAAGCAAGAAATTATTGTCTTTTGAAATAAGAACTACTGTCTTTGTAAAAACATAAAGTAATTCCTGCTGGTCTGATTGTAAAATACTATATCATATTCACATAAGAGATATTTTACTGCTAGTGTAGACATAATGGTGATGTATAACTGTCTGCTTCCTCCACACCCCTAAAAAGAAGCAGAGGAGAATCTTCTGCATGTCAGAGATAACTACTCTTATCTCTACACTGTAATCAGTGTAGCTCAGGAGAGGAACAACATTAAACACATTTAGAAATAGCATAAACACTTTATGACTTATGAACTAGAGAAGTATAAGCAGTACATTTTTGTATACCTGAAATAAAATTGAGCATTCAGTATGTTCTTGTAATATAAATTAAAGCAATTAATGTTATTTCAAATTAAGCTGTAAGTATGATAGAGCTGACAGGTAGTTATTTATTATTAGATTTAACCTCAATTTATATAACAAATTATTTAATGTCAAACAGCAAAATATCTCAGCACTGAGATAAACAGTACTGAGTTTGCATCTTTCTCCTTCTCTATTATAATAATCACATTTGATTTTTGTGCATTTATAAAACACAATTTCATTTTGAACTCTAATTTTATGAAAAAGCTACAACAATCTATTCTTGAATAATACGCATTTTAAGTTCACCTACACAGGTGCAACTTTGGAATGCACCTTAAGCTACTGAATCAATGTTAAAAAACAACACAGTCATTTATAAGATGTATTTTAGATAATATCACTTTAGAAATACTAATTTTAGTAATTACAGAAAAGGCATAAAAAGTTAGGCCTCTAGGACATCCATTAAGATTTATATTTCATGATGTAGAATGCTCTGTTTTGCAGAAGTAAAATTAAATATCTAGATACGGAAATTTATTATTTATTTTTCTTAACTTAGTTCCATGGTATCCATTCTATAAGACAAAAGAGTCTTAGTACATATAAGTGAGCCTGTATAAATATAAGTGAGCCACTACTTGAGTTATGAACAGTCTGGAGATGTCTAACATAATAATAACTGATTGGGTATTGTCTTTATTTCTCCACAACTTGCTCTCAGTGTTACTCCAGATAACACTTGAGCCAGCCCTATGCAATAGGGCTACCTGAAGGTCAGTCCTTGGGTCTCTGATCCAAATTCTCTTCTTACTGTGTATTTCCGCTCAGATCTACCTTTTCACTGAAAAATACAGATATTTAATTCAAGGATTTATCCTCTTCAACTCTTAGTAAAATTATGTAGGAAATTCACCTTTGCCTCTGTCCATTTTCATTCATTTACAAATCAAATTTGAACACTTAGTATAACTGATAAATAGCTGGATAGAGTTAGAAATAGAGCTCTATGAACATACATGAAAAAAATATGGCTCAAATTTTAGAAATAGGAATAAAAACTGAGAGCTCTAAGGCTGATAGAAGACAGCAGCCACTTAAGTCAACTGGAGATTCTAAATGGAAATTCTGGAAACATTCAAACTATCTCAACACCAGCTCTTTTGTATTTAACTAAACATTCTTAAAATTCAGAGTTTAAGTTATGTTTAAAATAATTGTATTAATTTCACATTTGATGTTATTGTAAATGGTATTTTTATTTCAATTTCTGATGTTTCATCAGTAGCATATAGAAATAGAATTGAGTTCTTATATTGTTCCTGTATCTTGCAAACTTGCAGAGTGTACTTACTTGTTCTAGTTGCTTTTCATAGATTTCATAGGATTTTCTACATAGACAGTCACGCAATCTGTGAGTAATGAGAGTTTTTCTTTTTTACTTTCCAATTTAGGTGACTTTTACTTCTTTTTCTTGCCTACTGTATTGTGCAGAACCTCTAGAATGATGTTAAGTAGAATAGGGAGAATAAACATCCTTGTTTTCTTCTCAATTTTATATGAAAAAACATTGTCTTTCACCATTAATTATCACTGTGACTGTAGATATGCCATGGATGAGGTTTAGGAAATCCCCTTCTGTTTATAGTTTAGTGAGAGTTTGTTATTTTTTAATCCGAAATGGATATCAGATATTTTTTAATCAGAAATGGATATCAGATCTTTTCTAATGCTATTTCTGTATCTGTTGAGATGACCATTTGTTTTACATTTTCAGATTGCTAATATGGTGAATAACATTGATTGATTTTAAATGTTAAACCATACTTAAATTCCAGTTAAGAATTTTTGCATCCATATTTCTGAGGGATATCAGTCTATGAGTTTTCCTTTCTTTGAGTATATCTGTGTCTGGTTTTGGTACTATGGTAAGGCTCACCTAAAGACTTAGTTGGGGATTATGAAAACTCTCTTTATTCACAGATAAGAGAAAATAAACTCTTAATTTTCAAGAAGAGTTTGTATAGAATCATATATTTCTTACATTTTTGGAAGAATTCACTAATAAAGTCATTATTATTATCTGGTGTTTTCTTTTTGAGAAGATTTTGGTAGTTGTAAGGCTACTCAAATTATTTCTTCTTGAGTGGGCTTTGGTAGTTTGAGACTTTTAAGGAATATCTTTATCAACATTATTTATATAGTTAAGATATCAAATTTGCCAGTTAAATCATTCATAACATTTTTTATTCTATAATATTGGTAGAGTGTCTTGATGTCATCTTTCTTGTTCCTGTTAATGGTACTTTGCTTTTTCTGTTTTTATTTTCAAACAGCTTGAGTAAAGGTACATCAATTTATTGATCTAAGAGCCATCTTTTTGTCTCATTGACTATTCTCTATTCTCCTTTTTTCTATTCATTAATTTCCACTCAGATAATTATTGTTTGAATTTAATTGCTTTCTTTGTATTTCTGGGGACTTCTTCCAATTTTTTTTTTTAAGATAGAAACCGATGTCATGGATTTTAGACCTTCTTTTATAATACAGTGCTATCAAGTTCCTACTTAGTACTGCTTTAGTTACATCCCACACATTTTGATGTGCTTAGTTTCCTTTTTCATTCAGTTTAAAATACTTTCTACTTTTCATTTATATATCTTCTTTGTCCCACTGGTTATCTAGAAGTGTATCATTTACTTTGCAAATATTTGGGAATTTCTAGCTTATCTTTATGTTATTGATTTCTAATTTAATTCCATTGTGTACAATGAGTATCCTTTGCATATGTGTATCTTTTTATATTTATTGTGACTTTTTTATGGACTAGAATATGATCTATCTTGGTAAATGGTTTGTGTTCATGTAAATAGCATACATTGCTATAGTTGAGTGTTCTATAATTATCAGTTAAACAAATTGTTTGATAATGTTGCTAAAGGTTTTATATTCTTAGTATTTTCTTTTTTCTCTAGCAATTATTTAGGGAGGGATGTTGAGATCTCATTATAATTATGGATTTGTTTAATTCTCTTTGCAGTTCCATCAGTTTATCTTCTTAAATATTTATATCATGCATCTTAAAGCTCTTTTATTAGATACATTAACATTAAGGATTCTCATATCCTCTTTAGGAATTGACCCCTTTATGAAATTACTCTCTCTGTGAAGGACCCTTTTCCTGCCCTTTTGCAAGGTTGCATCCTATATCTCCTTCAGGTCATAGTTTGTATGCCATTTCCTGTAAGAGATTTTAAATTATCACCCAACTAAAAACTAGCCTCTGTTCCACATTATTCTCTCTCTCTCTTAATTTTTTTTTTGTTTTAGTGATAATTATGAATTTTCAAATATGTATTTTAAGTTATGTTTGTGGCTGTATTTTAACTGTTTTCTCCACCATAAACTACATAGAGTAGGCATTCTTCTCTTCACATCACTGTGGCTGGCACATAGTGCATGACGCTCAAAAACATTTGAATAAGCAAGTGAATGAATGATCTATTCTCTGTGACTTTATTCTTTGCTTTCATTCTCTCTGTGTTAAAAAAAAAAAAAATTACTTTTACCCTTCATCTCTGCCTGCTCTTCCCTCTAAGTACACCTAAATTCTACTGTTCCATGAATCTGTCTCTCCATCACCTCAACTTCTAAATCTCCAAATCTCTATTCCCATATAACTTTGAAATATACTCATTTATAAAACTTTTTAGTCTTTTTTTTTTTTTTTTTTTGGTACGCGGGCCTCTCACTGCTGTGGCCTCTCTCGTTACTGAACACAGGCTCCGGACGCGCAGGCTCAGCAGCCATGGCCCACGGGCCCAGCCGCTCCACGGCACGTGGGACCTTCCCAGACCAGGGCACGAACCCGTGTCCCCTGCATTGGCAGGCGGACTCTCAACCACTGCGCCACCAGGGAAGCTCCAAAACTGTTTAGTCTTTATCCTAAGAAATAAGCACTTTACAAAGGGAAGGTCGGACCATCCTAGCCTTTCTAGTGTTTGCATCTAGAAATGGACAATTTTTTTTACTAGAATAATTATCACTATTTAATATGTACCTGTGAGTACAGGCGCTGGTATTTACTCTGAAAGATATGTATAATTTTTATACTGATACCTATAATTTACTTTAAAATATGTCAGCAAACAGTGTAATATATGGTGTATATTTTATTGTTTAAACTATAATCCAGGTACTGCAAGCATTCTCATTAAGAATGCACGTTCCAACGGAGGTTGGCTGTTCTTCTAATAAGGAATTCCAGTCTCAATACTATTAACTAGTATTCTGAATGTCAGAATTATTGGGTTTTTTTCTTTTTTGTGTAAGACAATAGTTGAAGTTTACTGACACGATAAATTTTAAAACAGATCTTTTAAAATCCAATATGATAAAGTAGTAGATTTGTGTCCTATATTTTAGAGTCATGCCCCAATCTACATCAACTGAGTATATGAATTCAGCAAAGTGTGGGACCTAAACCACTAGGTTTTCAGAATGGTAGCCAAGTCTTGACCTGGCATTCAGTTATGGGATTAGATTTCAATTTGATGCTGAAGATAGGGGAACAGAATTCTGCCTCTGGAATGTTGTTGTGTTTGATGTCAGAGAACAATAGTATGTCTCAGACTGCAAATAACATACTATGCCAAGGATAGTTTACACTACAAGGAATATTTTTCTTCTCCTTGCTGAAGGCATGATAGCTTTGGAAAGTTTTTGGAAATATTTTTATACTTATATTAAAATTTAAAAATTTTTCTAAGTAATGACTAAGACAAAGTAGTTCATAAATCATTTCTAGCTTTTTAATGCCACTTTTGCCTGAAACTATAAAGTCCATGATAAGAAAAGCACAAATGTTTTCTTCAAATATGTTAAGTATTATTATTAAGGAGAAAAGGTCCTATCAGAGGTGACAAATATATATTCAAATGCTATGAAAACTATCTAAATAAAGTTAATTTTATAAGAAAATCTGTAAAGGAATTTGGTTCTTTTTATGCAAGGTTAAATACTACTTACAGTTTCACTTTTAGAACATTTTTGAAAAATGTTTTCTGATGCATAACTTTATACTGGCCACTTTAGCAGTGTGGCCAAACTTTCTTGTGAAGATGTATCTCTCTTCCTCTCATGCTGCAGAAACACTTCCCTTTGTTACAGGGCTGTGCATACTTTCTGTTTTCTGAACTGTACATGATCTTCCCTCCCTTTTTCTCCTCAATGAATTACTCTTCTTTCATCTATTTCCTAAATCATGGATGGTTTTCAGTTTGCTTCTTATTCCACTTACCATTGACTATCTCAGCCAATAGTGATTTTCTGTCTCTTGACCCCATTCTGGTATATTTTTTTTCCAATTATCATGTATGTTTGAAATTTCTGTATTTTCACTGTCTTCATATATGTCTTATATTCACAATTTAATTGCAAACTGTTAAGCACTTTTGTTCTTGACACAGTGTCTAGCAGTGTATCTTAAGCGTAAAAACACTAAGTAGGTAACTATATGTTGATTATGATAACCAGGTAGTATCTTAAAAATAGCAATTTAAAGACTCGCTGTGCTAATAATTGGTATATCAGGTTATTGTCTATTTCATTGTCATCCAAAATTGTAGTTTAGTTTATTATCTGCATTCCTCTCTGTAATTCTAACATTTCAATTTTGCAAAACTATCAAAAAATAATTTGAGAAGTTGTAGTACCTTTTATTGGAACTGATTTTTTTTAATTTAATTTGTTTTATACAGCAGGCTCTTATTAGTTATCTATTTTATATCTGTTAGTGCATATATGTCAATTCCAATTTCCCAATTCATCCCACCACCACACACCCCCTCCCCCCCCACTTTCCCTTTTGATGTCCATATGTTTGTTCTCTACATCTGTATCTCTATTTCTGCCTTGGAAACCAGTTCATCTCTACCAGTTTTCTAGATTCCATATACATGCATTAATATACGATATTTGTTTTTCTCTTTCTGACTTACTTCCTCTGTATGTCAGTCTCTAGGTCCATCCATGTCTCTACAAATGACTCAAGTTCATTCCTTATTATGGCTGAGTAATACTGTATATATGTACCACATCTTCTTTATCCATTCATCTGTAGATGGGCATTTAGGTTGCTTCCATGACCTGGCTATTGTAAACAGTGCTGCAGTGAACACTGAGGTGCATGTGTCTTTTTGAATTATGGTTTTCTCTGGGTATATGCCCAGTAGTGCGATTGCTGGGTCATATGATAATTCTTTTTTTTTTTTTTTTACTTTTTAAAGGAACCTGCATACTGTTCTCCATAATGGCTGTATCAATTTACATTCCCACCAACAGTGCAAGAGGGTTCCCTTTTCTCCACACCCTCTCCAGCATTTGTTGTTTGTACATTTTCTGATGATGCCCATTCTGACTGGTATGAGGTGATACCTCATAGTAGTTTTGATTTGCATTTCTCTAATAATTAGTGATGTTGAGCAGCTTTTCATGTGCCTCTTAGCCATATGTATATCTTTTCTGGAGAAATGTCTATTGAGGTCTTCTCCCCTTTTTTTGATTGGGCTGTATTTTTTTAATATTGAGCTGCATGAGTTATTTATATATTTTGGAGATTAATCCTTTGTCCATTGATTCGTTTGTAAATATTTTCTCCCATTCTGAGGGTTGTCGTTTCGTCTTGTTTATAGTTTCCTTTGCTGTGCAAAAGCTTTTTAAGTTTCATTAGGTTCTATTTGTTTATTTTTGTTTTTATTCCCATTACTCTAAGAGGTGGGTCAAAAAAGATCTTGCTGTGATTTACATCAAAGAGTGTTCTTCCTATGTTTTCCTCTAAGAGTTTTATAGTGTCTGGTCTGAGACTTAGGTCTTTAATCCATTTTATTTTTGTGTATGGTGTTAAAGAGTGTTCTAATTTCATTCTTTTACATGTAGCTATCCAGTTTCCCCAGCACCACTTATTGAAGAGCCTGTGTTTTCTCCATTGTATGTTCTTTCCTCCTTTGTCATAAATTAGGTGACCATATGGGTGTGGGTTTATCTCTGGGCTTCTTATCCTATGCCATTGATCTATATTTCTGTTTTTGTCCCAGTACTATGCTGTCTTGATGACTGTAGCTTTGTAGTATAGTTTGAAGTCAGGGAACCTGATTCCTCCAGCTCCATTTTTCTTTCTCAAGATTGCTTTGGCTATTCGGGGTCTTTTGTGTCTCCATACAAATTTTAAGATTTTTTGTTCTAGTTCTGTAAAAAATGCCATTGGTAATTTGACAGGGATTGCATGGAATCTGTAGATTGCTTTGGGTAGATAGTCATTTTCACAATATTGATTCTTCCAATCCATGAATATCGTATATCTCTCCATCTGTTTGTGTCGTCTTTGTTTTCTTTCATTGATGTCTTGTAGTTTCTACATACAAGTCTTTTGTCTCCTAGGTAGGTTTATTCTTAGGTATTTTATTCTTTTTGTTGCAGTGGTAAATGGGATTGTTTCCTTTTTTTCTCTTTCTGATCTTTCATATTTAGTTTATAGGAATGCAAGATATTTCTGTGCATTGATTTTGTGTCATACAAATTTATCAAATTCATTGATAAGCTCTAGTAGTTTTCTGGTGGCATCTTTAGGATTTTCTACGTATAGTATCATGTCATCTGCAAACAGTGACAGTTTTACTTCTTCTCTTCCAATTGGTATTCCTCTTATTTCTTCTCTGATTGCTGTGGCTAGGACTTCCAAAACTATGTTGAATAATAGTGGCAAGAGAGGACATCCTTGAGAATGATGTTGGCTGTGGGTTTGTCATATATGACCTTTATTATGTTGAGGTAGGTTTCTTCTGTGCCCACTTTCTGGAGAGTATTTATTATAAATGGGTGTTGAATTTTGTCAGAAGATTTTTCTGCATCTATTGAGATGATCATATGGGCTTTTTTTTGGGGTTTTCTGTTTTCTTTGGTGGTACACGGGACTCTCACTTTTGTGGCCCCTCCCGTTGCAGAGCACAGGCTCCGGACGTGCAGGCTCAGCAGCCATGGCTCACGGGCCCAGCTGCTGTGCAGCATGTGGGATCTTCCCGGACCAGGGCATGAACCCGTGTCCCCTGTATCGGCAAGTGGACTCTCAACCACTGCACCACCAGGGAAGCCAGATCATATGGTTTTTATTCTTCAGTTTGTTAATATGGTGTATCACATTGATTGATTTGCATATATTGAAGAATCCTTGCATCCCTGGGATAAATCCCACTTGATCCTACTGTATGATCCTTTTAATGTGTTGTTGGATTCTGTTTGCTAGTATTTTGCTGAGGATTTTTGCATCTATATTCATCAGTGATATTGGTCTGTAATTTTCTTTTTTGTAGTATCTTTGTCTGGTTTTGGTATTAGTGTGATGGTGGCCTCATAGAATGAGGTTGGGAATATTCCTTCCTCTCAAGTTTTTTGGAAGAGTTTGAGAAGGATGGGTGTTAGCTCTTCTCTAAATGTTTGATAGAATTCACCTGTGAAGCCATCCGGTCCTGGGCTTTTGTTTTTTGGAAGATTCTAAATACAGTTTCAATTTCATTACTTGTGACTAATCTGTTCATATCTTCTATTTCTTCGTGGTTCAGTCTTGGAAGGTTATACCTTTTTAAGAATTTGTCCGTTTCTTCCTGGTTGTCCATTTTATTGGCATAGAGTTGTTTATCAGCTGTTAACCTTATGGGAGTTCCCTTGTAAATTATTTGTAGTTTTTCTCCTTTTTGCTTTTAATAATTTTTCTTTGTCTTTAATTTTTGTCAATTTGATTACAATAGTCTCAGCATGTTTCTCCTTGGGTTTATCCTGCCTGGGACTCTGTGATTCCTGGACTTGGGTAGCTATTTCCTTTCCCATGTTAGGGAAATTTTCAACTATAATCTCTTCAAATATTTTTTTGGGGTCCTTTCTCTCTCTCTTCTCCTCTGGGATGCCTATAATGTGACTGTAGGTATGTTTAATGTTGTCCCAGAGGTCTCTTAGGCTGTCTTCATTTCTTCTCATTCTTTTTTCTTTATTCTCTTCCACGGCAGTGAATTCCACCATTCTGTCTTCCAGGTCACTTTTCTGTTCTTCTGCCTGAGTTATTCTGCTGTTGATTCCTTCTAGTGTATTTTTCATTTCAGTTATTGTATTGCTCATCTCTCTTTGTTCTTTAAGTCTTCTAGGTCTTTATTAAATAGTTCTTGCATCTTCTGAATCTTTGCCTCCCTTCTTTTTCTGAGGTCCTGGATCATCTTCACTATCATTATTCTGAATTCTTTTTCTGGAAGGTTCCCTATCTCCACTTCATTTAGTTGTTTTTCTGGGGTTTTATCTTGTTCCTTCATCTGGTACTTAGTCCTCTGCCTTTTCATTTTGTCTGTCTTTCTGTGAATGTGGTTTTCATTCCACAGGCTGCAGGATTGTAGTTCTTCTTGCTTCTGCTGTCTGCCCTCTGGTGGATAAGGCTATCTAAAAGGCTTGTGCAAGCTTCCTGATGGGAGGAACTGGTGATGGGTAGAGCTGGGTGCTACTCTGGTGGAAAGCTCAGAAAACTTTAATCCACTTGTCTGCTGATGGATGAGGCTGAGTTCCCTCCCTGTTGGTTGTTTGGCCTGAGGCAACCCAGCACTGGATCCTACCGGCTGTTTGGTGGGGCTAATGGCAAACTCTGGGAGGGCTCACACCAAGGAGTATGTCCCAGACCTTCTGCTGCCAGTGTCCTTTTCCTGCAGTGAGCCACAGCCAACCCCTAACTCTTCAGGAGTTCTTCCAGTACTAGCAAGTAGGTCTGGTCCTTTTCACTTTCCTATGGGGTCACTGCTCCTTCTCCCTGGGTCCTGATGTGCACACTACTTTTTGTGTGACCTCCAAGAGTGGAGTCTCTGTTTCCCCCAGTCCTATCAAAGTCCTGCAGTCAAATGCTGCTAGCCTTCAACGTCTGATTCTCTGGGAATTCTTCCTCCCATTGCCAGACTCCCAGCTTGGGAAGCCTGATGTGGGGCTCAGAACCTTCACTCCAGTGGGTGGACTTCTGTGGTATGATTGTTCTCAAGTTTGTCAGTCACTCACCCATTTGTTATTGGATTTGATTTTATTGTGATTGTGCCCCTCCTACCAGCTCATTGTGGCTTCTCCTTTGTCTTTGGATGTGGAGTATCTTTTTTGGTGAGTTCCAGTGTCTTCCTGTCAATGATTGTTCAGCAGTTAGTTGTGATTCCAGTGCTGTTGCTAGAGGGAGTGAGCACATGCCCTTCTACTCCGCCATCTTGAACCAATATCCTGTAAATCGGAACTGATGTTTTAATAGGAAATCATATCCAGAACAAGATGGGCCTGGGCTAATAATGGACAGATGTGTCTATTCTCCCAAATACTATTTTGTAAACAGATGGAAATTTCAGAAAATAGTCACATCTCATGGAATATGAAATTTAAAACAGGTTAGTCTAAATATAGTACTATAAGGTAAATGGAGAAAAAAATACCCTCATACTTTTCAGCATATGTTTCAACTATTAGTTAATTCAGAAATATTATTAAATATCTACTATGTGCCAGACATTGTTCTTAGTGCCTGGAATTTGAGATATATCATCAATAGGAACCCTTGCCCTAGATTCATATTCTACATCAAGGATAAACAACAGACAACTGTATGGTGACTATAATATTAATGGGTGATAATTGCCTTGACTAAAGTTAAAGGTAGGTAAAGCAATAGGAAATAGAAAGTCACAATGGTGGGGAGTGAGAGACTACTGTAGAGAAGAGGGTCAAGGAAGGCTTCTCTGAGAAAGAAGTATTTGAGTATACGCATGATTGAAATGAGGGAGACACATAAAGAAATCTAAAGGAAAAACCTTCCCCCAGGCAGGGGTAGGAGGAAGTGCAAAGTTCTGGGGAGGGACTGAGCTTGGAGATTTCCTGTGTCAAGAAAGCTAAGAAGGCAGATGTGGTTAGAGTTGATACTTTGCAAGGCCATCTAACTTAGAAAGAGGTAAGGATTATTTCCTGAATGGTGTAGGAAACCCGTGGATGATTTTGAGCAGGGGAATGGCAGATACCTGGTTTTGAGGACTCTTTACTTTCTTCTTTCCTTGGGGAGTCTTCACTGCCTGCTCAGTGCAGGGATAGTCAGAGGGAGAGGCAGATGGCTTTGAGAAGGCTGTGCTCACCTCACAGTGCCTGGTTGGTTCATACATGTCATCTAACAGTCTAAGTGTGTATCTGACTGGTTGCAAGAAACTACCTATGGCAGTTTCCATTTTGTTCAAATATATTAATTGATTTATCAATATCTCTCTGAAATTAGAGAATCACTTAAATATGAGATGCTGGGATAATGAGTAGAGGTCTTCTTGTTTAAAAGAGAAGTGAGGAATAGTTCTGAGCTTTGATCTGTAAAGTTCCCAAAACATTTGAGGCAGATACCCATGATGATGGAGGCAAAGTTAAATGGAACAGGCAGAGGTATTTCTTCCCCTCTTCTAATAGACAGGACCCCCTTGGGCTAACTGAGGATTTACAAAGTCCTCAGGACCCCAGTAACGTTTCTCTTCCCTGGACCTGCCTGATATAAAGCTATGCAGTTTTCAATCTTTTATTAATCATTATATGTTATGTAAGGTAAACATTTTTTGCGGAGTCTCACATTTCTGTTGCATATTGCTTTTTGATAGCCACCTCAGGTGGACTTCAATAAATCATCTCTATATTTTTGACATGTACTTTCTCAGAGTTCAGTGTATATGCAGTTAAGTAAGATGAAATATTCTACTTTCTATTACAACCTATCCTTGGGTGGTTTGTTTTATGACTGCAATGAAATGATGTTGTTACTGAAGTGATTATGGAGAGTCATATGTTTTAGAATGCTGAAAGGTGGGGCCTTATTTTAAGGACATTTTTATGACCCAGGGGACTAAAGGTGCTGAAATGATAGGAATAAATATTGTATAAATAGCATAAATTTGGATTCATTCAGTGTTTTAAAAATCTGCCATCATAGTTTGTTCCATATAAGAAGACATGTAGATCCAGACTCTGTTGCTGGGCCTGGTCCTCATCACCAACATTCCTAAGTCCATAGCCTGAGAAGTAAGCATTTCATTCCCTAGACACCCCCACTCCCATGAAAACTCACACATGCTTTGCCCAGTTCCCTCAGGACGTTGTTCTCTGAACAGGGCAGAAAAGTCAGCACTCCCAATATGTCGACTATCTCTGCATCTAAAATGCACTTTAATTTCTTAATGAATTGGGTTTTTTTTGTTTAAAAGCATCTTAGCATGACTGTACAAATCACTGCTTTTTAAAATGTTTTATGTATTCTACATGAGCCTCATTTCCTTCTATGTAACTCTTAACATATACTGTGATGCTTTGAGTGTGGACAGAGACAAGACAATGAAGACAGAAATAGGAAGTAGCAGTTTGTGTATATTTGATCTTGAAAATAGTCTGTAGGAGGGAAGTGGGTAGAAATAGGAAGAATAGTGAGGAGTTAACTGCAGTAAGGAAAATGAAGTTTTCTCAAAACCAGATGGTAATTTTTAATTATGTTAATTAATTAAGGTTTAAAAATGGTCAATAAAAGAATCCAGAATATTTCTGGATAATCTTACATAATTAACATTATGCTGACAGTTACATAATGTTACATATAACATTATGTAACTGTCAACATAATGTTAATTATGCAATGAAATGGTATGTTTTGGATGTGGTTGACTTAGATCAATGTTAGTATTTATTCAAACATAATAGAAGTGTGCATTTGCAAATCAGAGTTTGATCTAGGTCAAGAATTATCATGGGAATTAGCATGCCAAGGTGTGTGTGTCTTTGCATGTCCTGTGTGCATGTGATTGTGCATATGTGTGTGTGTATTTTTCCAAGAGTGCATTTCTAGTGTTTATTGCATATCATAGCAATCTTCATAAAATAGACATAAATACATATAAATCATGCAAAACTAGTATATATTGATCAAACGAAGCATCAAGAAAGGTAATAATTATACTACGAAAGGCCCAGTGCTATCTCCCAAACTGCTAGTTTACCTCTTGCAAAAATTTTAAAATGTAGTGATTTGTTTCTGTAAATTTGCAAATAAAGTTCCTTCATATGGACTCTGCCTTTAAAGAGCTTAGTTCAGTGAGGTAAAAAATATGCCGAACATCATTATTATACAGTGTGAAAAGTGAAGCAGTAGAAATGGATCAGCTGTTACACAACTAAAGGGAATGATTAACTTTATCAATTATAACAGGGAGGGTTTCCATATAGCAGTGGCAATTGCTGTGCTTAGAAAGATATCTGGGATCCTTGAATTCCTGCCATCTCTTTCCAGTCTTTTTTTTTTTTTGTATACGCAGGCCTCTCACTGTTGTGGCCTCTCCCGTTGCGGAGCACAGGCTCCGGAAGCGCAGGCCCAGCAGCCATGGCTCACGGGCCCAGCCGCTCCGCGGCACACGGGATCCTCCCGAACCGGGGCACGAACTCATGTCCCCTGCATCGGCAGGCGGACGCCCAAACACTGCGCCACCAGGGAAGCCCCCCTGTCTTTTTTTTTTTAGTTAACTGCTCATCATCCACCAGGTCTGAGCTCCTGTCTTTGTCTCAGGGTTGCCTTCCCTGACTCCGCCTGACTGATTCTTGTTCCACGTTTGCTTCCTACAAATGGCATTGCTTTCCTTAATTTGTAGTAATACATTCACTACTGAAATCACGTGCCTGCCTTTTCCTTAGCCTTCCTCCCCATTAAAAGCCCTGTGAGTGAATGTACGGAGTATGTCAGTTTGTTCACCTTCGTGTCCCCAGCACCAAACAGAGTGCCTACCTTGACCAACAGGAGAAGGTCATTAATTATTAAATGGAGAATTAATAAATTTTTTAATAGTTGAGCTTTCAAGTACCTTAGTGAAATACAAGTTTGTGTCCTCATCAGATTTGTAAATAGCTAATTGATATTTTCAGGTCTCTTTGTACTGAATTAACTCAACTCAAGTGAGAATTTCCATTACTGAACTGCTAGATATGGCAATTAACAAATGTACTTATTGCTTTGGCTCTTTAGTAAGTTTAAATATTGTTGTCAACAATTCATTAATTTCTGTTCATGTTACCTTCAGTCTCCTCATAGTTCAAGTCTTCCCCATTCAGCTTCTTCATAGCTCTGTCAGAAATCTTATATTCTGGATTCTTTTATTGACCACTTTTAAACCTTAGTCTACACTCAAATATACCAAATAAATATACCAGAATAAGCTTGTCACAAATTCTATTTGCAAAATAGACAGTAATTATAATATATGACTCTCTCTGTATTTAAACATTATTTTTGATTTTTTTTTTTTTTTTTTTTTTTTTTTTGCGGTATGAGGGCCTCTCACTGCTGTGGCCTCTCCCGTTGCAGAGCACAGGCTCCGGACGCGCAGGCTCAGCGGCCATGGCTCACGGGCCCAGCCGCTCCGCGGCATGTGGGATCTTCCCGGACCGGGGCACGAACCCGTGTCCCCTGCATCGGCAGGCGGACTCTCAACCACTGCGCCACCAGGGAAGCCCTATTTTTGATTTTTAATTACTGTTTAATCTGTTGAAATTCCAACATCAGAAAGATAAAATATATTTCACTTCTGGAATTCTCTTACCAAAGATAGTGTTGATTGTACTTCTTTTCCCCCCACGAAGAATGCATAATTTTTAATGAATTATTACTTAGAATCAGCTATAGCTAATAAGACAAATTATTTGTGTCAGAAATAAGAGAACCCAGTCTTTCATGGTATTACAAAAGTTCTCTACTTGTTGAAAAATTTTCCTGTTGGATTATTATTTTTATCATAGTTTAAGATGAAAATTAGTATGAAAAGGAACATAATCTGTGGTACTTTATGAGAGATCAATTTTGGGAAAATAATATTAAAATCCTGAACATTTTCAGTCCTTTAAGTTAAGATATATATATATTTCTGGAAAGGAGAATCACACACATTTTATAGAAAATAAAGATGGCCAAATCTTTTCACGGGCAAAAGCTAAATCTATGCCATTTTTGAAAGAAGTTTTTAAACATAGAGGACTCTGCCAATCCTGAAAATAATGTCCACTGCTTTCCTCTCTGAATCTTCCACTGTTTAAATAATAAAATCTACCTTTGAGTTAAAGCTTTGTTTGTGAACATACCTCATTAATATGTATTAGTAAATCAAGATGGACTGAACACTTATTAGTCAATCGACCAAGATCAGGGTTCTTGGGGAAGAAGATATTTTTAATTATATAGAAATGTAATGTAAATGTTATGCTGTGAAGACTCTGGATTCTGTTGTATTCTTTGGAAGAGTGTTGACTTATTTATTTCAGTAGGCAGGCATTAAATTAGTTGGACTCAAACTGTAAACTCAGGCATTTGGGTATTAGCTTAAATCTCAATTCTGTTCTATCTCTAACTGGGCTGCTTAGAGTATTACCTACTAATGTATGACTGATTTGCTTGGAGATTAAGGAAGAGCTTATATACAGATTTTGAACACCTTCTCTTTAGTTCTGGTCTTTTTATGATTCTCCCTACCTCTACAAGAAGTTTGGTTGTCTAGTATTGTGTTCACTTCCTCAGGCCAGTTAGAGTTCCAGCAGTCTCTCATTATCCAACTGGGGTCTGGCCTTAATCCAAAAGGAGCCTGGCTTCAGTCCAGAAGGCAGAAATGTGAAATACACCCACTGCCACTCTCCTCCTCCAAATACAGACCCAGAATCATCTGCTTCTGGTCTCTCTTCAGCGCATTTAGAAGCTAACTTCTGTGTGCTCTCTGGAGCTCACAGTTGCCTACTGTGAGAGAGGTGCTGCAGTAGAAGCTTACTTCACCATATATATGATTTTAAAGTCAGTTATTAATTCATTCTAATTTGTCTGAGGAGTTATCTATTTATCAGGAAAATCACATGGGCTTCTTTTCTAATACAGTCTATAAATCTATGTAATTATAAACCAAATTGTTAAAATTAAAAAAATATTATTCCACAGCTTTGATAGCCAAACAGTTCTTTATTTTTAAAGCCAGTAATAAAAGTCATTATGAAACTGTCAGTGAAAACTTTGTTTTTCTTTAAGCTGCAGCTTTTAGCAAGATAAAACAAGGTGCCAACATATGTTAATCATTGAAGTTTAACTTTTGCTCTTTCTGTCAAAGTTTATGTTGTATTAGACCTGGACAAGATATAACTTGAGTACACACATAATGAGAGAAAAAGGCTTTTGATGAGCTCATCTCCAAAGTTTTCCGAGAATGAGAGAAACAGTAAGAAAAGGGCCAAAAAGGAATATAAATGAAAGCTGCCTATGGCCAGATAGAAAGAATGTTATAATCAGTGGTTCAGTCAGCAGGAAGGTCTGAAGGGTGTTATATAATTCTGAGGGAGTAGTAAAGGGACCATGGAAGGAATTATATTGGACAAATAGGCCCTGTTCTATTAAAAGATTGTTTCTGAGCTTCTATTACTAAAGATTGTTCTCACTAGTTCTCCTTGCAGTTTTACAGATACCATTGGAAATTGAGTGTCATTGTCCCCCTTGAAGTCTTTTCATAATCTGTCAGAGGCTTCCAGTTCCTTTTGTCTTTTTGGATAGAATGGAACAATGACACTTCTGGTGACCTTCTTATATATAATACTGACAAGTTTTTCTACCTACACCAAAAAAAGTGATTGATTTGAAGAGATAAAGGAGGCCTGGAGTGTATATGTCCAGGACAGGACTGAATTCTTCAACAAAATTTCCTTTTCCACCCTGAGACTTAGGAAGTCCTTAACCATAGCACAGAGAATTAAACACAATTAGGGTTTAAAGTTTTTAAATTAGGAAACATGTGGGTCCTTTTAATTAGAAGATGGTAGTTTTAAGGGATATTGAAGTAGTATGAACACTTTAGGGGAAGGAACAGAAGGGAAAAAAAATAAACATGTGGAATGAGATTTGGAAATATTATTTCCACACTAAGGAAGTATTAAGTTTCTCACATTTTTAATAGTTTTAGCTAGAGAGTTTGAGGGAGGTGATTCTAGATTTCACATCACATTCAAAAGTCTCATAGTATTTTTAAATTGTAGAACATTGGATAATCAAGATGTTATTTTCTTCTTGTTCGGTTGTGCCTTTCAAATAATTTTCTTCATGTCACAAAGTGTTCCACAGTAATTCTAAATTGTTCTTAGTGAAAGTATGTTAGTACGTTGATAGATATGCACCTAAATTGACATTATAATATGAAAAGATAATGGAAGCAGATATTTTATCCAGAAGTGGCACAGAATTACATTGATATGACCCAATATGAAACTTCAACAGCTATAAGGGATGGTGCTTGTTCAATATCGGGCCAAGTTAGCAGAAGCACATCAAGGATTCTAAGATATGTAAACTATTACCAGGTTGAGAGTCTGAGGTGAGGATCTGGAGATGATGAGTTTAGATTAGTATTTTGAAACATTTCGAAGGAATGTTTTTTCTCAAAAAGCAAAAAGTTTTCATTTCATTTAGTTGTTTTAAGATCGTAGAGATTTCTGTCTATTGACAATAGAGGTAGAAAGTAGATAAGAGGTTGAAGATCATTTAGGCAGCTGGAGAAGGAAGGTGGGGTCCACAGCCTAATTGCTATTCAACTTTTTATGGGAGGATACCATTTTTCTCCCTAAGAAGAGCAGAAAAGAGAAAATGACTTGAGAAAACAAAAATATGCAGAAATAGAAAATAGAAGGGTAAGGGGAAAAACCTAGAACAGTGCATAACAATGTATAATCACCAGAAGCTTCAAATACCCAGAGATTATGAGCCTTCATTTTGAATTTTACTAACTTTACACATTTTCTCCAGTACCTCCAAAACAAAATCTAAATATTTTATTCACCCTTTGGCTAATAGGATATGGAATAAACGATTTTGTCTTCTGTAGACTATAGTAATCAATTGATGACATTAACAAAGTGAATTTAGTAGCTTGAGGAACTGATAAAAAATTCTTACTTTAACAGGACTTTCTTTCCAGGGTAGTCAAACCTTTTGAAATGACTTGATTTACCTTTCATATCAACAACAGTAACAACGCTTGGTTTAGGAACATTTTACTCACCCCCTCTTCATCTCTCTGTGTGTGTGTGTGTGTGTGTGTGTGTGTGTGTCTGCTTCTGAATGGCAATTTGAAGTGACTGCTCTTTTGCTGAGGGCTTTCACTAATACAGTCAAGAGCCATTAGAGATTTTAGCTTAGATCTTTGTTCTGAAAAAAAGCCTGTCTCTTCCCTCATCTCCCTCAATACACTGAAGTTCTTCCAGAGCTATTTGATATTGATTTTATTTTCCAGCTTTTGTAGTTGTATTTTTAGTATCTTCCTTAAGCAAGGCTAATTCTCCTTCTGATATTGCCTTCAAACTTTGAGGCCTGATCTATTTCCCCAACGTCCTTGGCAAATTACTTCTGATCTTTACTCTGCTTGAACACTGACTGATGCAGTCCCAGGGCTTATCAATCCAATCCAGTAGCTCCAGGTCTGCCTATAATTTTGTATTTTCAATTCATTTCCTAATCACAGATAATATTTATTTTGTATGTGATCCCAGTAGTAAATTTTATAGATTTTTTTCATTTTATATCCACTTTAGCTCTGTTTTTGTAGCCAAGGGGAATTATAGGTACAGCTGACCGTTGACCTACATGGATTTGAATTGTGTTGGTGCCCTTATACATGGATTTTTTTCAATAAATATACAGTCCTCTTTTTTGGCAGGTTTCATATCCATGGATTCAACCAGCCACAAATCAAAATTTCCATCCCAAATTGGTTGAGTCTGGTGGATGTAAAACCTGAAACCCATGGATAAGGAGGGCCAACTGTACTGTGTCATTTTATATAAAGGAATTGAGCATCTGCAGATTTTGATGTACAGTGGGGTTACTGGAACTGATTCCCCATGGACACTGAGAGATGGCTGTATATGAAAACATCCTGTTATCCTGATCCCCCTTTATTCCACAGTTTGCTGAAATATCTCGAGTATAAATCAATGTGTAAAAATGGTTTAAAACCAGACATCAAATTGATTTTATGCTTATATGGCTGCAGGAATCTATTTTTAATAGACTTTATATTTTAGAGCAGTTTTAGGTTCACAGCACAATTGAGAGGAAAGTACAGAGATTTCCTATAACCCGCCCCACACCGGTATAGCCTCCCCCATTATCAAGATCCTCCAGCAGAGGGCACATTTGCTATAATCTTTTTTACTTTTTATTTTATACTGGAGTATAGTTGATTAACAGTGTTGTGTTAGTTTCAGTTGTATAACAATGATTCAGTTATACATATACATGTATCTATTCTTTTTTAAATTCTTTTCCCAATTAGGTTGTTACATAATACTGAGTAGAGTTCCCTGTGCTATATAGTAGGTCCTTGTTGGTTATCCATTTTAAATATAGCAGTGTACACATATCAATCCCAAACTCCCTAACTATCCCTCCCCCTTACCCTTCCCCGCTGGTAACCATAAGTTCATTCCTTAGGTGTGTGAGTCTGTTTCTATTTCATATATAAGTTCATTTGTATCTTTTTTTTTTTTTTAGATTCCCTCTATAAGCAATATCATATGATATTTCTCTTTCTCCGTCTGACTTACTTCACTCAGTGTGACAATCTCTAGGTCCATCCATGTTGCAGCAAATGGCATTATTTCATTCTTATTAATGGCTGAGCAATATTCCATTGTATGTACGTACCATATCTTCTTTATCCATCCTTCTGTCGATGGATGTTTAGGTTGTTTCCATGTCTTGGCTATTGTAAACATCACTGCAATGAACATTGGGGTGCACGCACATATATTAAAATCAATAAACCCACACTGACACATCATAATTACCCAAAGTTCACAGTTCCCATTATGGTTCACTCTCAGTGTTGTACATTCTATAGGTTTAGATGAATTTACAGTGACATGTGTCCACCATCATAGTATCATACAGAGCAGTTTCATTGCCCTAAAAATCTTCTGTGCTCTATTCATCCCTCTCACCCCCTTAAACCTGGCAACTGCTGACCTTTTACAGTCTCTATAGTTTTACCTTTTCCAGAATGTCGTGTGTTTGGAAACACATACTATATAGCCTTTTCAGATTGGCTTCTTTCACTTACCTAAGAGTTATTAGAAACTGTTTACATTTACTTAGCATATAGTCAATGAGTAATATGAGGATATTACTAACATACATCTAAGTTTTCTCCATATCTTCTGATGGACTGATCACTCATTTCTTTTTAGTACTGATCAATATTTTATGGCCAAGCTGTACCAAAGTTTATTTATCCATTCATCTACTGAAGTACATCTTGGTTGCTTCTAGGTTTTGGGAATTATAATAAAGCTGCTATAAATATCCATGTGCAACTTTTTGTGTGAACATAAGTTTTCAAGTCCTTTGGGTAAATACTAAGGAGTGCAATTCTTGGATAATATAGTAAAATATGTTTAGTTTGGTGAGAAACCACCAAACTGTCTTCCAAAGTAGCTGTACCATTTTGCATTCCTACTAACAATGAATGAGAGTTCCTGCTGCTCCACATCATCACCAGCATTTGGTGATGTCACTGTTTCGGATTTTGGCCATCCTATACACAGTGATATCTCATTGTTGATGACATATGACATGGAACATCTTTTCACATGCTTATTTGTCATCTGTATATCTTTTATTGTGAGGGGTCTGTTAATGAATCCGGCCCATTTTTTAGTTGTATTGTTTGTTTTCTTTGTTTTCTAAGAGTTCTTTTTATATTTTGGAAAACAGATCTGTTTTTTTTTTTTCAGATCTGTCTTTTGCAAGTATTTTCTCACAGTCTGTGGCTTGCTTTTCTTTCTCTTGACACTTTTGTAAAGTAGAAATTTTAAAATTTAATGAAGTCTAGCGTATCAATTCTTTTCAGATCTGTCTTTTGCAAGTATTTTCTCACAGTCTGTGGCTTGCTTTTCTTTCTCTTGACACTTTCGTTAAGTAGAAATTTTAAAATTTAATGAAGTCTAGCGTATCAATTCTTTTTTTATGGATCGTGCCTTTGGTATTGCAGCTAAAAAGTCATCTCCAAATTCAAGGTCATCTAGATTTTCCCCTATTTTATCTTTCAGGAGTTTTATAGTTTTGCATTTTACATTTAAGCCTGTGGTGTAGTTTGAGTTAATTTTTGTGAAGGGTGTTAAGACTTGTGTGTAGATTCTTTCATTTCATTCATTTTGTCCAATTGTTCAGGCACCATCTGAGGACTATTGTTCCATTTTATTGTCTTAGCTCCTTTGTCAAAGATCTGTTGACTTTATTTATGGGGTTCTATTTCTGGCCTCTCTGTTCTATTCCATTGATCTATTTGTCTCTTCTTCTGCCAATATCACACCATTTGATTACTGTAGCTTTATAGTAAGTGTTGAAGTAGCAGAATATCAGTCTTCCAACTTAGTTCTTGTCCTTTATTACTGTGTTGGCTCTTATGGATCTTTTGACCCTCCGTCTAACTTTAGGATACTTTGTTGATATCCACAAATAACTTGCTGAGATTTTATTGGTATGGCATTGAAATCAGTTTGGAAGAAGTAATATCTTGACAGTAGTGAATCTTCCAATCCCTGAATAGGGACAGGGATCTTTTTGAATTTTACTTATTGTTATTATTATTTATTTACTTGGAAAGAAATTATAAGCTCAGGTTTATAAGGAAACCACGTATTAAATCTTAAATATCTGAGTATATTGCCTTCATGTCTAGTTTCCTTATAATAATATTGTCTAGTATATATTTCTTACACTAGTGGCAAAATCATCAACATCCCTGTGAACATTAGCATCACTGACATTACCTCCACTGAACTTCATCTTCACTTCTCTTTACCTGCAACTAAGCACATCTTTCAAACTTTGATATCAAATCCAGTGATAGCTCTTACTCATACCCTTCTAAACTATATTTTCCTTATGAAGTTAGAAACCCTGTGAAAGAGCAATTGATGGTGACAATTCCATGTGTGATAAACTACTTTCTGATGATAAATGCTTTTATGCAAAATAATAATTAACAGCTTGGAACTACTAAGGTAATATTTGGTAATTTTCCATTTCCAGCAGTCTAAATGTTTCCATCAGAAAGTTAAGGGATTAAAATACTCGAAAGTACATTTCTCAGGGGGATCAGACCAGGACATAATAATAATTAATAGAATAACCTTAGCAATTTGACAGTTTATAGGGACAGAGTGTACAGGTAAGTCACTGACACTGTAATTCTAAACAGACTTATAATGGCATAAGAGTGGAAAGTTTTCTAGAGCTGGAATTTTCCTAGTTCTAAAAAAAAAAAAAAAAAAGATTGTCTTGTCTGGAAAAGTTTAAAAAATATACCACATATAATTGACTTTTAGTTTATTAATATATCAAGAAACATTCTAAAAATACTGCTGTGGAGGTATAATAATTAGTAATGCACAAAATTTGCCTCCTTGTGGCTCACAGTCTAAAATGGTAATAAAAGCACAGGTTAACTAATTAAGGCACAATTAGATTAAGTCTGTGATCATCTAATTAGCAAATATAAATAATTTTTATTTCTATTTATTTTGAGGTAGAGCCATTGCAGATATACAAACTTGGATAAATTTAAAAATATAGAAAATAACACTGTTAGCAGATTTGGACCCACCACCAAGTTAGGGATATAACACTGGGAGTATAACTCAAGTGTCCTTTAAAGATTTTTAGTCTCAATTAAAAATAAATAAATAAGACAAAAACAAACAAACAAAAAAACCCCAAAACATCATGATCCCAATTTCTAAGTTCATTACAAGTCATTGTTTGTTAATACCTATATCTTAAAATTATCTCTCAAATATTTTTATTTTGTTTATTAAAATCTAATGTAGAGCTTCTGCTTTTGCTCAGAATGTATAAAACTGAAAAGAATGTTGTTACCTCTCTAACAGTGAGAAAAAGCCAAATAAAAAATTCATAACTTCTCTTGAACTCATCAGAGAACTGAATTTGCAAGCAATGCATAATCTGAATTCCAGAGGGATAAACTCCATCAAAGAAAAACAGGACACACTAACTGTCTTAGCTGAAACAGAAAATGGGAGCAAGAGACATCACGCTGGCTGCAATAAAGGTAGAAAAACAACAAAACCACCAAAAACTAAAAAATCAGCTAAAAATGTTATAATACCTAGATATACTCTTGTATACTTATACTGGCGGACAGGTACAAGAATACTCACGTCAACACTCTTTGCAACAGTGGAATGCTATTTTACTTGAAGACCAATAGTGTCCATCCACAGGAAAGTGGGAGAATAAACTGTGATATAAGTCATTCATTTCTAAACAAAAATTGGAAAACTGTGACCTACTGGTACTTGCATCAAGAATCATGAATCTCAGCCACATAATATTAAGTATAAAGCAAATCATAAAAATGCATACAATATGCATTTTTGTTTTTCTTCCAGTTTTATTGAGATATAATTGACATACAGCACTGTATAATTTCAGGTGTACAGCATAATGATTTTATTTACATCATGAAATGATTATCACAATAACTTTAGTGATCATCATCATCTCATATAAATACAAAATAAAAGAGAAAAAAGAAAGAAAAAAGATGTTTTCCTTGTGATGAGAGCTCTTAGGATTTCTTCTGTTAACAACTTTCATATATAACATACAGCTTTGTTATATTACATCACTAGTACTTCTTTATCTTATAACTGGAAGTCTGTACCTTTAGGCAACTAAAGATGTATTTTGAGCTTTCATATCACATCCAATTCCCCCTCCCCTTACACCCTACCTCTAGTAACCACAAATCTGATCTCTTTTTCTATGAGTTTGTTTGTTTGTTTTCTGAAACATAATTGACCTACAACACTATGTTAGTTCCTGGCACACAGCATAGTGATTCAACATTTCTATGCATTACAAAAGGATCACTATAATTCTAGTTACCATTGACCACGGTACAGAGATATTACATTATTACTGAATATATTCCCCATGCTATACATTTCACCTTCATGACTCAGTTATTTTGTAACTGGAAGTTTGTACCTCTTAATTTCCGTCACTTGTTTCACTCATCACCCACTCCCCTCCCTTCTGGTAACTATCTGTTAGTTCTCTGTATGCATTGACTCTATTTCTGTCTTGTTATGTTTGTTCATTTGTTTTGTTTTTAGATTCCACATATAAGTGAAATCATATGGTATTTGTCCTTCTCTGTCTGACTTATTTCACCCAGCATAATACCCTCTAGGTTCATCCATGTTGTTACAAATGGCAAGATTTTATTCCCTTATGGCTAATATTATGTGTGTGGGTGTGTGTGTGTATACATATATATAACATTTTCTTTATCCATTCATCTATCTATGGGCACTTAGGTTGATTCCATATCATGGCTTTTGTGAATAATGCTGCTATGAACATAGGGATGAGTGTATCTTTTTGAATTACTGTTTTTCTTTTTTCATTCTGAAAAAATACCCAGAAATGGAATTTCTAGATCTTATGGTAGTTTTATTTTTAATTTTTTGAGGGACCCTCTTTCCTTTTTTCCACAGTGGCTGCACCAATTTACATTCTCTACAACATTGCAAGAGGGTTCCTTTTTCTCCACATTCTTGCCAACACTTGTTATTTATTGTCTTTTTGGTAATAGCCATCTGACAGTTGTGAGGTGATATCTCATTGTGGTTAACATAATGCCATTTGATAAAGTTCAAAAAACATACAAAACTCATCCATATTTTGTTAAAATGAAAATATTTTTAAATGATAATTCTTTGACAAGGAGAGGGAAGTTAGAAATGTTTATGAATGGGAATATTTAGAATATATGGACTTTAAGGTATTTTGTAAAGATGCTTCTTCTTAGTTATTGGAACAGTACTTAGGTGCTATATAGTTATTTTAATTAATTAATGATTATTAGTTCTTACTTATTAGCAATATTTCACTGATACATGATAAGTAATCATCTTTCATAAATACATTTCATAATAATGTGATTAAATATTATTGAAAACACTAGAAAAGGTTAAAATATACAAAAACAACTATAATTACGTGCATGTTTTTAAAACTAAAGTTATGTTTATACAAAGGCCAACAATAGCACTGCTAGGTAGAAAGTTTCAGAATGAAGGTAAGTGCTGTTTCACATAGGGTTGCCAGAGAAGATTTCTTGGATAAGGGGACAATTTGAGCTGAGACCTCAACAAAATCAGGGATCGAATTAGATAAATGCAGGTAACTGTGGGAAGAACACTAAAAGTAAAAGGAAAGTCTCTATGTAAAGTGGCTAACTGAAATATATTAATATTAAGTTTGAATTAGCATTTATGGATACATAATTTTCTTCCTGGACAGATCAAGGTGGCAGGGAGTATGGAAGGGAAATTAAAATGATGAAGAAGCGAAACAAAGAGAAATTGTAATGGGCTTTTGTCAACTTGGGGCTATTCAATGGTCTAATATCTTATTATAGACATGGTTTAATCAATAGAAACCTTATTCTGCCACTGTCCCAAAGGACATCAGTCTGGCATGCTAATAAAAATTGGAGGTAAAAATTACAGGTATCCTAAGAGATTTGGTAAAACACATGCCTAGAAAATGGGGGGAAAAATCCTACAAAAATAAAGGGGCTTGTCAATTTATTGAACTTCCTGGGCCTGTGGAAGTCTGGGGTATATTGGATTATCCCTTCAATACTAAAAGAAAAGTTGATGTCAAAAAGCATCATACATTTATTTGGCTTTTGGACTTTGTAGGAAATATCTACCTTACCTGGCTAGGATTTGAAATAATTGCTTAGATAACTGAAGGGCTGACAGCTTTGAAACGAGTGAAGAGCAAAATGTCTCTAGCTGGTCTACACTGCAATGCAAGCAATTCTCACTCTTGGCCCATGCGACTTAACCAAACTATTTATTTAACTTGAATACTTGATGGCAGATTGAATGCTGTGTAGAGCCCTTAAGGAGCCCTGACTGAATTACAGCAGAGTATATTGGGGTTTGAGAGTAAAACTGCCTATGTTTACCAAAGACTGGGAATGTAGTTGTCAACAGGGATTAAATGCAATGTAGCTTTACCAAAAAAAAAAAAAAAAAAAAAAGATTATGGGATACTGCCTTGTAAGAAGGATCAGATTGAAATAGGAAGATAAAGAAGCTTCATTTTCAATGTTGAATGTATTGTGATTGCTGTTTCATCTTGGGGTGTGAGAGTTGCTGAGAGTATAGAAAAAATACACATACAAATGCAAAAGAGAAAAGTACATTAATATATTGAACAATATACTAATCACTTTTCATTACAAGTTGGCTAAATTAGTGCTGTCTTATTAGTGAATAATAACACTGGTTAACTATTTTTACTTTTGGAATTTTTGTGTTTCCAAAATGGCTATTTAAATAATAGAGTGGAAATTATACATGGGTTAGGAAATCGAGGTCCTAAAGCAAATATGACTGAAAAACTGAACCAAGGTAATGCAAGAGCAGGCAGAAATAAAAATAATAGTACTACTACTAATGATGATGTGATAATGATGTAAATAGGATATCCTTTGTCTCAGTGATGATTCTGGCACCCTGGCGGACTCTACCCTAAGGGGAAGAAAATCATACTTCATTAGAGTTGTCAATCTATTTTGAGCTATGAGTCAATAGATGTTTTCCTACAGGTACACTTTTGGCATGACTTCACCAGTCTAAGTTTAACTTTCAAGATATTCTAACTAAATTTCCACATCATTTGATTTATAACAATTTTTTGCAGGGCATTCATTCAAACATGCAGCAACTTTTGTGTTCATACTAGTGTGACAGTTAATGTGCTCAGTGCTATTTTTACATTGGTGAACAGAAATGAAACTTGTTCTCATGAAGCACAAGCATGCATAAGGAACATGATATTTGATATTGGCATTACTTTTAAAATTAAGAAGATATTATAAACTTAAATTTTAGACTCACACAAAATAGTAAGCCTATAGTATATTGTCTTTGCGTCTGCTTTGTAACTTCCCTATTTTAGATAGACTGCCTGTATAGATGTAAAAGGCAGAAAATATAAAGTAGCCTTAAAAAGTGAAAGAAAGTTGAAATAATTGTCAGTTCATACTCATACCAGATTGACATGTAGTCCCAAATAAACCAAATATGTATATACTTGATTATATATCTGCCAGATATTTATATTGTATGCAAATACATAAAATAATGTCTAGAAGTATAAAAAAACTGATAACATAGGTTAGCCTTGATACTAATCCTTTGAGGGTTAGTAGAGTTCAAGAAGTACTTCACTATTATTTCTCTTTTTTTTTTTTTTTTTTTTTTTTGTGGTACGCGGGCCTCTCACTGTTGTGGCCTCTCCCGTTGCGGAGCACAGGCTCCGCACGCGCAGGCTCAGCGGCCATGGCTCACGGGCCTAGCCACTCCACGGCATGTGGAATCTTCCCGGACCGGGGCAAGAACCCGTGTCCCCTGCATCGGCAGGCGGACTCTCAACCACTGTGCCACCAGGGAAGCCCTTATTTCTTTTTTTTTAGTTTTATGATGAGAATGCATTAATGTATTATCTATATATTTGAAACGTTGCTTATTATTCCTGTTATTGAGAACATGCCTCATATTGTTGCCAGATATCAAAAGGTTAACCAAAGCTTGCCTACTGAAGTGTAGATTCATGACCTTATATCTTATTTCATAAATGACCTAATGTCAGGCAGAGGAATGAGGAACAACATTTGTCTTACAGAATTCTCATCAAGGTGGTATTCAGCCTAAGAACATTAAACTTTTTCATCGTCTTCAAAGGGACTAAACTGCAGATCAATGTAAACAAGTCCAAATAAAACCTGCTTATCTCAGCTACCACATGGACCGATGTAGTAAAAACCATTAGTGACAGAGTCTTAGACGATTCAACAAAAATCCTATTTAAAAATTGCTCATTTCAATATGCAGCATTCCATTTAATAGAATACAATTCTGAGCCAGAAGTTTGGACTTATTTATGTAAATCTGACTTATTCCACATAAATAAGATATGTGGCTTAAGCCAGTTATTGACTCATGAACTTTTGTTGGCTTTCTCTAGATTTATTTAAAATGAAATGAATATTGAATAAAAGTACTAGGAAATGTATCATTTTACTTAAAGGATTACCAGAGTTTAACATAAATTAATGCCTTTGAAATTGGCTAAGTTGTTAAAATTGAGGGGTTAAGCATTAAAAAAATGCATTTGTGTTAGTGCATGTTCTGTAATCTTTTTTCTTGAAATAAAAATGTGTTAGAAATAGAAAATTGAGGGTTTGAAGATTCAGTATTCCAAGGATTTGATATAAATTGGAATAGCAATAAACATGAACAATTTAGACCACAGGAAAAATGAAACATTAGAATATTATTAAATGCTGAACAAGGAAAAATAATTTTTAGAAGACAAACTGTGTGTGTGTGTGCGTGTGCGTGTCTGCTATCTACATGCTAACTCATTGCATTTCTCTGATAACCATGAGTTTGAGCAGCTCTTCTATACCCTTGTGCCCTCTGTCCTCTCACTCCAGTCTCATGAGCCTCCTTCCTGTTCCTAATGTGTGATAAACACAACTCAACTACATGGCTATTATACTTTACTCTCTGTCTTGCTTAATTCCTCACTTCCTTTATCTCTCTGCTCAAAGGAAACCTATCAGGTGGTCTTCCCTAACAACTGGTAAAAGAGTAAACCACACACCCAATCTAATCAACACCTGGTACACCCTCCCTCCACCAAAACCACAGTCATCATTATTACTACTACCTTCCCTGCCTTCCCCACCATCCCAGCCTCACCTCCACCATTAATATCATCATAATTGCCTCGCCTCTTTACAGACTGTTTTTCTCATGGTGCTTGTCACCATCTGACATAGCATATATTTGTTTCTTTAATTTCTGTTTTCCTCCACTAGATTTTAAGTTCTTTAACAGCTGAGGCTTTGATTCATGGCTATATCTCCAGTCTCTTGGATAGATGGTGAAGCTTGGCATTTATAAGGTGCCAAATATATATTTGCAGATTGGATAAAAAATGATACAAAATTTATTTTTCCCAGTATAGAAAGTCAGGTTTTTAAATACCAACTTTTATTCAGTTTATATATTTCTCTTTGATAATATATGATATTATAGCATGAATCTATCTAAACTCTCTCTTAATCCCATTTGTATTGTCTTTTCCAGAAGTATTAGAATATTTTTTTTTACATCCTTATTGGAGTATAATTGTTTTACAATGGTGTGTTAGTTTCTGCTTTATAACAAAGTGAATCAGTTATACATATACATATGTTCCCATATCTCTTCCTTCTTGCGTCTCCCTCCCTCCCACCCTCCCTATCCCACCCCTCCAGGCGGTCACAAAGCACTGAGCTGATCTCCCTGTGCTATGCGGCTGCTTCCCACTAGCTATCTACCTTACGTTTGGTAGTGTATATATGTCCATGCCTCTCTCTCACTTTGTCACAGCTTACCCTTCCCACTCCCCATATCCTCAAGTCCATTCTATAGGAGGTCTGCGTCTTTATTCCTGCCTTACCCCTAGGTTCTTCATGACATTTTTTTTTCTTAAATTCCATATATATGTGTTAGCATACAGTATTTGTCTTTCTCTTTCTGACTTACTTCACTCTGTATGACAGACTCTAGGTCTATCCACCTCACTACAGATAGCTCAATTTCGTTTCTTTTTATGGCTGAGTAATATTCCATTGTATATATGTGCCACACCTTCTTTATCCATTCATCCGATAATAGACACTTAGGTTGTTTCCATCTCCTGGCTATTGTAAATAGAGCTGCAGTTAACATTTTGGAACATTACTCTTTTTGAATTTTGGTTTTCTCAGGGTATATGCCCAGTAGTGGGATTACTGGGTCATATGGTAGTTCTATTTGTAGTTTTTTAAGGAACCTCCATACTGTTCTCCATAGTGGCTGAACCAATTCACATTCCCACCAGCAGTGCAAGAGTGTTCCCTTTTCTCCACACCCTCTCCAGAATGTATTGTTTGTAGATTTTTTGATGATGGCCATTCTGACTGGTGTGAGATGATATCTCATTGTAGTTTTGATTTACATTTCTCTAATGATTAATGATGTTGAGCATTCTTTCATGTGTTTGTTGGCAGTCTGTATATCATCTTTGGAGAAATATCTATTTAGGTCTTCTGCCCATTTTTGGATTGGGTTGTTTGTTTTTTTGTTATTGAGCTGCATGAGCTGCTTATAAATTTTGGAGATTAATCCTTTGTCAGTTGCTTCATTTGCAAATATTTTCTCCCATTCTGAGGGTTGTCTTTTAGTCTTGTTTATGGTTACCTTTGCTGTGCAAAAGCTTTGAAGTTTCATTAGGTCCCATTTGTTTATTTTTGTTTTTATTTCCATTTCTCTAGGAGGTGGGTCAAAAAGGATCTTGCTGTGACTTATGTCATAGAGTGATCTGCCTATGTTTTCCTCTAAGAGTTTGATCATTTCTGGCCTTACATTTAGGTCTTTAATCCATTTTGAGCTTACTTTTGTGTATGGTGTTAGGGAGTGATCTAATCTCATACTTTTACATGTACCTGTCCAGTTTTCCCAGCACCACTTATTGAAGAGGCTGTCCTTTCTCCACTGTGCATTCCTGCCACCTTTATCAAAGATAAGGTGACCATATATGCGTGGGTTTATCTCTGGGCTTACTATCCTGTTCCACTGATCTATCTTTCTCTTTTTGTGCCATTACCATACTGTCTTGATTACTGTAGCTTTGTAGTATAGTCTGAAGTCAGGGAGCCTGATTCCTCCAGCTCCATTTTTCGTTCTCAAGATTGCTTTGGCTATTTGGGGTCTTTTGTGTTTCCAAAGAAATTGTGAAATTTTTTGTTCTAGTTCTGTGAAAAATGCCAGTGGTAGTTTGATAGGGATTGCATTGAATCTGTAGATTGCTTTGGGTAGTAGAGTCATTTTCACAATGTTGATTCTTCCAATCCCAGGACATGGTATATCTCTCCATCTATTTGTATCATCTTTAATTTCTTTCATCAGTGTCTTATAATTTTCTGCATAAAGGTCTTTTGTCTCCTTAGGTAGGTTTATTCCTAGATATTTTATTCTTTTTGTTGCAATGGTAAATGGGAGTGTTTTCTTGATTTCACTTTCAAATTTTTCATCATTAGTGTATAGGAATGCCAGAGATTTCTGTGCATTAATTTTGTATCCTGCTACTTTACCAAATTCATTGATTAGCTCTAGTAGTTTTCTGGTAGCATCTTTAGGATTCTCTGTGTGTAGTATTATGTCATCTGCAAACAGTGACAGCTTTACTTCTTCTTTTCTGAGCATTTTTTTTTTTAATTCGTGAAATTTTATAGTATATCTCAATGAATTGCAGAGCAAATCTCACTTCTTTGGTATTCATTTTCAAAGTTACCTGAGCAATTTTTATGTCTTTATTTTGTCTCCTTAAAAATAAGATTTATTTAGTCAATTTCCTAAAACAGGTGTAATTGCATAGAATTCAGAAGTTTATTAAGGAAACCAGACATCTAAAAAACTTTATAATTTGGGTGTTTTATTTTCTATTATGTTTTCTAATTGACAGGACACAGGGAAACTAATCTTAAGTTTAGGAACTTTATCAAAAATATTTTAAATATCTTTAATTTGTTAGATATACCCATCTTCTTTTCTATGTGTTCTAGGTTTGGTGGGGGGATGTCACACTTAAAAAAGTTCACACACACTCATAGATTTAAATTGCAACAACTACATCTTTTATTTTCTCCTCCTACTATTTTTTTTTTTGTGTGTGGTACATGGGTCTCTCACTGTTGTGGCCTCTCCCGTTGAGGAGCACAGGCTTCCGACGTGCAGGCTCAGTGGCCACTGCTCACGGGCCCAGCCACTCCGCAGCATGTGGGATCTTCCTGGACCGGGGCATGAACCCATGTCCCCTGCATCGGCAGGCAAACTCTAAACCACTGTGCCACCAGGGCAGCCCTCCTTCTACTATTTTTTATGTTTATTTCTCTCTCTCTCTCTCTCTCTCTCTCTCTCTTACTAGCCTTCTAATTTACATTTAAATCTGCATCTGTATTTATTCTGGTGCAGGATGTGAGATACAAATCTAAATTTACCTTTTCCCAAATATCCAATGCATTTTAATAATACTCTTTATGGATTCTCATTATTTTTCCACAATATGTAGCTATTAATTTCCTGATCTTTCTGTATGTATGATGGTCACGTATAATGAATGGTAGTATTATCACTCAATTCCTAATTTACACTTCTTATGTGTTACTCTTATTTTACTAATACCTCATATCTAACAACATTGTCTGAATTCTAGTTTACATAGTAATGTCTTTATCGCAGTATTAAAGGAAAAGCTCTAATATTTCTTCATTAAACATATTTATTGTACATTTTTTTCACTGTGTGACTTCCCTCTACTCTCTTAAGGATATCTTTTATTGAGCAGAAGATTTAAACAACTTAATTTAACAAACTTTATATAACAACCTTTAAGTAACTGTACAATACCATTGTTTTCAAGAAGTACAAATAATAATTACAAATACTGACTATATATTAGAAAATAGAGAAAGTCTGAACACATTTCAAGTAACTGGAATGATAGCATTTTATTTGACCTCAGTGGAATTGGGTGAAAACTCAATATTAAAAAAGGTAATTTAAAAATCCCCCTCCCTGACTTCAGACTATACTACAAAGCTACAGTTATCAAGACGGTATGGTACTGGCACAAAAACAGAAAGATAGATCAGTGGAACAGGATAGAAAGCCCAGAGATAAACCCATGCACATATGGACACCTTATCTTTGATAAAGGTGGCAGGAATGTACAGTGGAGAAAGGACAGCCTCTTCAATAAGTGGTGCTGGGAAAACTGGACAGGTACATGTAAAAGTATGAGATTAGATCACTCCCTAACACCATACACAAAAATAAGCTCAAAATGGATTAAAGACCTAAGTATAAGGCCAGAAACTATCAAACTCTTAGAGGAAAACATAGGCAGAACACTCTATGACATAAATCACAGCAAGATTCTTTCTGACCCACCTCCTAGAGTAATGGAAATAAAAACAAAAATAAACAAATGGGACCTAATGAAACTTCAAAGCTTTTGCACAGCAAAGGTAACCATAAACAAGACCAAAAGACAACCCTCAGAATGGGAGAAAATATTTGCAAATGAAGTTACCGACAAAGGATTAATCTCCAAAATTTACAAGCAGCTCATGCAGCTCAATAACAAAAAAACAAACAACCCAATCCAAAAATGGGCAGAAGACCTAAATAGACATTTCTCCAAAGAAGATATACAGACTGCCAACAAACACATGAAAGAATGCTCAACATCATTAATCATTAGAGAAATGCAAATCAAACCTACAATGAGATATCACCTCACACCAGTCAGAATGGCCATCATCAAAAAATCTACAAACAATACATTCTGGAGAGGGTGTGGAGAAAAGGAAACACTCTTGCACTGCTGGTGGGAATGTGAATTGGTTCAGCCACTATGGAGAACAGTATGGAGGTTCCTTAAAAAGCTACAAATAGAACTACCATATGACCCAGCAATCCCACTACTGGGCATATACCCTGAGAAAACCATAATTCAAAAAGAGTAATGTTCCAAAATGTTAACTGCAGCTCTATTTACAATAGCCAGGAGATGGAAACAACCTAAGTGCCCATCATCGGATGAATGGATAAAGAAGGTGTGGCACATATATACAATGGAATATTACTCAGCCATAAAAAGAAATGAAATTGAGCTATTTGTAATGAGGTGGATAGACCTAGAGTCTGTCATACAGAGTGAAGTAAGTCAGAAAGAGAAAGACAAATACCGTATGCTAACACATATATATGGAATTTAAGAAAAAAAAATGTCATGAAGAACCTAGGGGTAAGGCAGGAATAAAGACGCAGACCTCCTAGAGAATGGACTTGAGGTTATGGGGAGGGGGAAGGGTGAGCTGTGACAGGGCGAGAGAGAGTCATGGACATATACACACTAACAAACGTAGTAAGGTAGATAGCTAGTTGGAAGCAGCCGCATGGCACAGGGATATTGGCTTGGTGCTTTGTGACAGCCTGGAGGGGTGGGATAGGGAGGGTGGGAGGGAGGGAGACGCAAGAGGGAAGAGATATGGGAACATATGTATATGTATAACTGATTCACTTTGTTATGAAGCGGAAACTAACACACCATTGTGAAGCAATTATACCCCAATAAAGATGTTAAAAAAAAAATCCCCAAGTATTAGCAAATGAAATAATACACTTCTAAATAACCCATTATTTTTAAATGATATCACAATAGACATTATGAATTTGTGGCATATATGAACTTGTGAGCATCAGCTAAATAGTTCTTAGAGGCAAATATATAGAGAGATCTTTTTTTATTCTCACCAGTTGATTCTAGATACATGAATGTCACCAAGCCAATTAAATTTCCTATGCTTCAGTTTTTATCACTTTAAAACAGAAGTAACTCTTTACCTCATAAACTGGTTATAAACATTATAGAAGAGTCACCTATACAAAAGTGTTTTGTAAAGGAAAAGATAAATATAGCAACAACTTAGACTGACGTAAATAAAATTTGAGCTATCCAAACTTTTCATTTATTGTTTTGAAGCGAAAAAATAGGAATAGTAATTGTGTAAATTTAAATTCCTTACTATACTAAGTAAGTCCTATTGAAGCCATTAGATAGTTAAAATGCTTTGTTTATCCCATGAATATTATGAAAAGTGTAGTTCATTAACAAAATAATCTATTACTTTGAAATCATTATGAGCCCTAAAACAGATTTAGAGTTTTATCTGATTTTTATTGTTACATTCTCACTACTGTACTAACTGCATTCTGCCCAAGTAAATATACTGGTGCTTTAAAAGTAGATTGGATGAATCAGTGATGAAAAAATAGTGACTATGGGCCAACATCAAGCTGAAAAAAACAAGAACCCATAATCTTCATACGAGAGATGAAACTATGTGAAAAGAAGAAGAATTCAATGTGTCCGAGCTAAAGAAGTAAAAACATGATGGGTACAGTTAAACAAAATACAACTTTTTAAACTAGCACAGGAAAAATAGGGCAGGGGCATTCGATCTCATTAACAGGAATTTCAGTTTTAAATCAAAGTGAAAAATATAATCATTATAATATAGACATGGTCAGTAGAGTTGACTGTGTGAGAAATTGGCTAGTAATTTCAAAGGTCTTTGACATTTTAACGATATAATAGTATTTATCTTGGACCAGGTTAAAATCGTAAAGATATCGAAATTCAAAGAAGGAAGTCAAATGCATTTTTGGGGTAAGGAAGTTCGGGAGTCAATAATTCACATATTTTCTTTTATTCATAAGAAATGAAATTCAGTCTTTTATTTTTCTTCCCATCTAATATAGCAATACGGCAACTTTTGCCAAGCCAGAAAGATAAACATTTGGGTTGCTTTGGGTAAGTCCTTCTCTTTATTTTTCATCTTAAGGGCAGCCATGCTTTCCATTTTTCTGTAGTTCTCAAAATATTTCACTGTGCTTTTCTACATTTCATCTCTAAATTCTGCTTCATTAAATTTTTTAAAAGTGTCTCTAAAATTCATTTACTTTGTTTATATTCCAAGCCACCTAATGCTTGAATTTATTTGACTTTACATTTTAAATTATAGCTTTAACATTCTCTGACTCTAATCCTGGTTCTTATTTAAAAATGAAAATATTTTTCCCATTTAACTTTTTTCATTTTGATTATGTGATTGATTTTTATTTATATGTAAGTTTTTCTTTTCTATTATTTTTATATTTTATTGCAGTTTGCTCCCAATATCTATATATCATCAATGTTTATATCTATATCTATCTATCTATGTGCATATATTAAATGGGTCTTTATTTTCATTCACATAACTCTTGGAGAAAAGTATTTTGTTTCATCATGAGAACATGGAAATATTTTTAAAATCATATTTTCTGTTCTTTATGGGAGAGCTACTCTATGCCAATCCCTGTATTTAGATTATGGCCAGTCCTCAAAATTTTAGTTACTATTAAGCCAATCAGACATGTGAAAACTGAAGACCACAGAGAATAAGTAACTTGCCAAAACCAGCTTGTTACTGAGCAATTGAACCAGAATTGGTACCCACTTATTACGTCAGGTTTTTTGTTTGTTTGTTTCACTATATGTAACAGGTTGCCTGTGAATCAGAAAGTTAAAGATCTGACTGTAGCACTTTTGCAGTTTTTCTCTATTGCATCATTTAGAGTTTTGCTCTAGTGATGCTTTTCATTTTTTATTTTCCCTGTTATTTAAAATTTCAGTAATCTGACAAATGAATAGTGTTTTATACGTGTTATGAATTTGTCAAATTAACACTTATTAAGTGGAACACAGGGTGCTAGATAGCAAGCCTCAGTTTAAATCTGAGATTTGTTGCCTAGTACTCAACTTCTAGAGTTATTATGAAGTTTAAATAGCTGATAAATATAAAGCACAGTGCTCAGTGCACAGGCAGCAATCAATTAAACAACAGCAATCTTGCAGAGTGCCATTTTACTAAGGCAGTGGATATACTCTATGTTATTACTTGGATATCAAGACATGCTAGAGTGGAGTTTTTCATGGGATGGAAAGGTGAAGGGAACGTGTGAAGTATAGAGCAGTAGCTATGCTAATTTTACTTTTGTTTTGCTAGAGATGTGTAATGTGTCTAAACAATGTCCTGCCAACTCAGAAGCCAGGAGTAAAGGCACACAATTTTCTGAATCTTCTTGGTATTCAAAGAATATGATAGAAGAAGTGTCAGCTTAGTGAAGCTTCCTTCAGCATATCCAATTAGGGTCATTCACTCCATCGTCAGGGTGAATCTGGCAGACTGATCCACCTTCCTCCTGCCCCAGGAACTTCTAACTACATACTTTCTGTAAGATTTTTAAAAAGCTGATCAGATTACAGTTTCTCAAGAAATTCTTTCCTATTAAATTTCTTCCAACTATATTTCTGTATACTATGTTTCATATATCTAAATTAATTTCCATTTGTTCTCCTGATACAAATCATAAATTCTTTAGAAAGTGGCTTGTGGTTTGATTCAATAAGTCACATAAACTTATTTTATAAAATTATTGAACATTTATTGACTGCCTGGAGAATGTCTTGTAGCCAACTTTAAATAAGTACATTGGCATTTTATTTATGCCATGGAACTGGAATAATCAGAGATTTGGCAAGGGGTGAAATACATGTTTGAATAATTGAAACTTTTCTCAATAATTCAAAGGAATTTTCTTTTCTTAGAATTTTCTTAGAAAATTTCTTAGAAAAAATTTTCTTAGAAAGCAACTTGAAATACTTCTTGACCCTCTGTGTAAATAATAAGCCAGTTGAAATAACTTTTTAGCTTTCAGAGACAATAAAGAATTAGGCTCTTCCTTAAATTAATAAAATGTAATAGAAACATCATCTGTCTGTAGCACGTAATTAAATTATAATCCAAAGGCATACATAATAAAAGTCTGTTCAAGCAAATGCAATATATATATTTTTTAAGTGATCACTAAAATGTGACTTTGGAACAAGCAACAGATCCAATGTCAGATTTTCTAGTATTAGTCTCTCCTAAAGTTTAGTTTTCCTTCATTGGTATGTTCAAAACAATCACTATACTTCCCCAAAAGTAATCTCTGCACATATGAAAGGACAGTTCTGGTGGAAGCTATGAGGCTAGGTTAGTAAGTTAAGATTCTTGATAATTCTGAATATACTTTTAAAGGAATAACTGGTGAAAGTGTTTAGAGAACAGAAAGAGGGAAAAACAAGATGAAGGTCTCAACTGTTTTGTTAAGTGAAATAAACAAGAGACAGGGAAAACTCTTTGTCTCAGAAGCTCTCTATAATAAAGTGCTGGAGATAGATGGTTTATGCAATTTTTACAATGATTTTCTAAACAATTAGATCATCATAAGCACCATTTGTTCTGCAGAGTGCTCTCTGCTACAGTAGGTCTAAGTCTTCCCATTTGTTTTTATGGTTGGAGAGTTGAATGAAGGGGTATATTTATAATTGTTCTTCTGTAACATGTATAGGGTAACTGAAAAGTTTAGAGGAACATTCTCCAGTAGTGCCTGTTAAAGATATTTGTGAATGCCAGCCTTGGTGATGGTGTGTTGGGTGTGAGAGGGATGAATGCTTTGTGTAAGTTTGTATGGAGGAAGGCTAGAATTACAAAGATGTCCAGTGTCAAACAACTTTACTTTGCTTTCCTCATTCTCTAATTTGATACAGAATTTAATATCTTAATTTAATTAAACTTTATACTAAGTTTTTAAAGTTTTTGTTCTAAACTTCTACTGGATATATCCACCGCAGAAAGCCACATTGCATATTTCATATGTTTGATGTGAACTAATTGTAAATAAAGTAAAATATTATCAAAACCTTACCTGTAGACAGTAACAAGAGAAATAGTTGTGTTTAAAAATATCAGTAACAGATCCTTCTACATTACAAAACATAATCATTGCCATCCTTGCAAACGAGGCACAAGTCACATTAATCTAACCAAGAGGAAGTTATCCAGATAAACATGTGGATCTCTGTAAAAACCATTTGAAACAATAAAGAGCAATAGAACCTTGCAATTATTTCCATTCAGTTGAATGATATAATATTACACAGTTTCATTTTCAAAGATAGAAATAATCTTAATAAAACAGAAATAAATTCTGTTAGTGTGTGATTCTTCAAAATAAGAATTAGTAGCATCAACATATAGTAAACATATATAGTAAATATGCATGTTGCAGTAGCTTCTAAATACTATTACTCTTCATCACAGGGCTAATTGTATGATTAGAGGTACAATAATTGTTAATATTGTAATTAGCATTGATTTCAAACACATTGAATTGTATATCAAAGTAATTATAATGTGTTTTGCCTTTTTGATTTCACATTTGTTACAAGTACTAAAATTGTATTATTAACTAAAATTTCTTTTTATTTAATGCTGTAATCTTATGTTTTATTACATTTGCAGAATGCAGCTGTGAAATTATATTATTAAAAATATTCTTGAAATTGCTTCACCCTCTCCAAACATACCTCAAACCTTGCCAAAATTACATTTAGGAAAGAGAAAATAAGACACTCTGAAGTAGTGAGAGTTTTAAGATGAGAGGTTTAAATGCACAGCCTGAATTTTTTGACAAATAATATTCACACTCAATGCATAAAATTCAAGCACTTTTTGTATATTAACTGTAATCACGAATGTATGCATATGTTGTGTTTGTCTGCTTTTTTTAAAATCAAGAATGTCTTTTTTCCCCTTACATCTCTCCAAATTAGTTTCATTTCTAAAAAAAAAAGTATACTAACAGAAGTTGAGCTCTACTGTGATAATTGGTTTGGTTTTTTTTGTGTGGGCACCCCGAGCAGCTGGAGGTCCAGCACAAGAGCTTCTGTAGATGATGCCAAACTATGTCTCAGAGCTTTAAGCCCATGTATATTTTTGTACCCTCTTTCATTCATGATAACATGATCTAATGATGTAAATGAAAATCACAAGTTTTAAAAAATTATTACAAAGTCCAGAATGAGGTTTAAACAGAATCAGAATTCTGATTCAATTAAGATATTAAACTGATACCATTGCCCAAAGCGTTGGGATTATTCTATACATAGATATTGTTTCACAAATAAGAGAACTACTTGGATAGTGTAATCATCTGAAACTGTGCTAATTGTAAGAAAAGGGAAACCCATAAAACCATCTGTAATGGAAGAGTTTGTAAGGCTCTGTTGAATATATATTACAGGGAAAGAACTCTGAAATTTAAAGTGACATTCCTCAATCTGTACTCCGTGGGCAAAAAATTTCTTTAATAAAGGGATGGGGTGTAAATTTGTAAATTATATAAGGAAAAAGAATTAGCAGATTATCCATGACCTTGAACTAGACGAAGAATTCTTGAATGAACACAAAAAGCTTTATGTAATAAATATTTATAAGTTTGGACTTTATTAAAAGTAAAAAACTGTTCATCTAAGAACTCCACTTACAGAATAAGAAACAAGATACCTATGGAGAGAAGATATTTGCAATACATACATTTGACAAAAAGCGTATCTAATATAAATGTATATGTTTATGAGTCAGGCTTCTGTATCTGCTCCACATTTGCAGACATGGAGGGCTGACTGTAGTATGCCATTTTATATAAGGATTGTGAGCATCCATGGACTTCGTTATTGACAGGGGTGCTGGTACACATCTCCTGTAGGTACTGAGGGCAACTGTATATGTATGTATATATATGTATACACATAAATGCATACTTGTGTGTATGTGTGTGTGTTCATTACTTGCAATCAGTAACATATTTAGATAATGCTATAGAAAAGTAGGCAAAAAAATTGTGTAGACACTTTGTAAAAGAAAATAAAGAAAATAATCTAAACATCATTCAACAAGGAATATTTAAAATCTCACAAGAATGGCTAACATTGAAAAGACAAACAGTAAATATCAAGTGTTGAGGATGGTGGAAAAAAAACAGAACTCATGGTATTGATAAATTGTTACTACTTTAGAAAACTGTTTGGCAGTATCTGTTAAAGCTAAACATACGTATTATCCATTACCTAGTAGTCTCATTCTGGTGATTATTCCAACAAAAATGCCTTCACATATTCACCAACAGACAAAGTAACATTACTTTGTAATAGCTAAAACTGTCAAATGTCCATCATTCTTAAAATGGATAAATGTAGTGTGTGTATAGCAGGTGAAGCCAACAGTTCTCTAATACCAAAACTAAACAAATCAGTACGAAAAAGGGAAATGATAGACCATTATCTCTCATGAAATTAAGTGTAAAAATTCCCAATAAAATATTAGCAAATTGCATCCAGCAATGCATACAAATAATTGCAAACATGGTTAAGTTGGGTTGATTCCAAGTATGTAATATTGGTTCAATATCTAAAAATGAATCGATGATCAGTTTTATGAGGAGCCTCCATACAGTTTTCTATAGTGGTTGTACCAATTTAGAGTCCCACCAACAATTTACTAGGGTTCCCTTTTCTCCACATCCTCAACAACATTTGTTATTTGTAAACTTTTTGATGACAACCATCTTGACAGGTGTGAGGTGATATCCTGGTTTTGATTTGCATTTCTCTGAGAATAATGTTGAGTATTTTTTCAAATGTGTGTTAGCCATCTGTATTCTTCTTTGAAAAACTGTCTATTCAGATCTTCTGCCCATTTTTTAATTGGATTGTTTGGGTTTTTTTGATATTGAGTTGTATGAGCTGTTTATATATTTTGAATATTAACTCCTTATTTGTCATATCATTTGAAAATATTTTCTCCCATTCAGCAGGTTGTCTTCATTTTGACTTTTTTTTTTTTTTTGCTGTGCGAGAGCTTTTAAGTTAAATTAAGTCCCATTTATCTATTTTTGTTTTGTTTCTTTTGCCTTAGGAGACATGTCAAAAAAATACTGCTATGATTTGTGTGAAAGAGTGTTCTGCCTATGTTCTCTTCTAGAAGTTTTATGGTTTCAGGTCTTACATTTAGGTCTTTAATCCATTTTGAGCTTATTTTTGTATATGGTGTGAGGTAATATTCTAATCTCATTATTTTACATGTACCTGTCTAGTTTTCCCAGCACCACTTATTGAAGAGATTGTCTTTTCCCCATTGTATATTCTTGCCTCCTTTGTCATAGATTAATTGACCATGAACACATGGGTTTATTTCTGGGCTATCTGTTCTGTTCCATTGATTTATAGGTCCTTTTTGTGCCAGTATCATACTGTTTTGATTACTGTAACTTTGTAATATAGTCTGAAGTCAGGGAACATTATGCCTCTAATCATTTTTCTCAAGATTGCTTTGGCAATTGCTTTTGTGGTATCATATCAATATTAGGATTATTTGTTCTAGTTCTGTGAAAATGTCATGGATATTTTGATAGGGGTTGCATTAAATCTGTATATTGCTTTGGGTACTATAGACATTTTAACAATATTAATTCTTGTTACAATGTTCATTAATTCTTACAATCCAAGAACACATGATATCTCTCCATTTCTTTGTACTATTTTCAAATTCCTTCATCAATGTTTTACAGTTTTCAAGGTATAGGTCTTTCACTTCCCTGGTTAAGTTATTCCTAGGTATTTTATTCCTTGTTGAAATTGTTTCCTTGATTTCAATTTCTGATACTTCATTACTAGTATATAGAAAAGCAACAGATTTCTGTATACTAATCTTGTATCCTGCAACTTTACTGAATTCATCCATTAGTTCTAATTGATTTTTTGATGCAGACTTTCGAATTTTCTATATATAGTATCAAGTCATCTGCAGAGTGATAGGTTTATTTTTTCCCTTCCAATTTGGGTGCGTTTTGTTTCTTTTTGTTGTCTGATTTCTGTGGCTAGAACTTCCAATACTATGTTAAATAGAAGTAGCAAGAGTGGCCTTCCTTGTCTTGTTCCTGATTTTAGAGGAAAGGCTTTCAGGTTTTCATCATTGAGTATGTTGTTAGCTGTGGGTTTGTCATAAAAGGCCTTTATCATGTTGAGATATGTTCCCTCTGTACCAACTTTGGTAAGAGTTTTTGTCATGAATGAATATTGAATTTGTCAAAAGCCTTTTCTGTGTTTACTGAGATGATCATGTGATTTTTTAAAAAATTTCTCCTCTTGTTAATGTGGTGTATCTCATTGATTTGCAAATACTGAACCATCCTTGCATCCCTGGAATAAATCAAACTAGATCATGGTGTATTATTCTTTTTATACATTGTTGAATTTGGTTTGTTAATATTGTGTTGATGATATCTGCAACTATATTCATTAGAGATATCAACACTTAATTTTTTTGTAGTGTCTTTGTCTGGTTATGGTGTCAGAGTAATGGTGGCCTCATAAAATGAACTTGGGAATGTTCCCTCCTCCTCAATTTTTTGGAATAGTTTGAGAAGAATATGTATTAGCTCTTCATATGTTTGCTAGAATTCTCCTGTGAAGACACCCAGTCCTGGACTTTTGTTTGACAGGAGAATTTTTATTACAAATTCAATCTTAGTACTAGCAATGGTCTATTCAGATTGTCTATTTCTGCCTGATTCAGTTTTGGAAGGTTGTAAGTTTACAGAAATTTGTCCATTTCTTCTATGTTGTTCAACTTATTGGCATGTAACTGTTCAGAGTGTTCTCGTGATTTTTTCTGTCTCTGTAGTATCAGTTGTATATATACAATGGATTATTATTCACTAATAGAAAGGAATGAAACTCTGTAATTTGCAATAATGTGGATGGACCTAGAGAGTATTATGCTTAGTGAAATATGTCAGGCAAAGCAAATACTCTATGTTATCACTTATATGTGGAATCTAAAAAAATAAAACAAGTGAATGCATATAGCAAAACAGAAACATACAGATATAGAGAACAAAGTGGTGGTTGCCAGGGGATTAAGAGGCACAAACTACCATGTACAAACTAAATAAGCAACAAGCATATGTTGTACAGCACAGGGAAATAGATCCATTATTTTGTAATAAATTTAAATGAGGTACTATGAAGTATACCTGAAACTAATATAGTAAATTAACTATACTTCAATCTAAAATATATGAATCAATGTAATCTACCATATCAGTTGACTAAGGAAGAAACATCATGTGACCATATTCATTGATATGGAAAATCCAGCACTCATTCTTGATAAAACTATTGCTAAGTTAGTAAGAGGAGAACTAACCCCAACTTGTTCAGAAGACCTGGGGGGAAAATCCCTAAAAATACTATCATACTTAATGTTGAGAGACTAGGCAATTTTTCTTTAGGATTAATAATAAATGCCTGCTTTCCTCATTTTATTTTTATTTTATATATTTTTTTATTTTTTTAAACATCTTTATTAGAGTATAATTGCTCTACAATGGTGTGTTAGTTTCTGCTTTATAGCAAAGTGAATCAGTTATACGTATACATATGTTCCCATATCTCTTCCCTCTTGCATCTCCCTCCCTCCCACCCTCCCTATCCCACCAGTCTAGGTGGTCACAAAGCACCGAGCTGATCTGCCTGTGCTATGCGGCTGCTTCCCACTAGGTATCTATTTTACGTTTGGTAGTGTATATATGTCCATACCATTCACATTGTCACAGCTTACCCTTCCCCCTCCCAACATCCTCACGTCCATTCTCTAGTAGGTCTGTGTCTTTATTCCCATCTTGCCCCTAGTTTCTTCATGACTTTTATTTTCTTCTTAGATTCCATATATATGTGTTAGCATACAGTATTTGTTTTTCTCTTTCTGACTTACTTCACTCTGTATGACAGACTCTAGGTTCATCCACCTCACTACAAATAACTCAATTTCGTTTCTTTTTATGGCTGAGTAATATTCCATTGTATATATGTGCCACATCTTCTTTATCCATTCATCTGTTGATGGACACCTAGGCTGCTTCCATGGCCTGACTACTGTAAATAGAGCTGCACTGAACATTTTGCTACATGATTCTTTTTGAATTATGGTTTTCTCAGGGTATAGGCCCAGTAGTGGGATTGCTGGGTCATATGGTAGTTCTATTTTTAGTTTTTAAAGTAACCTCCATACTGTTCTCCATAGTGGCTGTATCAATTTACATTCCCACCAACAGTGCAAGAAGGTTCTGTTTTCTCCACACCCTCTCCAGCATTTATTGTTTGTAGATTTTTTGATCATGGCCATTCTGACTGCTGTGAGGTGATATCTTACTGTAATTTTGATTTGCATTTCTCTAATGATTAATGATATTGAGCATTCTTTCATGTGTTTGTTGGCAATCTGTATATCTTCTTTGGAGAAATGTCTATTTAGGTCTTCTGCTCATTTTTGGATTGGGTTGTTTCTTTTCTGATATTGAGCTACATGAGCTGCTTGTAAACTTTGGAGATTAATCCTTTGTCAGTTGCTTCATTTGCAAATATTTTCTCCCATTCTGAGGGTTGTCTTTTGGTCTTGTTTATGGTTACCTTTGCTGTGCAAAAGCTTTGAAGTTTCATTAGGTCCCATTTGTTTATTTTTGTTTTTATTTCCATTTCTCTAGGAGGTGGGTCAAAAAGGATCTTGCTGTGACTTATGTCATAGAGTGATCTGCCTATGTTTTCCTCTAAGAGTTTGATAGTGTCTGGCGTTACATTTCGGTGTTTAATCCAATTTGAGTTTTTTTTTTTTTTTTGTATATGGTATTAGGGAGTGTTCTAATTTCGTACTTTTACCTGTACCTGTCCAGTTTTCCCAGCACCACTTATTGAAGAGGCTGTCTTTTCTCCACTGTATATTCTTACCTCCTTTATCAAAGATATGGTGACCATATATGTGTGCATTTATCTCTGTGCTTCTATCCTGTTCCATTGATCTATATTTCTGTTTTTGTGCCAGTACCATACTGTCTTGATTACTGTAGCTTTGTAGTATAGTCTGAAGTCACTGTGCCTTATTCCTCCAGCTCCGTTTATCTTTCTCAAGATTGCTTTGGCTATTTGGGGTATTTTGTGTTTCCATAGAAATTGTGAATTTTTTTTGTTCTAGTTCTGTGAAAAATGCCAGTGGTAGTTTGATAGGGATGGCTTTGAATCTGTAGATTGCTTTGGGTCGTAGAGTCATTTTTGCAGTGTTGATTCTTCCAATCTGAGCACATCGTATATCTCTCCATCTATTTGTATCATCTTTCATTTCTTTCATCAGTGTCTTATAATTTTCTGCATACAGGTCTTTTGTCTCCTTAGGTAGGTTTATTCCTAGGTATTTTATTCTTTTCTTACAGTGGTAAATGGGAGTGTTTTCTTAATTTCACTTTCAGATTTTTCATCTTTAGTGTACAGAAATACTAGAGATTTCTGTGCATTAATTTTGTATCCTGCTACTTTACCAAATTCATTGATTAGCTCTAGTAGTTTTCTGGTAGCATCTTTAGGATTCTCTATGTATAGTATCATGTCCTCTGCAAACAGTGACAGCTTTATTTCTTCTCTTCTAATATGGATTCCTTTTATTTCTTTTTCTTCTCTGATTGCGGTGGCTAAAACTTCCAAAACTATGTTGAATACTAATAGTGAGAGTGGGCAACCTTGTCTCGTTCCTGACCTTAGCTGAAATGGTTTCAGTTTACACCATTGAGGATGATGTTGGCTGTGGGTTTGTCATATATGGCCTTTATTATGTTGAGGAAAGTTCCCTCTATGCCTAACTTCTGCAGGGTTTTTATAATAAATGGGTGTTGAATTTTGTTGAAAGCTCTCTCTGCATCAGTTGAGATGGTAATATGGTTTTTCTCCTTCAATTTGTTAATATGGTATATCTCATTGATTGATATGCAGATATTGAAGAATCCTTGCATTCCTGGGATAAACCCCATTTGATCATGCTGTATGATCCTTTTAATGTGCTGTTGGATTCTGTTTGCTAGTATTTTGTTGAGGATTTTTGCATCTATGTTCGTCAGTGATATTGGCCTGTAGTTTTCTTTCTTTGTGACATCTTTGTCTGGTTTTCATATAAGAGTGATGGTGGCCTTGTAGAATGAATTTGGGAGTGTTCCTCCCTCTGCTATATTTTGGAAGATTTTCAGAAGTATAGGTGTTAGCTCTTCTCTAAATGTTTGATAGAATTCGCCTGTGAAGCCATCTGGGCTTGGGTGTTTTTTTTTTTTGTTGGAAGAGTTTTAATCACAGTTTCAATTTCAGTTCTTGTGACTGGTCTGTTCATATTTTCTATTTCTTCCTGGTTCAGTCTCTGAAGGTTGTGCATTTCTAAGAATTTGTCCATTTCTTCCAGGTTGTCCATTTTATTGGCATATAGTTGCTTGTAGGACTCTCTCATGATCTTTTGTATTTCTTTTTTTTTTTAATTTTTATTTTTTTATTTTTTTTTTTTTTATTTTTTATTTTTATTTTTTAACATCTTTATTGGGGTATAATTACTTTACAATGGTGTGTTAGTTTCTGCTTTATAACAAAGTGAATCAGTTATACATATACATATGTTCCCATATCTCTTCCCTCTTGCGTCTCCCTCCCTCCCACCCTCCCTATCCCACCCCTCCAGGCTGTCACAGAGCACCGAGCCAATATCCCCGTGCCATGTGGCTGCTTCCAACTAGCTATCTACCTTACTACGTTTGTTAGTGTGTATATGTCCATGACTCTCTCTCGCCCCGTCACAGCTCACCCTTCCCCCTCCCCATAACCTCAAGTCCGTTCTCTAGGAGGTCTGCGTCTTTATTCCTGCCTTACCCCTAGGTTCTTCATGACATTTTTTTTTTTTTTCTTAAATTCCATATATATGTGTTAGCATACTGTATTTGTCTTTTTCGTTCTGACTTACTTCACTGTGTATGACAGACTCTAGGTCTATCCACCTCATTACAAATAGCTCAATTTCGTTTCTTTTTATGGCTGAGTAATATTCCATTGTATATATGTGCCACATCTTCTTTATCCATTCATCCGATGATGGGCACTTAGGTTGTTTCCATCTCCGGGCTATTGTAAATAGAGCTGCGATGAACATTTTGGTACATGACTCTTTTTGAATTTCGGTTTTCTCAGGGTATATGCCCAGTAGTGGGATTGCTGGGTCATATGGTAGTTCTATTTGTAGTTTTTTAAGGAACCTCCATACTGTTCTCCATAGTGGCTGAACCAATTCACATTCCCACCAGCAGTGCAAGAGGGTTCCCTTTTCTCCACACCCTCTCCAGCATTTATTGTTTCTAGATTTATTGATGATGGCCATTCTGACTGGTGTGAGATGATATCTCATTGTAGTTTTGATTTGCATTTCTCTAATGATTAATGATGTTGAGCATTCTTTCATGTGTTTGTTGGCAGTCTGTATATCTTCTTTGGAGAAATGTCTATTTAGGTCTTCTGCCCATTTTTGGATTGGGTTGTTTGTTTTTTTGTTGTTGAGCTGCATGAGCTGCTTGTAAATTTTGGAGATTAATCCTTTGTCAGTTGCTTCATTTGCAAATATTTTCTCCCATTCTGAGGGTTGTCTTTTGGTCTTGTTTATGGTTTTCTTTGCTGTGCAAAAGCTTTGAAGTTTCATTAGGTCCCATTTGTTTATTTTTGTTTTTATTTCCATTACTCTAGGGGGTGGGTCAGAAAGAATCTTGCTGTGATTTATGTCATAGAGTGTTCTGCCTATGTTTTCCTCTAATAGTTTGATAGTTTCTGGCCTTATATTTAGGTCTTTAATCCATTTTGAGTTTATTTTTGTGTATGGTGTTAGGGAGTGTTCTAATTTCATTCTTTTACATGTACCTGTCCAGTTTTCCCAGCACCATTTATTGAAGAGGCTGTCCTTTTTCCACTGTACATTCCTGCCACCTTTATCAAAGATAAGGTGTCCATATGTGCATGGGTTTATCTCTGGGCTTTCTATCCTGTTCCATTGATCTATCTTTCTGTTTTTGTGCCAGTACCATACTGTCTTGATAACTGTAGCTTTGTAGTATAGTCTGAAGTCAGGGAGCCTGATTCCTCCAGTTCCTTTTTTTGTTCTCAAGATTGCTTTGGCTATTCGGGGTCTTTTGTGTTTCCATACAAATTGCGAAATTTTTTGTTCTAGTTCTGTGAAAAATGCCAGTGGTAGTTTGATAGGGATTGCATTGAATCTATAGATTGCTTTGGGTAGTAGAGTCATTTTCACAATGTTGATTCTTCCAATCCAAGAACATGGTATATGTCTCCATCTATTTGTATCATCTTTAATTTCTTTCATCAGTGTCTTATAGTTTTCTGCATACAGGTCTTTTGTCTCCTTAGGTAGGTTTATTCCTAGATATTTTATTCTTTTTGTTGCAATGGTAAATGGGAGTGTTTTCTTGATTTCACTTTCAGATTTTTCATCATTAGTATATAGGAATGCCAGAGATTTCTGTGCATTAATTTTGTATCCTGCTACTTTACCAAATTCATTGATTAGCTCTAGTAGTTTTCTGGTAGCATCTTTAGGATTCTCTATGTATAGGATCATGTCATCTGCAAACAGTGACAGCTTTACTTCTTCTTTTCCGATTTGTATTCCTTTTATTTCCTTCTCTTCTCTGATTGCTGTGGCTAAAACTTCCAAAACTATGTTGAATAAGAGTGGTGAGAGTGGGCACCCTTGTCTTGTTCCTGATCTTAGTGGAAATGCTTTCAGTTTTTCACCATTGAGGATGATGTTTGCTGTGGGCTTGTCGTATATGGCCTTTATTATGTTGAGGAAAGTTCCCTCTATGCCTACTTTCTGCAGGGTTTTTATCATAAATGGGTGTTGAATTTTGTCAAAAGCTTTCTCTGCATCTATTGAGATGATCATATGGTTTTTCTCCTTCAGTTTGTTAATATGGTTTATCACATTGATAGATTTGCGTATATTGAAGAATCCTTGCATTCCTGGAACAAACCCCACCTGATCATGGTGTATGATCCTTTTAATGTGCTGTTGGATTCTGTTTGCTAGTATTTTGTTGAGGATTTTTGCATCTATGTTCATCAGTGATATTGGTCTGTAGTTTTCTTTCTTTGTGACATCCTTGCCTGGTTTTGGTATCAAGGTGATGGTGGCCTCGTAGAATGAGTTTGGGAGTGTTCCTCCCTCTGCTATATTTTGGAAGAGTTTGAGAAGGATAGGTGTTAGCTCTTCTCTAAATGTTTGATAGAATTCGCCTGTGAAGCCATCTGGTCCTGGGCTTTTCTTTGTTGGAAGATTTTTAATCACAGTTTCAATTTCAGTGCTTGTGATTGGTCTGTTCATATTTTCTATTTCTTCCTGATTCAGTCTTGGCAGGTTGTGCATTTCTAAGAATTTGTCCATTTCTTCCAGATTGTCCATTTTATTGGCATAGAGTTGCTTGTAGTAATCTCTCATGATCTCTTTTATTTCTGCAGTGTCAGTTGTTACCTCTCCTTTTTCATTTCTAATTCTATTGATTTGAGTCTTCTCCCTTTTTTTCTTGATAAGTCTGGCTAGTGGTTTATCTATTTTGTTTATCTTCTCAAAGAACCAGCTTTTAGTTTCATTGATCTTTGCTATTGTTTCCTTCATTTCTTTTTCATTTATTTCTGATCTGATTTTTATGATTTCTTTCCTTCTGCTAGCTTTGGGGTTTTTTTGTTCTTCTTTCTCTAATTGCTTGAGGTGCAAGGTTAGGTTGTTTATTCTAGATGTCTCCTGCTTCTTAAGGTGGGCTTGTATTGCTATAAACTTCCCCCTTAGAACTGCTTTTGCTGCATCCCACAGGTTTTGGGTCGTTGTGTCTCCATTGTCATTTGTTTCTAGGTATTTTTTGATTTCCTCTTTGATTTCTTCAGTGATCACTTCATTATTAAGTAGTGTATTGTTTAGCCTCCATGTGTTTGTATTTTTTACAGATCTTTTCCTGTAATTGATATCTAGTCTCATGGCGTTGTGGTCAGAAAAGATACTTGATACAATTTCAATTTTCTTAAATTTGCCAAGGCTTGATTTGTGACCCAAGATATGATCTATCCTGGAGAATGTTCCGTGAGCACTTGAGAAAAATGTGTATTCTGTTGTTTTTGGATGGAGTGTCCTATAAATATCAATTAAGTCCATCTTGTTTAATGTATCATTTAAAGCTTGTGTTTCCTTATTTATTTTCATTTTGGATGATCTGTCCATGGGTGAAAGTGGGGTGTTTAAGTCCCCTACTATGAATGTGTTACTGTCAATTTCCCCTTTTATGGCTGTTAGTATTTGCCTTATGTATTGAGGTGCTCCTATGTTGGGTGCATAAATATTTACAATTGTTATATCTTCTTCTTGGATCGATCCCTTGATCATTATGTAGTGTCCTTCTTTGTCTCTTTTAATAGTCCTTATTTTAAAGTCTATTTTGTCTGATATGAGAATTGCTACTCCAGCTTTCTTTTGGTTTCCATTTGCATGGAATATCTTTTTCCATCCCCTTACTTTTAGTCTGTATGTGTCTCTAGGTCTGAAGTGGGTCTCTTGTAGACAGCATATGTAAGGGTCTTGTTTTTGTATCCATTCAGCTAATCTGTGTCTTTTGGTGGGAGCATTTAGTCCATTTACATTTAAGGTAATTATCGATATGTATGTTCCTATTCCCATTTTCTATATTGTTTTGGGTTCGTTATTATAGGTCTTTTCCTTCTCTTGTGTTTCTTGCCTAGAGAAGATCCTTTAGCATTTGTTGTAAAGCTGGTTTGGTGGTGCTGAACTCTCTCAGCTTTTGCTTGTCTGTAAAGGTTTTTATTTCTCCATCAAATCTGAATGAGATCCTTGCTGGGTAGAGTAGTCTTGGTTGCAGGTTTTTCTCCTTCATCACTTTCAGTATGTCCTGCCACTCCCTTCTGGCTTGTAGGGTTTCTGCTGAAAGATCAGCTGTTAACCTTATGGGGATTCCCTTATGTGTTATTTGTTGTTTTTCCCTTGCTGCTTTTAATATGCTTTCTTTGTATTTAATTTTTGACAGTTTGATTAATATGTGTCTTGGCGTATTTCTCCTTGTATTTATCCTGTATGGGACTCTCTGTGCTTCCTGGACTTGATTAACTATTTCCTTTCCCATATTAGGGAAGTTTTCAACTATAATCTCTTCAAATATTTTCTCAGTCCCTTTCTTTTTCTCTTCTTCTTCTGGAACCCCTATAATTCGAATGTTGGTGCGTTTAATGTTGTCCCAGAGGTCTCTGAGACTGTCCTCAGTTCTTTTCATTCTTTTTTCTTTATTCTGCTCTGCAGTAGTTATTTCCACTATTTTATCTTCCAGGTCACTTATCCGTTCTTCTGCCTCAGTTATTCTGCTATTGATCCCATCTAGAGTATTTTTAATTTCATTTATTGTGTTGTTCATCATTGCTTGTTTCATCTTTAGTTCTTCTAGGTCCTTGTTAACTGATTCTTGCATTTTGTCCATTCTATTGTCCATTCTGTCTCCAAGATTTCGGATCAACCTTACTATCATTATTCTGAATTCTTTTTCAGGTAGACTGCCTATTTCCTCTTCATTTGTTAGGTCTGGTGCATTTTTATCTTGCTCCTTTATCTGCTGTGTGTTTTTCTGTTTTCTCATTTTGCTTATCTTACTGTGTTTGGGGTCTCCTTTTTGCAGGCTGCAGGTTCGTAGTTCCTCCTGTTTTTGATGTCTGTCTCCAGTGGCTAAGGTTGGTTCAGTGGGTTGTGTAGGCTTCCTGGTGGAGGGGACTAGTGTCTGTGTTGTGGTGGAAGAGGCTGGATCTTGTCTCTCTAGTGGGCAGGTTCACGTCTGGTGGTGTGTTTTGGGGTGTCTGTGGCCTTATTATGATTTTAGGCAGCCTCTCTGCTAATGGGTGGGGTTGTGTTCCTGTTTTGCTAGTTGTTTGGCACAGGTTGTCCAGCACTGTGGCTTGCTGGTCGTTGAGTGAAGCTGGGTGCTGGTGTTAAGATGGAGGTCTCTGGGAGATTTTTGCCGTTTGATATTATCTGGAGCTGGGAGGTCTCTTGTGAACCAGTGTCTTGAAGTTGGCTCTCCTACCTCAGAGGGAGAGCCCTGCCTCCTGGCTGGAGCACCAAGAGCCTTTCATCCACACGGCTCAGAATAAAAGGGAGAAAAAGTAGAGGGAATTAGTAGACGTATGAGGAAAGAAAGAAGGAAAGGAGGGAAGGAAGGAGGGAAGGAAGGAAGGAAGGAAGAAAGAAAGAAAGAAGCAAAGAAGGAAAGAGGGCAAGAAGGAACGAAAGGAGGGAGGGAGGGAGGGAGGAAGGAAGGAGGGAAAGAAGGAAAAACAAAAAGAAAGAAGATACAGTAAAAATAAAATAAAGTATAATAAAGTTATTGAATTAAAAAATTCTTAATTAGAAAAAAAAAAAAAAAGGACGGATAGAACCTTAGGACAAATGTTGGAAGCAAAGCTGTACAGACAAAGTCTTACACAGAAGCGTACACATACACCCTCACAAAAAGAGGTAAAGGGGGAAAAAACATAAATCTTGCTGTCAGAGACCACCTCCTCACTTTGGGATAATTCGTTGTCTAAAGGAGGGAAGGAAGGAGGGAAGGAAGGAAGGAAGGAAGGAAGAAAGAAAGAAGCAAGGAAGGAAAGAAGGCAAGAAGGAACGAAAGGAGGGAGGGAGGAAGGAAGGAAGGAGGGAAAGAAGGGAAAACAGAAAGAAGATACAGTAAAAATAAAATAGAGTATAATAAAGTTATTGAATTAAAAAATTCTTAATTAGAAAAAAAAAAAAAAAGGGACGGATAGAACCTTAGGACAAATGTTGGAAGCAAAGCTATACAGACAAAGTCTTACACAGAAGCGTACACATACACCCTCCCAAAAAGAGGTAAAGGGGGAAAAATCATAAATCTTGCTGTCAGAGACCACCTCCTCAATTTGGGATGATTCGTTGTCTAAAGGAGGGAAGGAAGGAAGGAAAGAAAGAAAGAAAGAAAGGACGAAGGTAAAGTATAATAACGTTCTTAAAATTAAAATTGATTATTAAGAAAAAAAATTTTAAGAAAAAACCATGGACGGATAGAACCTAGGACAAATGGTGGAAGCAAGACTATACAGACAAGATCTCACACAGAAGCATACACATACACATTCACAAAAAGAGGAATAGGGAGAAAAATCATAGATCTTGCTCCCAAAGTCCACCTCCTTAATTTGGGATGATTGGCTGTCTATTCATGTATTCCACAGATGCAGGGTACATCAAGTTGATTGTGGAGCTTTAATCCGCTGCTTCTGAGGCTGCTGGGAGAGATTTCCCTTTCTCTTCTTTGTTCTCACAGCTCTCAGGGGCTCAGCTTTGGATTTGGCCCTGCCTCTGCGTGAAAGTCGCTGGAGGGCGTCTGTTTTTTGCTCAGACAGGATGGGGTTAAAGGAGCCGCTGATTCGGGGGTTCTGGCGTACGGAGGCCGGCGGCGGGGAGGGAGGGGCACGGAATGCGGGGCGGGCCTGCGGCGGCAAAGTCCGGCGTGACTCTGCACCAGCCCGAGGCCCGCCGCGCGCTCTCCCGGGGAAGTCGTCTCCGGATCCCGGGAACCCGGCAGTGGCGGGCTGCACAGGCTCCACGGAAGAGGGGAGCGGAGAGCGACCTGCGCTCGCGCACAGGCCCCTTGGTGGCGGCAGCAGCAGCCCCAACGTCTCCCGCCCGCCTTGGGGTCCGCGCCTCCAGCCGCGGCTTGCGCCCGTCTCTCGATCTTTTGTATTTCTGCAGTGTCAGTTGTTACTTCTTTTTCATTTCTAATTCTATTGATTTGAGTCATCTCCCTGTTTTTCTTGATGAGTCTGGCTAATGGTTTATCAATTTTTATCTTCACGAAGAACCAGCTTTTAGTTTTATTGATCTTTGCTCTCGTTTCCTTCATTTCTTTTTCATTTATTTCTGATCTGATCTTTATGATTTCTTTCCTTCTGCTTACTTTGGGTTTTTTTGTTCTTCTTTCTCTAATTGCTTTACGTGTATGGTTAGGTTGTTTATTTGAGATGTTTCTTGTTTATTAAGGTAGGATTGTATTGCTATAAACTTCCCTCTTAAAATTGCTTTTGCTGCATCCCATAGGTTTTGGGTCATCGTGTTTTCATTGTCATTTGTTTCTAGGTATTTTTTGATTTCCTCTTTGATTCCATCAGTGATAGCTTGGTTATTAAGTAGTGTATTGTTTAGCTTTCATGTGTTTGTATTTTTTACAGATTTTTTCCTGTAATTGATATCTAGTCTCATAGCGTTGTGGTCAGAAATGATACTTGATACGATTTCAAATTTCTTAAATTTACCAAGGCTTGATTTGTGACCCAAGATATGATCTATCCTTGAGAATGTTCCATGAGAACTTGAGAAGAATGTGTATTCTGCTATTTTTGGATTGAATGTCCTACAAATATCAATTAAGTCCATCTTGTTTAATGTATCATTTAAAGCTCCTGTTTCCTTTTTTATTTTCATTTTGGATGATCTGTCCATTGGTGATGATGGGGTGTTAAAGTCCCATACTATGATTGTGTTACTGTCAATTTCCCCTTTTATGGATGTTACTATTTGCCTTATGTATTGAGGTGCTCCTATGTTGGGTGCATAAATATTTACAATTGTTATATCTTCTTCTTGGATCAGTCCCTTCATCATTATGTAGTGTCCTTCTTTGTCTCTTGTAATAGTCTTTATTTTAAAGTCTATTTTGTCTGATATGAGAATTGCTACTCCAGCTTTCTTTTGATTTCCATTTGCATGGAATATCGTTTTCCATCCCCTCACTTTCAGTCTGTATGTGTCCCTAGGTCTGAAGTGGGCTCTTGCAGACAGCATATATACGGGTCCTGTTTTTGTATCCATTCAGCCAGTCTATGTCTTTGGTTGGAGCATTTAATCCATTTACATTTAAGGTAATTATCAATATGTATGTTCCTATTACCACTTTCTTAATTGTTTTGGATTTGTTATTGTAGGTCTGTTCCTTCTCTTGTGTTTTCTGCCTAGAAACTTCCTTTAGCGTCTGTTGTAAAGCTGGTTTGGTGGTGCTGAATTCTCTTAGCTTTTGCTTGTCTGTAAAGGTTTTAATTTCTCCATTAAATCTGAATGAGACCCTTACTGGGTAGAGTAATCTTGGTTGTAGGTTTTTCTCCTTCATCACTTTCAATATGTCCTGCCAGTCCCTTCTGGCTTGCAGAGTTTCTGCTGAAAGATCAGCTGTTAACCTTATGGGGATTCCCTTGTGTGTTATTTGTTGTTTTTCCCTTGCTGCTTTTAATATGTTTTCTTGGTATTTAATTTTTGATAGTTTGATTAATATGTGTCTTGGCATATTTCTCCTTGGATTTATCTGTATGGGACTCTCTGTTCTTCCTGGATTTGATTAACTATTTCCTTTCCCATATTAGGGAAGTTTTCAACTATAATCTCTTCAAATATTTTCTCAGTCCCTTTTTTTTTCTCTTCTTCGTCTGGGACCCCTATAATTCGAATGTTGGTGCGTTTAATGTTTTCCAGAGATCTCTGAGACTGTCCTCAGTTCTTTTCATTCTTTTTTGTTTATTCAGCTCTGCAGTATTTATTTCCACTCTTTTATCTTCCAGGTCACTTATCTGTTCTTCTGCCTCAGTTATTCTGCTATTGATCCCTTCTGGAGAATTTTTAATTTCATTTTTTGTGTTGTTCATCATTGTTTGTTTGCTCTTTAGTTCTTCTAGGTCCTTGTTAAACGTTTCTTGTTTTTTCTCCATTCTGTTTCCAAGATTTTGAATCATCTTTACTATCATTACTCTGAATTCTTTTTCAGGTAGACTGCCTATTTCCTCTTCATTTGTTAGGTTTGGTGGGGTTTTGCCTTGCTCCTTCATCTGCTGTGTGATTCTCTGTCTTCTCATTTTGCTTAGCTTACTGTGTTTGGGGTCTCCTTTTTGCAGGCTGCACGTTCATAATTCCCATTGTTTTTGGTGTTTGTTCCCAGCGGCCAAGGTTAGTTCAGTAGTTTGTGTAGGCTTCCTGGTTGAGGGGACAAGTGCATGTGTTCTGGTGGATGAGGCTGGATCTTGTCTTTCTGGTGAGCAAGTCCACGTCTGGTGGTGTGTTTTGGGGTGTCTCTTGCCTTACTATGATTTTAGGCAGCCTCTCTGCTAATGGGTGGGGTTTTGTTCCTGTTTGGCATAGGTTGTCCAGCACTGTAGCTTGCTGGTCGTTGAGTGAAGCTGAGTGCTGGTGTTAAGATGGAGGTCTCTGGGAGATTTTCGCCGTTTGATATTATGTGGAGCTGGGAGGTCTCTTGTTGACCCCAGTGTCCTGAAGTTGGCTCTCTCACCTCAGAGGCAGATCCCTGACTCCTAGCTGGAGCACACAGAGCCTTTCATCCACACGGCTCAGAATAAAAGGGAGAAAAAGTAGAGAGAATTAGTAGAAGTATGAAGAAATAAAGAAAGAAAGGAGGGAAGGAAGGAAGGAAGAAAGAAAGAAGGAAAGAAAGAAGCAAAGAAGGAAAGAAGGCAAGAAGGAAAGAAAGGAGGGAGGGAGGTAGGAAAGAAGGAAGGAGTGAAGGAAGGAAAAAAGACAGAAAGAAGATACCATAAAATAAAATAAAGTATAATAAAGTTATTGAATTAAAAAATAATTATTTAGAAAAAAAAGGGACGGATAGAACCTTAGGACAAATGTTGGAAGCAAAGCTATACAGACAAAATCTTACATAGAAGCCTACACATACACCCTCACATAAAGAGGTAAAGGGGAAAAAATCATAAATCTTGCTTTCAGAGACCACCTCCTCAATTTGGGATGATTCGTTGTCTAAAGGAGGGAAGGAAGGAAGGAAGGAAAGAAAAGAAAGAAAGAAAGAAGGTAAAGTATAATAAAGTTATTAACATTAAAATTAATTATTAAGAAAAAATAAAAAAAAACAAGGACGGATAGAACCCTAGGACAAATGGTGGAAGCAAAACTATACAGACAAGATCTCACACAGAAGCATACACATACACATTCACAAACAGAGGAAAAGGGAAAAAATCATAGGTCTTGCTCTCGAAGCCCACCTCCTCAATTTGGGATGACTCGTTGTCTATTCATGTATTCCACAGATGCAGGGTACATCAAGTTGATTGTGGGAGCTTTAATCCGCTGCTTCTGAGGCTGCTGGGAGAGATTTCCCTTTTTCTTCTTTGTTCTCACAGCTCACAGCGGCTCAGCTTTGGATTTGGCCCTGCCTCTGCGTGTAGGTCGCTGGAGGGCGTCTGTTTTTTGCTCAGATAGGACGGGGTTAAAGGAGCCGCTGATTCGGGGGCTCTGGCGCACTCAGGTCGGGGGGAGGGAGGGGCACTGCGTGCGGGGCGGGCCTGCGGCCGCAGAGGCCAGCATGACGTTGCACCAGCCTGAGGCGTGCCGTGCGTTCTCCCGGGGAAGTTGCCCCTGGATCCCGGGAACCTGGCAGTGGCGGGCTGCACAGGCTCCGCGGAAGAGGGGTGTGGATAGTGACCTGTGCTCGCACACAGGCCCCTTGTTGGCGGCAGCAGCAGCCTTAGCGTCTCCCGCCCGTCCCTGGGGTCCGCGCTTTTAGCCGAGGCTCGCGCCCGTCCCTGGGGTCCGTGCTCTTAGCCGCGGCTCGCGCCCATCTCTGGGGTTCGCGCTTTTAGTCGCGGCTCGCGCCCGTCTCTGGCGCTCCTTTAAGCAGCACTCTTAATCCCCTCTCCTCGCGCACCAGGAAATAAAGAGGCAAGAAAAAGTCTCTTGCCTCTTCGGCAGCTCCAGACTTTTCCCCAGACTCCCTCCCGGCTAGCCGTGACGCACTAACCCCTTCAGGCTGTGTTCAAGCCGCCAACCCCAGTCCTCTCCCTGCGCTCCTACCGAAACCCAAGCCTCAGGTCGCAGCCCCGCCCGCCCCGGCGGGTGAGCAGACAAGCCTCTAGGGCTGGTGAGTGCCGGGTCGGCACCGATCCTCTGTGCGGGAATCTTCCCGCTTTGCCCTCCGCACCCCTGTTGCTGTGCACTCCTCCGCGGCTTCGAAGCTCTCCCCTCCGCCTCCCGCAGTCTCCGCCCGCGAAGGGGCTTCCTAGTGTGTGGAAACTTTTCCTCCTTCACAGCTCCCTCCCACTGGTGCAGGTGCCCTGAATACACAGGTTTTAAAAAATCAGAGTAGAGTATCTGTTTTTGTGACTTCTTTTCTACAAAGAAACTCAGAGTTGCTGATAATTTTTCTTTTTCTTTCTTTTTTTTTTTTTTTTTTTTTGATTTATCTTTTTCTTGAAAATAGGTTGCGGTTCCTTTTTTTATCCTTTTCATTGACAGAAAAATAATTTTGTGTGTATTTTCTGAGTCCAGTAAATCCTTTTAATCATTAGATATTTTGTTGACACCTGTGTGTGTGCTTTTCATTATACCCATATGTCATAAGCCACTATCTATAGTGATTCTGCCATTCTTTTGCTTTTGGATTAATACTATCAATATGCTTAAAAAACTTAAAATGATCCTTATTTTTATTTTGACTTTTGCTCCATATATTATTAATATTTTTTCTTATTGACTTAATATGTTAACAAAATCTAGGTTTTATTACTCTTACTATTTCCACATTATGCAGAGGAAAGTGATGTGTTTATACCTTAGCCTTTCTGTATTAATTATGGAAAAAAATATATTGTATTTTTTGGAACTACATTTGAAAGATTCATGCTTGAAGCACTAACCAAGATCATTGCAGTGCAAAAACTGCAGCTTTGGCATGACCGAGGTATTATTTACTCAGTACATTTAACACTGAGTCCCTGGTCTTCTCATTTTCTCTCTTCCAGGTTGTTATATGCCCAGCAAGGTGCTTTGCTCAAAGTATTAGGTGTGTAATAAATACAAGGAAAATTGTATTAAACTAAAGACCTTTTTGTAATTCTCATATGCCTAGAAAGTAAAGGGTGTTAAGATCTCTTTGACTCATTGCTTTCATCCTAATAGTTCAATATCTCCCACCTGTGTAAGAAAATGCCATGAAACAGCAATTTGAGGTTTATGCAGAAATGCTCTGCAATGATACTAATGTCTGTGATGATTAAAAAAAAGATCTTTAACATGTAATTTCAAAATTCTTCATAAAAAATTCTAATCTATAAATAGGTTCACTCACACTATAAGTGAAATGAGTATGCTTTGTATTTTTCACGCATTATTATTATCTACACTTTCCCAAATGTATACTAAGTCTTCATATCCGTAGTTTCTTGTGTCTACATAATGTCCTATGAAATTGATATCCACAATGAGTATAATGTGTTTGGTAATTTCCAGTTATTATGTTTTTTATTTATTTTGTTATTATGCCACAATGCTTCTAAAAAAACACAAGCTTATTTATCTTTTCTTAAAATATACCGTAAAAGTAAATTACCAGAAACTAGCTAGTGAGTGCATTGTTATTTAGATACATGTGGTTTAATTTTATTTTTGTAACCCTTAGGTCAATAAAAGCACCAATAATATATTTGAAAACGGTCAAGTCAAAGTAAGGATCATTTTAAGCCTTTAGGCAAATTTATTGGCCATCTACATTTGGACATAAAGAGAATACGATTTCAAGGTTGTTATTTTGTTGATTTTTTAAAATAAGTTTGTCCCGTGGTTTGATATTTACCTCTGGGATTTAGATCTGAGGTACACTCAATCACTGGTTAATCCAGATACTGAGATAAAAGAAGGAAAATTATAATTCCAAAGAAATTTTTAAATTGATTATCCCAATTTACATATTGCTATTTGCCAGCAGTTATTTTGGGTACATAGCTGGAGAATGTGTACTATAAGACGCTTTTCCCAAAATTCAGCATTATACATATAAACTGCCGGTTTTTCTACCTTCTCACTTTCCTATGCCAGGCTGACACATCCCTTAATTTCTATTGACCAGGGCAGGCTTACTGTTCTCTCAGCTTGACTGAACTTCAGACAGGCTTTTTCCTGATTATAGGCCACTGACTTCCCTTTTCTTAGAGCATTAACTTAAAAAAAAACAAACTTGGAATTGTAAATTCTTTCTCTGCCTCTTTGAGATGTAAATCTTCCCCCAGACTTTTGCCAGTTTTATATACCAGAACTGTCTTTCTCAAAGACTGGGAGCCATCACTTTGAAATGTAATCATCAAGAAAGATTGTGTCTCTCTCCTAGTCTGTGTGGGAGGATAGAAGCCTAATTTCTATTAGCCAATGAGTACCATTTAGCAGACACAGATCCTAGTTCACCCCAGTACTTAAAATCTCTCCTGCTTTTTGTTTCAGTGGAGTTGGTTTAATTTCTCTCTCCTATTGTAATAGTCTGGAATAAAGTCTTGGCTGTTTAACGCCATCTAGGACAATTTTTCTTTGACACACATGTATCTATATACCTATAGGTTATATAGGATATATATACCTACAGGATTATCTTCACCTTGTATTCATGTCTTTTTCCTATTAACTTATAGATAGTCTTATCAAGAGGTAGAGTTTATTTCTCTGTCCCTTGAATTTATGCTGATCTTGGGGGGTTTTTGACATATGGAATGTGGCAGAAGAGATAATGTGCCAGTGTGAGCCTAGGCATCAAGGAGCCTGGCACACTTTGCCCACAGTCAACCTGCTTCTGACTATAGGCACATGAGAAGTCTAGCTAAGACCAGTCTAAGTCTAGCTGAGACAAGCCCTAATTGCTGACTTGAAGAATTGGGTACAAATAAATTGTGCTTTTGAGGCTAGGAACAGTATAAATGTAAAACAATACTATAGTGAAATATAATATATACATACAGAGGTGATTCTGAAAATTTTTAACTTTCAGACTTGGCAACACCCTCTCTCCTATTAGGTGACCCATGTATAAATTAAGATACATAGATTTCCATTTCTTTACATCAGCAGAAATATGCTATGACATCTCAGTATTTGCACATTTTTTGTCCTATGCTAGACTATCTACTTCAAGAAATAAAATATATTCCCTCTTCTTCTAGGCTCAAATTGCCAAAATATATCAAATCTAATTAACTAAAAGTAAACAAATCTCTCTTTAAAGTGATCAATTTAATTATAGTATTTTGCTTTCTTAGTTCACTGGAGTCGCCAATTAAAATAACAGGCTCAAGCAGATGGCCTTTGAGCTAAGAGGTCAATTTACTGTATCAAGGAGAAAAATGAACAGAATTAAAACAATTTACTAAAACATAACTTCAAAGAACCGATACTTTAAAGTGTGATCCAAAACGTTATTCACATCTATTTGTTTTAGTATATAGCATTAGTTATCAATTAAAATCCAAGTTCTACCTCTTACAGAATTGTCTCTTTGGGGCACACTTATTTCTAAAAGAATCGTCTCTCTTTCTAGCAACAGATGTTTTTACAATGAATGAAATTTGTCTTCATTTTCAAGATTTCAGGGCAAATTTGTTAGACTGTTTGTATCCGGTGTAACATTTGACCTAATTTTAATTTGCAGAACATAATTGGAGCTTGGGGATATCATTATTCATACCACTTTTCTAATTATATCAAATGAGAGGTAACCTTTGAATAAAGAATGACATTCAAAGAAAACTGGATTGTTCCTTCTCTTAAATGTGGATAAAAACAGCACCAGTCCTTGCTACCTTTTCTGTTGCTGATATTTCACCCATAAATATGCATGTGGTCTCACTATTTGTAATCGCCTTGGGAAAGTATTTACCTACACATGTTGACAGTTTGGTAAAATAGGCACTTCATAAATTTACAATTTTTTAAATTTTTAATGCTTTCATCTTTCAATTAAATGTAAAGAGTGAAAACAGGGTCTAAATTTTTGGCATGTGCTATAATTTGGTAAATTCTTAAACTCAAGTATATTTCTTAAGCTAGTCATTGAAAACCAGTCAAAGGTTGTTTTCATGAATTTATTGCTGTATGAGTTTACTAAAATTGCAAATTTTACTTCTAGCCTTATAGAATTTTGAAATGTTATATTCAACAACTTTTTAAATGTCAACATTAAAGAAAGAATGGTGTAAATAAATGCAGCCAGATGCTTAGCTTTGATCTCATGGTTAAGTTATTGAAATTCTTTGGATATTGAACTACTGTAAATAAATTTAGGATAACTCTATGTTTTCTAACTCCAAACTCTTATAACTATTGAAAACTCTTTTGAGATAATGACAGTTATAATGCTCTATTTTTTAAATAACTCTCTTTGTTTGTGAAAGCATTTAAGATAACAGCTACACTTATTAATTGCTTAGACGTTTATTAAAAATAATAGCTACCATTTTTCAACATTTCTTTAAGTTATATATTACAAAAATATGCTATTTTATTTAATCATCAAAAAATCCATTTTGGGTTCAGTAAATCTGAGTAATTCTTTCTCATTCAGCTAATATTTGGGAGAGCAGAAATTACAATCTATGACTATCTTATATCAAGTCTATATTTTACTACTTTTATCAAGATACAGTTGATAAAAACCTAAACTTGAATACCTTTTAAATCTCTATATTTTTTCTTTTCTCCCCTCCCATGTTTTATGTTTTTGATGTCACATTTTATATCTTTTTATCTTGTATGTCCCTTCACTAATTATTGTGTAGTTATTCTTACTACATTTGTCTTTTAACCTTCATACTTGATTTATAAGTGATTCCCCACCTTTACAACATTAGATAATTCTAAAATTTACTATATATTTAGCTTTACCAGTGAGATGTGTCTCCATATGTTTTCTTGTTACTAATTACCCTTTCTTTTCAGCTTAAAGAAGTCCATTTAACATTTCATTGAAGGCAAGTCTAGTGGTGATGAACTCCTTTAGTTTTGCTTCTCTGGAAGAGTCCTTACCTCTCCTTCAATTCTGTATGTCAACTTTGTTAGGTAGAATATTCTTAGCTGGAATCTGCTGATAGTTTTATGGAGGTTCCTTGTATGTAACGAGTTGTTTTTCTCTTCTTGCTTCTAAGATTCTCTCCTTATCTTTGTCTTTTGACACTTAAATTATAGTATGACTTGTCATTGCTCTTTTTGGGTTCATCTAATTTGGAGCTTTTTGAGCTTTGGATGTAGATGTCTTTTCCTTCTCCAGGTTAGGAAAGTTTTCAGCCATTATTTCTTCAAATAATTTTTTTGTCCCTTTCTCTCTCTTCTTCTGAGACCCTGATAATGCAAAACTTGATCCATTTGATGTTGCCCCAAAAGTCCCTTAAGCTATCTTCACTTTTTTCATTCTCTCTCTTTTTTTTTCTTTTTTTCTCTTTTTGCTGCTCTGATTAGGTGAGTTTCACTGCTATTTCTTCAAGTTCACTGATCCTTTCTTCTGTTATATCTAGTGTGCAGTTGAACCCATTTGGTGTATTTTTCAGTTCAGTTAATGTATTCTTCAGCTCTACAACTTCAGGAAACCAGGGCATCTGTCAATAGTATAAGTACCTTTTAGAAATGACCAGTGAACTAGAGAGTGGCGGAAGGAGAACACCAGCTATCCTCCATTCCTTGAGAGTATCTACTTAGGCCCCTAGATGTGTGCCAGATCAGAAGGTTGGACCTCAGGCTGAAGCTCTTGGACAAGCAAATATGTCTGTTTCCCAGAAAGATTAGGGTTTTATTCCAGTCTACTGTCTGTGCAGTGCCCAAGGGTGGTAGCCTGCCACAATTGTTACAGTCCAATGGGACCCAGAAACATAAACCTCCCTGGTCACCAGTGCTAGGCAATCAAGGGGCATCATTTGGGCCATAGTTACCAAAGCAAGGCACCAGATGTGAACACTAGGGCACCAGATATGCTTAAGAGCTCTCTTCCAGAAGATAGGGGGCTCTGGAGCACAGCAGAGAGAGAGCATGAAGATAGTGCCATACTTCCAAGTTCTCTCAAAAGGCTTACCGTAGGCCCTTAGATATGTGTTTAATTACAAGCCTGCCCTTCAGACTGGAGCTGTGAAGATAAACTAATAGAACTCTCACTGAAAAATTGGGGTCCTTAGGCTATTGCCTCTTGCTGTGCCCTAAGGGTGGTAGCTGGTTAAGAATTATTTTGCCGTTGGTTCCAGTCCTGTTGAACACTTGAGCATAAACCCTATCAGCCACCAGAACTAGGCTATATAGAGTTGTCTCCTGGGCAGCAACTACAAAAATCAGAGTGCCAGTGAAGGGTACAAACTTTTCTCTGGGACATACTGGTGAGCTAGGTGAGGTAGATGAAGAGCACAAAGATGGTTCCTGCCAGCCTCTGACACTGGAGTGTATCCCAGCAGGCTCCTAGATGTGTCTTAAATTAGATGCCTTTAGGTCAATGCTTTAAAATAAGCAAATAAACCTCTTTCACTTAAAGTCTCGGTGCTTTTCAATTACATGCCTCTTCATTGGGCCCTGAGGAAGGTGACTCTGAACACACAAGGCCTTTAAGAGCTGTTTTTTCAGTTCATCATAGCCTTGTGGGTCTCATGGATGCAAGCTTCACTGGTTTTCAAAGCTAGATGTTTTGGGGGCTCATAACTCAGGTGCAGGCTTTAGAAGTTGTGGCACCCAATATGGGGGTCAAACCCTTTGCTCTTCAAGGAGAAGATTCAGGTTTTGAGTTCTCTTCTGATTGTGGATCGCTGTGCTGTGGTGGGTTTTGTGGTGATATTCTGTTTCTACTACCCAGTTTGAGGTGGGATTTTTCTCATTTGCCCAGTGTGTAGGAGTGGCTCATCTAGTTTTTAGGTTAAATTGTTCCATATGTAGCTGTAGATTTTGTGTGTCTATGGGAGGAGGTAAGTTCAGGATCTTCATATGTCACCCACTTGGACCAGAACCTAAATTGTACTATTAATGATTATGATATATTATACTTTTGAATATACATTTCCTTTTCTAAATTAATCTCTGTTTAAAGTGATTGAAGTATGTTAAATTCGTGTTAATATTTGAAGAATTTATATTTTATAGTATTGTCTTTCCATCCAAAACTGTGATATCTTTACTATTTCATTCTTTGTTATGTTCATCAATAAAATTTAACAGAATTATGGAAACTGATAATATCGACCCTGAAGGGAGAGTGCTATTTCTGCTCCTCTCGGAAGTAAATTGTGTAACTTAGCAGGCAGATCTGTGTCTCAGTTACCTCATCTGCTGAAACACGGAATATAAGAATGACTAATTCCATGACTCTCTCTCGCCCTGTCACAGCTCACCCTTCCCCCTCCCCATAACCTCAAGTCCGTTATCTAGGAGGTCTGCGACACTAACAAACGTAGTAAGGTAGATAGCTAGTTGGAAGCAGCCGCATGGCACAGGGATATTGGCTTGGTGCTTTGTGACAGCCTGGAGGGGTGGGATAGGGAGGGTGGGAGGGAGGGAGACGCAAGAGGGAAGAGATATGGGAACATATATATATGTATAACTGATTCACTTTGTTATAAAGCAGAAACTAACACACCATTGTAAAGCAATTATACCCCAATAAAGATGTTAAAAAAAAAAAAGAATGGCTAATTCCATATAGATTGTTTTGAGAATTAAAGAGATAGTACATATAATATACTTAAAATGGTATCTGTAATATAAGACCTCAGTGGGGTAGTAATCATTGCTTGCATTGTTATTCTGTCTTGATATAAGGGCAATATATTTCTGTTAAGCTTTCCTAAATTTATTTGAGTTTTGGTACTATTACATATAGAATATTTTTTCCCATTTGGATTTATTTTTGCTTATCCCCAGGCTAAAGAAGAATTACTGAATTTGAATGTTTAGTTGATTCTAACTACTAATTTGTTACATGTTCTTTTAAGGCTAGAACTTATTGCTAGAAGTTATGTAGCTAAAAAAAATGCAAATAGCAAAATATGCAGTTGAATATTTTTATTAATGAAAATACAGGAATATTTTATATTTTATTTTCTAAAATCTCCAAAACAATATTGAACAATAATGTCAATGGAGATATCTAATTATTTCCTTTTTATTTAACTAAAATTATTTTAGTGGTTTGGGTTAAAGGATAATGTTTTATTTTTTAGTTTTTAATTAAATTTCAGTACTTTGATTCTATTACATTTTAAGTAGCACTCATTTTTATTTGAAATAGTTTTGTATATTTCTACCATCTATAGATATGATTAAATTGTTTCCTTTAATATGTCAATAAAATATATAATTTCTGGTAATTTGACACTGAATTACCATGGCTTTTATGGAAAAATTGTTCATTTAAAATTATATTCAAAAGTAAGGTTTTTTTTTCCTATTCTCTTTTGGATATAAATTTCGGCTATCTTACTAAATCAAATCTAGGAGATGTACTTATATTTCTATGGTACAAAATAATTTAAATATTGAAATTATTAATGACAGTAGATAATATTCACCTGTGAACTCATTTGTTCTTGGGCTCCTCAATGTTAGATTTTGCTTTTTCTCTTTTCTAATCTTTCTTCTGTTGATTTAAGTGCTTTTATTTCTCTTGGGTTATTTTTTTTTTTTTTGCGGTACACGGGCCTCTCACTGTTGTGGCCTCTCCCATTGCGGAGCACAGGCTCCGGATATGCAGGCTCAGCGGCCATGGCTCACGGGCCCAGCCGCTCCGCGGCATGTGGGATATTCCCAGACTGGGGCACAAACCTTCGTCCCCTGCATCGGCAGGCGGACTCTGAACCACTGCGCCACCAGGGAAGCCCTCTCTTGGGTTATTTTTATATAATTCATATTTCTCTAGGGAATAATATCTTAAATTTTGCTTCCCCAGATATAATAGTTTTTCTATAATTACTTTATCATAACTATTTTTGTTTTCTCATTCCTAACTTTGAAAATTACTAACTTATTTTTATTTGGTTTGCAAAGTATTTATTATATTACCATTCCTTTCAAATTATCAACTTAAGAAGCCTTCCTTTTTAAGGTTGAATTACATTTCATTTTATGTATGTCATATTTTCTTGATTCATTCATCTATTTTAGACATTTAGGTTGTTTCTACAACTTGGTTGTTGTGAATAATTTTAATAAGTGTAAGAGTGCTAATGCTTCCAGAAGTGGAATTTCCAGATCGTATTGTAGTTCTATTTTTAATTTTTTGAGGAAAGTCCATACCTTCCTGTGCAAGGAATCTAATTTTCCACATTCTAACTAATACTTGGTTCATTTAAAAAAAATGTTTTTTAGTTTTAAATTTTTATTTAATGGCCACCTGACAGGTATAAGGGTGGTTTTGATTTGCATTTTCTGATGATTAGTGATGTTAACTAACAGTTTTCACATACATTTTGGGCACTTGTATGTCTTATTTGGAGAAATATCTATTCAGATCCTTAGCTCACTTATTAATTGTTTGGTTTCTTTTTTTAGGTTTTTTGCTATTGTACAAGTTCCTTATACATTTTGAAGATTAACTGCTAAGCAGATTTATGGTTTAAAAATATTTCAACCATTCTGTAGGATAGCTTTTTACTTTGTTGATTGTTTCACTTGCTTTTTAGTTGTACAGAAGCTTTTTAGTTTGATGCTCTCCCACTTGTCTGTTTTTGCTTTTGTTGCCTATGCTTTGGGTATCATATAAACAAAATCATTTTCATGACTAAAGTCGTGAGCTTTTCTACTGTGCTTTCTTCTAGTAGTTTTACAGTTTAAGGTTCTTAGTTTAAGTTTTTAATCCATTTTGATTTTATTTGATGATATGGTATAAGATAAGGGCTCAGTTTCATTCTTCTGTATTTGAATATTCAGTTTTCTAAACACTGTTTGCTGAAGAGGCTATCCTTTATCTACTGTGGATTGTTGGCACCCATACTGAAGATCTGTTGACTGTCTATGTGAGGAATTATTTCTGGGATCTTTTTTTTTTTCTGTAACATCAATCTGTGTGTCTGTTTTTATACCACTACCATACTGTTTTGACTACTGTAGTGTTGTAGCATATTTTTTAAACTGCTGAATATTAACTTTATTTTTTTATTTTTATTTTATATTGGAGTGTAGTTGGTTTACAATGTTTTGTTAGTTTCAGATGTACAGCAAAATTATTCAGTTATACATATACATATATCTATTCTTTCATAAATTCTTTCCCCATTTAGTTTACTACAGAATATTAAGTAGAGTTCTCTGTGTTATACAGTAGGTCGTTGTTGGTTATCTATTTTAAATATAGTAGTGTTGTGGGAGAGGATGAATTGGGAGATTGGGATTGACATATATACAGTATTAATACTATATATAAAATAGATAACTAATGAGAACCTTCTGTAGAGCACAGGGAACTGTACTCAATGCTCTGTGGTGACCTAAATGAGAAGGATATCCAAAAAAGAGGGGGCATATGTATATGTATAGCTGATTCACTTTGCTGTACAGTATAAAATAACACAATACTGTAAAGCAACTATACTTCAATCAAAATTAAAAAAAATAAATAGTAGTGTTGTAAAATATTTTGAAATCAGGAAGTGTGATGCCTCCAGCTCTGTTCTTTTTTCCAAAGATTAATTTGGTTATTTGTACCTTTTGCAATTTCATATAAATCTTAGAATTCTTTTTCTATTTCTTTAAAAATATGCCTTGGGAATTTTATAGGAATTGCACTGAATCTGTTGATTGGTTTGGATAATATGGAAATTTAATATATTAATTCTTCCAGTCCAATGTACACAAGAGGTTTCTCCATTTGTTTGGATCTTACATAGTTTCTTTTATCATTGTTTTATTGTTTACTGTATATAAGTATTTTACCTCACTAGTTTACTCCTAAGAATTTTATTCTTTTTAGAGTTATTGTAAATGGGATGTTTTTCTCAATTTCCTTTTAAGATAGTTTATTGCTAGTGTATAGAAAGGTAAATTATTTTTGTGTGTTTATTTAATATCCTGAAACCTTACTGAATTTGCTTACTAGTTCCAACAACTTTTTTCTTTCATTTAGTCTTTCTATGTATAAAACCATGATATCTGCAAACAGGGGCAATTTCACTTCTTTCACTGTGATTTGGATGCCTCTTATTGCCTTTTCTTGTCTAATTGGTCTGACTAGGACTTCCAGTACCATGTTGAATAGATATGACAGAGCAGGTACCTTTGCCCTGCTCCTGATTTTAGAGGAAAAGCTGTCAGTTTTGTACCTTTGAGTATGATGTTAGTTCCTGGCTTTTAATATATGTCTTTTATTATATTGAGGTTTTCCTTCTATACCTAGTTCATGGAGAGTTTTTATCATGAAAGGGTGTTGAATTTTGTCAAATGTTTCTACTGTAGTTGTTGAGATGGATCATGTAGTTTTTATCCTTTATTCTGTTAATGTGGTGTATCACATTCATTAATTTTTTTAAATGTTGAATCATTCTTAAATCCAGGGATAAATTCCATTTGGTCACCATGTGTGACACTTTCAAGTTGGACTTGGTTTTCTAGTAACTTTTTGTTGAATTTTCCATCTATATTCATCAGGGATATTGGCCTATAGTATTCCTGTGGTGTCTTTGGCTTTGGTATCAAGATAATGCTGGCATCATATAATGAGTTTGGAAGTTTCTCTCCACTTAAATTTTTTAGAAGAGTTTGAGGATTGGCATTAAACTTTCTTTAAGTGTTTGGTAGAATTTGCCCACAAAGCCCTCTGATACTTGGTTTCCTTTGGGAGGTTTTTGATTATTGATTTAATCTCTATACTATTTATATGTCTGTTCAGATTTTGATTTAACCCTGAATCAATCTTGGTAGGTTATATGTTTCTAGGAAGTTAACTGTTTCTTCTGTTATCCCGTTTATTGGCATATAATTATTCATAATAGTGTCTTATCATTTTTATTTCTATAGCTTCAGTTGTAATGTTTCCTCTCTGACTTACAATTTTATTTGTTTGCATTACCTCTTTTTCCTTAATCTGGCTAAGATTTGTCAATTTTGTTTAGCTTTCAAGAAAATAACTCTCAGTTTCTTTTATTATTTTTTCTATTTTTCTTTTTTATTTTGTTTTTCCTCTAATTTAAAAATATTTATTTTTTCTTCTAACTTTGGGCTTAGTTTTTTTTTATTGAGGTGTAAATTTAGGTTGTTTATTTGAGATCTTTCTTCTTTTATAATGAAGGCATTTATTGCATGAAATTTCCCTCTTAATACCACTTTTGCTTCATACTATAAGTTTTGGTATGTTGTGTTTTTGTTTTCATTTGTGTCAAGTTATTTTATAATTTTTAAAATTTCTTCTTTGACCATTGGTTGTTCAGATCGTCTGATGGTGGTCAGAAAAGATCTTTGGTATAATTTCAGTCTTCTCATATTTACCAAGACTTGTTTTATGATGTAAAATGTGATTTATTCTGAAGAAAGTTCCATGTGTGCTTGAGAATAATGTATATTGTGCTGATCTTCGATGGAATATTCAGTATATGTCTGTTAAATATATTTTGTCTATAGTGATACTCAAGTCATTATTTATTGATTTTCTTTCTACATGTTCTATCTATTATAAAAATTGACATATTGAAATCTCCTCTGATTGTTATATTGCTATCTATTTCTCCCTTCAGTTCTGTCAATGTTTGTTTTATATACTTAGGTGATCAGATTTGAGTGCATATATATTTATGATATATCTTCCTGGTGGATTGACCTTTTTATCTTTGTAAAAGGCCCTTCATTGTCTCTTGTGACAGTTTTTGAGTTGTTCTATTTTGTCTAATATAAATAGAGCCACTCCTGCTCTCTTTTGGTTTCCATTTGCATGGAATGTCTTTTCCTTCCCTTAATTTTTAGCCTTTTTGTGTTCTTAAATCTAAACTATGTCTTAATCCATTCAGTCATTATGCCTTTTGATAGAGCAGTTTAACAAAATTACATTTGAAGTATTATCGATAGGAAATAATTCAATATTGTCCTTCTGTTATTTTTCTGTTAGTCTTATAGTTCTTTGTTTCTTTTTTCCTGCTTACTGTTTTCCTTACTCTTTTGTAGATTTTCTTTTTATTGATAGGCTTTGAATTTTTTTCTTATTTTATTCTGTAACTTCTATAGGTATTTGCATGTGTAGGTGTGCTTACCTTGGGCCTTAGATAAAATATTTTATAAGTCTATTTCAGGCTGATAACAAGTTCAGTCATACACGAAACCTCTACATTTTAACTTCTCCTTCCTAATCCTTATATTATTGTTGTCACAATGTGCACCTACTGACATTTTGTATCTTTTTCCTACAGCTTCATTGAGATATAACTGGCATATAACATTGTGCAGGTTTAAGGTACGCAACCTGTTGCTTTGATATACTTATGTGTTGCAACATGACTACCGTGATCATAACAGTAGCTAAGACAATTATGTCACATGATTACCATTTCTTTTTTCTGGTGAGGACATTTAAGGTCTATTCCCTTAGCAACTTTAAGGTATATATACTACACTATTGTTGACTATAATAATTATGCTGTATATTAGATCTCCAGAATTTATTTATCATGTAATTGAAAGTTTGTACCCTTAGACAAATATCTGCCTATCCCCCCACCTTATCTCCTGGTAAATACCATTCTACTCTGTTTCTATAAGATAAGCTTTATGAGATTCTAGTGATATCATAGAGTATTTGTCTTTCACTTAGCATAATGTCCTCAAGTTCCGTTCATGATGTTGCAAATGTTATGTTTTCCTTCTTTCTCATGGCTGAATGAAATTCTATTAGATATATACATCATATCTTCTTCATCCATTCTTCCATTGATGGACAGTTCAGTTGTTTCCATATCTTGGCTATTGTGAATAATGCTGCAATAAACATGGAGGTGAAAATATCATTTTGAGTTAGTATTCTTATTTTCTTCAGATAAATACCAACAAGTGAAATTGCATCAAATGGCAGTTCTGTTTTTATTTTTTTATGAACCTGCATACTATTTTCCATAGCAGTTGCGTCAACTTACATTCCTACCACCAGGGCACAAGGGTTCCCTTTTCTCAACATCTTTACCAGCACTTGTTATCCTTTGTCTTATTTATGGTAGCCATTCTAACAGATTTAAAGTAATATCTCACTGTGGTTTTGATTTGCATTTCCCTGATGATTAGAAATGTCAAGTACATTTTCATGTACCAATTGGACATTTGTATGTCTTCTTTGGAATAATATTTATTGGGGTACTCTTCCCATCTTAATTATATTATTATTATTCTTAATTTTTTTCCTATTGTGTTTTCAGAGTTCCTTATATATTTTGGATATAAACCCCTTTCTGATGTATGCTTTGCAAATATTTCTCCTATTCCATAACTTACCTTTTTGTTTTGTTCATTGTTTCTTTTGCTGTGCAGAAGCTTTTCAGTTTGTTATAGTCCCCCTTATCTATTTTCACTTCTGTTGCTTATGCTTTTAATGTCATACCCCCCAAATCATCACCCAAACCAAATTCAAATATCTCTCCCCCCTATGTGTTCTACTAAGAGTTTTATGGTTTCATGTCTTATATTTAATTCTTTAATCCATTTTGACTTCATTTTTCTGAGGAGAGATGTAAGATAGGGGTCCAGTTTCATTATTTTGCTTCTGATTATTCACTTTGTCCATTTATTCAATAGACTATGCTATTCCCACTGAGTATTCTTGTCTTGCTTGTGAAATAGTAGTTGACGGTATATGTGAGGGTGAACATATGTGAATCTTGTGAACTCTAAATTCTGGTCCATTGGTCTATATATCTATAGACCAGTATCATACTGTTTTGATTATGGTACAATAACTTTTAGTATAGTTTGAAATCAAGAAGTGTGATGCATCCAGATTGCTTCTTCTTTTTCAGAACTGTTTTGGCTAGAGTTTTTGGTAGTTCTGTACAAATTTTAGCATTGTGTTTTCTATCTGTGAAACATACCACTGGAATTTTGGTAGGAAAAGCACTGAATCTTTTAGATGGCTTTGGGATGTATGGACATTTAAACAAATTAATACTACCAATCCATGAATGAACACAAGATATCTTTCCATTTGTTTCTGTGTACTTCAATTCCTTTGATCAAATTCTTGTAATTTTTACTGTACAGAACTTTCACCTCTTTTGTTTAATTTATTCCTAAATATTTTATTATTTTTGATGCTATTGTAGATAGGCTTTTTTTTTTTTTTTTTTTTTGCTGTACACAGGCCTCTCACTGTTGTGGCCTCTCCCGTTGTGGAGCACAGGCTCCAGACGCGCAGGCCACTGGCCATGGCTCATGGGCCCAGCCACTCTGCGGCATGTGGGATCTTCCCAGACCGGGGTACGAACCCATGTCCCCTGAATCGGCAGGCAGACTCTCAACCACTGCGCCACCAAGGAAGCCCTAGATAGGCATTTTTTAATTGCTATTTCAAATATTTTGTTGTTAGTGTACAGAAACACGACTGATTTTTATTTATTGATTTTTTTAGCTTGCAACTTTACTGAATTTGTTGATTGGTTCTAACAGTTTAGTACAGTCCTTGAGATTTTCTAAACATAAGATCATATCACTTGCAAACAAAGAGTTTTACTTCTTCCTTTCTGATTTGGCTCTCTATTTCTTTTTCTTGCCTTATTAATCTGTCTAGAACTTCTAGAACTATGTTGATTATGAGTAATGAAAATGAGCACCCTTTTCTTCTTCCTGATCATAGAAGAAAAGTTTTTAACCATTCACAGTAGAGCATGATGTTAGCTGTGGCCTTGACATATATGGACTTTATTATGGTAAGGTATGCTTCTTTTATCCCCAGTTTCTTAAGCATTTTTGTAATAAGTAATCTTTAATGTTGTCAAATATGGGGCAAGATAAGATAAAGGATAGGGAAACATATGATACGAAATGAAAGTAGTTCAAAATTAACATTTTTTTAGTTAAAAATATGTTTGAAGTGCAGAGAGCTTTGGCTGGTAATAAAAAATATTCCAGAAAAACTTGGACAAAAATGTTTCAGACACAGCTAAAAATATAAATGCTGTAAATGTCATATTAAGTTTTGCTTCAGTTTGATTTTTTAAACTTCTTTCTCAGAAAGAGTCAGATTTCAGAAAAGCTTCCCAATAATTGGTATAGGAAACAATGTGTTTTAGAGCACATTCTACTGAGTTGGAAGGATTTGAATCACAATCCTTATCTCTAGTGTTCAGTAAGATGTGAAGTATTTCTTAGAAATGGTTCTATTTGTCTGTGTACAAAACATGGGATTGCAAGCAAAATTGTGAAATGTCAGTGTTTGCCATAATTTATCTAATCACTTATCTAATAATTGTGACCTATCTCATTTTTTCTTATGTTTGGATATATCTCATGCCCCTTAGACAGAGCTGGCCAAGTTTCAGATCTACATTTCCCGCCAGTCTCATGATAAGAGTGGCATTTGGTGAAGGAGTTCTAGGGACACCTAAAATGGGTTTCCTGGATTTGGGGGATATGTGAATAGAGAAACTGGATCCTGCTACCTTCTCAATAAATTTGAAACATTTTCCATAATCACAAAAATAATATAAAAGGGCTACATTTTCTGCTATCATGAAAATATTTTACAGAAGAAATGGAGAAATGCATAGAATGAGCTAGTTGTACCTCATTGTGTTCGGTCTGCCTAAACTTCCCCGTGGGAATTTCTTTCAATAAGTCCCTGTTGCTTAAATTGTCCTTTATGAAAAAGTTCACATGCTTTTGTACTATATATGTTTTCCCACGGGCAGTCAGGTGCCTGTCCATGTGCTGTAAATAAAGTGGGGAGTGTGTCTCAGGTCACTCAATTTCTCTTCAAGCCAGGGGAAGAAATTCAACTCTACCAGTATTGAAGGCACTTTGACATGTTACTTCCAGAACTTTAATTTGTGTGCAAGTAAATCATGTGATATTTAAAGATGTTATTAAAAGTGAACGATTTCATATTATGATTACTATTCCTATCAGGGAAGCCTTCTAAAAGATACTAGATGTGAATTAAACTCTCCAAGGGAAATCAGTGCTGTTTCTTGGTCTGTCACATAATAAAATGTCAAAGGAAAGATGATAAGGAAGCAAATTGACTAAGATGATATATTTGGCATTATGGAACTTTGAGGTTTTATCTGCACAAACAGATTAGATAAAATTGGAGCTTAAAATTCTGATTTAATTTGGCATGTCTTCCCTATCTAGAGGCAGACTGATGTGGATTCTAATATTCAATGGCCTATAAAAAAGATGACACCAAACTTCTCTTTTCTACTTTATCTCCAAAGTCTGATCAATAATTTTCCTTTAGGTGCTTTCTGCCTTTCAAAACAAAATCTCTCAGCCTGGCTTTATGCTATGTTTATGGCTGGTTTTTTTTAAGTAAAAAACTTTAGATAAAATGCTACTACCACTTATTTCACTTGATACTCAGTATATCACGAGTAACAGTAAATATTTGTCCTCTGAATATGCTATCATCCCACCTGGGAACAACAAAAATACCTTCAATATTTAAAGTTAAATCAGAATGAATATAATATATGAATTGTACAGATCATCTTAGGTTATCTAACTAAACTTACATTGACATTTTTAAAGGAAAATAATTATTAAAAATATAAGGGGTTTGATTGATTTTTTTATGAATTAGAATCTGTCTTCCTGTCAAATATATATGACAAATACATTGTGTATATGCTTACATGTACCTTAAAGCAGAAAAACATGACTTCAAATATTGATAATTGCTTCTGGGAGTCCATTAGGATGAAAGATTGTACGAAGTATATACAAATCTATTGACACATATGAAGACTTGTAAGAGAAAAAGTAATCTTTATTCTTCTATGACAGAAGATCTTTATTATACTCAACTTCCCCCAAATTATAATATCTCATTGTAACAGAGAGAAGTTAAATAGACTCAGTATAAATAAGTTGTTTATGAGTAGCAATGTGTTGAGTAGAAATTATTCCTATTGGCTTTCTTAAATATGTTTTGAAAGAAACATTTGTTCCTTTAGATGTCATTTGAAATCTTTTGTTTTCTTCTTCCCAAATTTAGTATGGGATTTTGGATATTATAAAACCAATAGGGGAAAAACCTTCTTTTCCCTATTTATATATAGAGTTTGACATTTTTCCCCCACAAAAATAATTGTTTTCAACTCATCTATGTCTTCATCAGAAAAAAAATGTTACATTTTTCTTTGAGAATTTCTAATAATGATCCAAATAAATTAATTTTAACAGCAAAAGAAAGAAAATTATTTACATTTATATGCCTGTGGAATAAATTTTATTGAGTGATATCTTTCTTGAAACACCAACCAAAATATACAGTGTGTCTTTTCTTTTACTCTAGCGTGATTTGAAGGTTTTCTGTTAATCATATGCTACTTTGGCCTTGGCTAAATAAAGATATTCTTATCTCTAAAGTATACTCTATATTTGCTCTCCATTCATATAACACATACATGTACATATATTTCTTTTCGTTTTTCATTAGAATGAAGAGAAATTGATATTGAATATGACGGTAGTTTGTTTTCATGAGTAAAGAAAAAGAAAAGACTGAAATGGAGTGAGGAGAAGCTATCTGAAAAATTCCTTGGGTCCAGACTGAGTCACTAAACTTATTCTGATGTATGATGATTGGAACATGTCCTTTCTTTGTGTGCTAAATTTTTAAGTGCAAAATTATTGTATTAAATATATTAAGCATTTTATGGGTTTTAGAGAAAAACAGAAAATACATAACGTAAACGTGCAAACAGTGGAGAAAAATGAATGGATCATGCAATGTTTTGAGGTTCCAACAACTATGTGATTCCTTAGGGTAAGGAATAAGATAAAAGAAAAGCTTTAGAATTGCCTGTACTTTCATCCAGACATATATTAGTTGAGTAGTCTTATGATGGCTATTTCTTGGGATAACCACTAACTGTTTATTACCATAAAAGAAGGTGGGTTCGTTGTAGTAGAAGCAGTTTCCCTTCTTTGAATGACTATTTTAGTTTCCTCCAGCTGCCATAAAGAAGTCCCACAGACTAGGTGCCTTAAACAACAGGAATTTATTTCCTCACAGTTCTGGAGGCTCTAAGTCCAAAATCAAGCTGTTGGGAGATTGGTTCTTCCTGAGGCCTCTCTCCTGGCTGTTTTCTCCTGGTGTCTTGTCTTCTCCTTGTATATGTATATCTCTACGTCCTCATTTCCTCTTCTTATAGCGACACCAGTCACATTGGATTAAGCCCCACTCTAATGATCTCATTTTAACTTAACTGAAGCCATATTCTGAGGTACTGGGGGTTAGGATTTGAACATATGAATTTGGGGGGGAGGTGGTTGTGGATGGGGCAGCTCAGCCTATAACAATGATCCTGTGCCTTTTTCATGGGGATGGCATCTGTACTCCAGCTGTGTGTTTCTGACCAGGATCACAAAACTTCATCAGCTGCATTGACCTTGACACATATTCCATCAATTGTGATGCCTTATCCCCATGATTTAGTGTTGAATTAAGCCACTCTACATCATTCCTCGGTTGTTTCCAGCTGGCACTAGGGGGAGTACTTGGATTTCCTTTCCCCCAGTGATGATAACCCTCTAAAATGCAAATACAGTGGTCCCTGTTCTCTGCCAGTGTGGGGAAAAAACATCTTCAATAAGCGAAAATAAAAACAATATGCAGGAAAATAAAAACCTCATGCAGATGCAAGCAGGGATGAGAGGCAGAGAAAGAGAATGCTGATAGCTTTCCAATTCCTAGAGGAGCTCCACCCTTGCTTTCTTGTGTGTTTTGGTTCTGAACTGTGTTTGTTTGCTTGTTTGTTTTGGTTAAGTTACTACATATTATGTAATATCCATTTATCAATGTAAGCATTCAAATTGTGTATACCTGTAGGTCTTAACCTTTTCTTTATTTTTAGTATATTGGAAGGATATATTGTCCTTAATAATAATCTCTCACATTCTCAATGAAAAATACGGACGACCAGTTATGGCAATTGACGCTTCTACAGCTTGGGAGACATGGTTTCCGAATGCTCCTGAATCTTTTAATTTTACCTCCACAGATGGGCTAGGTTCAGTATAAAACATATTTTTCAAAGTGGATATATTTGGGACAAAAATTATTATGTATCTACCACAGTCATAACATATAAAATATTAATCTGGAAACAAATAGGTTGAAGTAATACAGTAACTTACATTATCAGAAAATAAAACCATTCTGTAAAATATGAAATTTCCCTCTCAAATATTATATATATATAATATATATTATATATTCAGTTAATATATATCTAATGTCAACTTGGAGATTGTTCTTTTTATACTGTGATTTATTAGTGGAGTAAGGAACAGGAAGATTGGATTTATTAAATGTGCCTAAATCCTGGACCTACCATAAATATCACATTATCCCTTTAATTGAATATATGGTACTAAGAAATACCACATATACGTAGTTCGTAATTACTTCTTTTCAAAGATGTGGGCAGCGGCTTTTACACTCAGAACACTGACTTTCAAGTATGAGGGTCACAGATAAACTGTTATCCGCATACCAGAGCTCAGATAATATTTTTCTCAATTTTTTTCATTGGCTTCTTAAAGTTTCTTTTCAAGAAACTAGATGTGTGTAAGAATCTCCTAGACATGTTTTTAAAATATGCATTTCATTTTAGTAAGTCTAGAGCAGGGTATGAAATTGAGCATTTCAATAAACAGCCCCAAGTGATACAATGCTGTTCGTTCATGGGCCACATTTGTGTTGTGGGGGCTTAAAGAATTGATGTCCTGCGTAATCATCCTCCCAAAAGATATCCTGGTCTAAATTAACTTGTGTGGCAGAAAGTTTCTCAAAAACCTTCATATGATAATGATCACATTTCTGGAAAGTAAATTATTTCCTATGAAAATATGTATTTTTCTTTTCTATAAATTATGTGCTGCACATATTGACAAAGACTCTCCTTGGCCAAACTCTGTACAGGCTCTTCTAAGCCCTCTAGGACTTGGCTTCAGTGTCAGTCCTTGCTGGCCCAGGCCCAGCAGTTAGAGCAAGAATATAGCTAAGTCATTTTAGCAAGATCCTCACTCTAGATAATCTGATCACCCCGATATCTGATCAAATTCCTCCTTCCCCACCATCCCCCAGCTGATATGTTATCACCATCACCTGCCTTCAGCAAGAATCCTATTAGTTCTATTTAGCCAGAATCCCCTTTTACTCATGATATTTTTCTTATTAATTTTCTATCCACTGACCCCACTCTGCTCCTTGGCTATAAATTCCAACCTCTCCTTTTTATCTTCGGATTTGAGCTCATCCTCTCTTCCCTATAGCAAATCCCCATTGCAGTAGAACCTTGAAAACTTGAAAAAGTTTTCCTAAGTTTTTCCTCATGTCTTTATTAAGCATAGAATAAGTTCTTCTTTAATAACAATACTCATCTACTCATTTAAATTAACTTTAGTAGAGGAAAACCAATTATAAATTGATCAAGATCCATTATGTTATATTACTTTTCAACTATTAGGATGGTGTTGATTACTGCAGGAAGGATGGGATTAAACATTTTGAAAGCTCATCTACTCTCAAAATGCTCCTTAGGTATGGTTGAAAATTTGACAACAAAGGTGATTCCCAGCTCAAAAACAGAAGTAAAAGACTGAATTATGCTTAATTTTACACAAAGATTCACCTGGCCTGCCAGAAGGTACTGGTAAAGAAAAAATTACCTATTACACTTGCTAAAGATGAAAAAATCAACTTTATTTAGGACCATCATGATATATAGGGTCCATGCAATTGGATTTCGTGGTCGGAGAGATTGGGCTCAACTCCAAATACAGCACGTGCAGTGGAAATTTATAGCCAAAGTAGCTATAATTTTTAAAATAATGTTTTAAACTTTAAAAACCTTGGCTGAAATTGCTGGTATGGCTGATATGAAAACTTAAGTGAATAAGAATTAAAAAATATGTTTATCTAAGTGATTTTTAGGATAAAGAGAAAACTGTAAGTAAGAATGTAATCTATTAAGAAATAATCCAGTAGCATTATTGCAATTCAAAATCTGTGGATTATGGGCAAAGCTGACTTTGACCAAAGATGCAAGTATAGATTGAATCATTTCTAAGGAAAAAAAATAACTGAAAATAAATTGCCTGTGCATAAATATTGAAAAGTTAAGGTACAAACAATAATAAAACTGAATAGGAAGAAATCTTACAAGCTAGAAATTAATAAAATAATTCAATGCTTTGAAATAATATGTGATCAGCATTTGAAAACTGTTACTAGTTTGAACTTTTTTTGGCTGCAAGTAACAAAGATGACCTAACAGTGACTTAAACAATTAGTAATTCTTCACACAGAACTGAAAATTTGAAAATAGATTGTTGTAGATTTTGTTAAACTTTTCAAATATGCTATCAAGGACACAACCTCTTGCTAGCTCATGTCAAAGTGGTGTTCAAGCAGGAACAAAGAGGAAGGAGGCCTTTCTCAGTCTCCTTCTCTTCATCCTCCTCCTCCTCCTCCTTCTACTCCTATTTCTTCTTCTCTTCCTTCTTTAACACAAGCACCTCTTAGCCAGACAGGTCCCCTTTTGTCTCTCTACCTGTATCTCTAGTTGCGTAAGAAACAAAAAATGGCCAATAAATGTTTCATCTTAAGATCAATGTCTTACATTTTTTTTTTTTTCGTACATAAGAAGGTCATAGGGAAGTAGCCTAGTGTTAGTAAGATGCTCCATGGTGTCAGAATACCAGCTACTTTCATCTTGGTGCTAGACCAGATATTAGTAAATCATGTAACTATGTAAAGTGATGGATGTTGACCAAGCCTGTTGTGGTAATCATTTCACAAGTTACACATAAATCATTATGTTGTACACTTTGTACTAATACAGTGTTGTAGTCAGTTATATTTCAATAAACTGGAAAAAATAAAAAGAAATGAAGAATAGACAAAAGGGGAGATTTACTCATAAAATTCAAGTGTAGAAACAAATCATAGTAGAACATATACCTAGCTCCTATGATCCTTTTTTTTCTTTTCTTTTTGCAATGGGTCACAAGACAATAGTTTGTTCTCCCTTCCACAATACATGTTCAGTAATGTCCTTGCTTTCAGTCACCATTCAATGAATTGATATGGCTTCCTCATTCGGTTTACCTAAGCCCTCATTCTGAGGGGTATGAGTTCTTAATGATCCTTCTTGTATTGCATTTCTGTAATCTTCCTTTAAACTTTACCACTGAATATGGCAGAGGGGCCTCTGGATTCAAATATATAGGTACAGATGTAGATAGATACAAAAATATATAGATGGATATCATGAGTTCTTGATAGGGGCATATTAACATTTTGAGCTGGGTAATAATTTGTTGCCCTATGCACTGTGGGATGCTTAGCAGCATTCTTGGCCTTTCCAATGAGGTGTAACAACCTCCCCTCCCACCCCCTCATTTGTGACATCTGTGAATATCTCCAGAGATTTCCAAATGTGCTCTGGTGACAACTCTCCCAAACTGAAAAATATAGATATATGGATATAGATATAGATATATAGATTTTTCATTGAAGCTATGATTTTTTAAATACCTATTACACTTTTAATCAAATATTTCATACCCATGCAATTTCCACTTACTATACCCGTTTCTTAGAAGTATATTAAAATTTGCCACTCAATCGCTCCCTCTTTTTTGGTCTATTTTTGCTTTACATTTTAGAGATTTTGTTAGACATATATACATATGATTGCTCTATCTTTAGGAAAATTTTTTCATTTATTTGAGTGAATGATACTCTTTTTATCTCTTATAATGTTTCCCTTTTCTTATATATGTGTGTGTGTGTGTGCATATATATATATATATAATAAAATATACATTTAAAAATGTTTATGATTTCTATACCAACTCTTTTTTGTTGTTTATGTAGTATACCTGAACATTTATGACAAAGGTGACAACTCTATAGATAGAGAGGGAAAGAGAAAATAAATGGATAGAAATCTACATTTCCATATGTAAATTCATTTATTCACTTTTTTGGCTTTCTCAGGATGATATCTGTTTGCCTTACATCACTCAACAGAAACAAAGACAACGCCTTTTGGCCCAGCAGCAAAAACAAAGGAAATTCCTTATTTGGGGATGAATTTAAGAAAGTGAGCAAATAAGTTGTAAGTACTTCATACTTTCCTTTTTCAACATAATATTTTCTACATATTAATTTGAGAATATAATTGAAAATGATAAGCTTATATTGCAGTAATATTATCTCAGAATAGAGTTGGAAACAGAATATGCCAACATAGAAAAAATGTAAAAGCTCGTAAAAAAAATCCTTTCCCCCATACAACAATAGAGCTAGATGATTGTTGACAGCATTGCAAGGTGAACTATGGATTGGTGCCAAGGGGACCATAAATACTTGATGTGAGTCCTTGATTTACTTGTTCAAGGGCATAAAGCTTTACATAGGTAAGTTGGTGTTCAGTTATCTGTTGTTATATAAGGAAACTACCCCTGGACTTAATAGCTTAAACAACCATTTTATTTATCTTTGATGTTGTGAGTCAGAAATTTAGAGAGGGCTTGTCTGGGAGCTTGTTTTCTGATCCACATGGTATCTGCTAGAGCAGCTAGGAGTGGAGGATTTGATTACAAGTTGGCTTTTTCCAGGATCAGACACAACTAGGTAGAAAAATTAAAAGTTTAAATAAACTTGACTTTGTGAACAGTGATGACCAGTCATAAATAAATATCTGCACACATAACTATACACATTTGAAATAATAATAAATTATTAATATATTTTATCTCAGGAATATAATAAAGGTTATCACAAAAATCTTAATTTTATTTATTGAAATATAGTTGATTTACAATGTTATGTTAGTTTCAGGCGTACAGCAAAGTGATTCAGTTATACATACATACATATCTATTTTTTTCAGATTCTTTTCCATTATAGGTTATTACAAAATATTGAGTATAGCTCCTTATGTTATATAGTGGGACCTTGTTGATTACCTATTTTATATAGAGTAGTGTGTATATGTTAATCCCAAACTCCTCATTTATCCCTCTCCCCTTTTCCCCTTTGGTAACCATAAGGCTTTTTTTTACATCTGTAAGTTTCTTTCTGTTTTGTAAATAAGTTCATTTGTTTCATTTTTTTAAGATTCCACATATAAGCAATATCATATGATATTTGTCTTTCTCTGTCTGGCTTAATTCACTTAGTATGATAATCTCTAGGTCCATCCATGTTGCTGCAAGTGACATTATTTTATTCTTTTGTTATGGCTGACTAATATTCCATTGTATACATGTATCACATCTTCTTTATTCACGTGAAGATGGACATTTAACTTGCTTCTATGACAATCTTTAGATATTTGTTTAAATAGTTCACAATAGAAAAGTAAGGAGGGGAAAATTCATATTATCATCTTGATAGATGCTTAAGAAAAATTTGATAACATTTCTGAATTTTTAAAAATATTAGTAATTTAAGAATAGATATTTCCTTGATATAGGACATCCAACTGAAAACCGCATCAAATGATGTAAAGCAAAATTTATATATAAACTTTAGAATTATTAACAAGGATGCCCAACATCACTACTGTGATTTATCACTGCTAGAAGCTTTAACAAGTTCCTCCAAATTCCTCTGTCCATTCTCTGCTTCAGTCATATGAACTACAGGATTTTGACTGTTCAAGCTCTTTCAAAACTCCATGTGATTATTTGGAATTACGTTTTTTTGCTTTTTCTGACTGGTGACTTCCAAATCCTCTTTGATCGTCTTAGCTCAGGTTCATCTCTTCTGTAAAATTTCCTTGACTCCCTCAGAGTTAGTAAACTCATTCTCTTTGACCTTTTTTGTATTGCTTTTGAAACTGAATTGTAATTATGTTTTAGTGTCAGTTTGTTGTTCCCACCAGAATAAGTGCTCTTTGAAGTAAAAAACAAAACATTAATCATTGTATATCTGGAAAGTAACACAGTGATTGGTGAATTGTAGGACTTAAATGTAGGCTTTTAAAACCATAAATAAATCCATAAATTTTACATTTTGCTTTTAAGGGAACCTGATGATTTTCTACTCAAAATCTTGATATATTCCTCTCTAAAATTACATGGAATACTTGTTCTTTATATACATCAATTATGATTCTGACAGTTTAGATGTAATATATACATTGTCTCCTTGAGGTAATGGGACAATTGTCATTCTTCTGGAAGTCAGTAATTATTTCTGTTAAATCATCTATTATCTCATATATAGTAGCCCCCCTTATCCATAGGGGGTACAAGCCCTACAGTGGATGCCTGAAACCACAGACAGTTCAAACCCTACATATGCTATGTTTTTTCCTATATTAATGGTCACATAGGGTATACAGCATGAATACAGGCTGGACAAAGGGATGCTTCACATTCTGTGTGGGACACAGCTGGAAAGTGCAAGATTTCACCATGCTACTCAGAATGTTATGCAATTGAAAACTTATGAATTGTTTATTTCTTGAATTTTCATTTAATATTTTTGAACCGCAGTTGACAGGTAACTGAAACAAAACCATAGATAAGGGAGAACTACTGTATCAGTTAATGTATGTTAGCATAGCAAGATGGTGTTGAATAAACCCATTTAAAAAGACAATAAAATGCTCTTCAAGAGCAGTACATCTAGAAAATACTGTGTATTTAGAAAGGTATTTGGCACAGGATTGCTTGCAAAATTGGATTGACGGATATCTTAGATAAAATAGGTAGATAGATAGAACTGCATAATGTATAAATAGAATAATGGTTTATACAATGTACTATACCTTGTATATATAGTATATTTGTACTCTACATTTTGTGTAATGCTATATACTGTATATACTCTGTGCATAGTTTATACAATGCACATATGCTATGATGTACCTATATATATATATACACCCTATATATACACACATATATATATATATATATATACACACACTTATTATTCCACTTGAACAGAATTAATTTATTTCAAGTCCTAGTATGATTTTACATTAGACCTTTCTTGGCTTCTTCAAATTATGATACACAGTAGTTAACAATGTCATGTAAATAGTTTAGGAAGGTCTCAAGGTCAATAATCCCATATGTTGAAAGTGAGGAAGCAAATAGATAAAATTGAAAATATGGCTACGTAGGCTTTGAGATGAAACTGTAAATTAAGGGTGAGACTGGAAAAGAATTCATGAGAATGGCTTGAACCGATGCTCAATTTTGGCCCATGTGAGATTAATTGATCTCATTGCTGCCCCCTGGGGTAAGCCACTGCCTCACATTGTGACATCTTTTTGTAACACCTCTGTAATTGCAGCCTACTCCAAACAAACTTAAAATGATATGCTAGTCTTTTGATCATGAAGCAAGACTTTAAATACTTATATAGAATCAGTGCCTTGGACATTAATACATTACTCTTGAAGCCTCAAAGCCAAAGACAACCTTCATAAATTTAAAACTTGCCTCAAATTTTCACCAAAGTTTACATCAGTTAAATGGTCTTCTCATTGTATATACACAACGTTATATCAATAACTGTCATTTTTTTCTTTCTCCTCACTTTCTGAACAAAAAGATCTCTTTTTCATCATTCATGTGGAATGTGTGGATAGGGACAATTGCTTTTAGAAATAAAGCAGAAAAAGTTATGACTATATTAGTCCCCTGTAACTCAGAACTTTGCCCAGATCATCCTTGAAAATCTGACAGATTAGATTCGACCTTTTTCCTTACTGTGAACATTATAGAAAGAAAAGCCAATTAGAAGCCATAGAATAAAAAACCATTTTAGCAGTTTATGTCTGCTTAGAAAGCAGAAGCATAAAGTTTGATATAAACAAAGTACAGTATAGCTATCCCTTGCAACATGATCCAGCTTGAATCTTTTTTTTTTAACATCTTTATTGGAGTATAATTGCTTTACAGTGGTGTGTTAGTTTCTTCTTTACAACAAAGTGAATCAGTTATACATATACATATGTTCCCATATCTCTTCCCTCTTGCGTGTCCCTCCCTCCCACCTTCCCCATCCCACCCCTCTAGGTGGTCACAAAGCACCGAGCTGATCTCCCTGTGCTATGCGGCTGCTTCCCACTAGCTATCTATTTTACGTTTGGTAGTGTATATATGTCCATGCCACTCTCTCACTTTGTCACAGCTTACCCTTCCCCCTCCCCATATCCTCAAGTCCATTCTCTAGCAGGTCTGCATCCTTATTCCCGTCTTACCCCTAGGTTCTTCATGGCATTTTTTTTCTTAGATTCCATATATACATGTTAGCATATGGTATTTGTTTTTCTCTTTCTGACTTACTTCACTCTGTATGACAGACTCTAGGTCCACCCAAATCACTACAAATAACTCAGTTTCATTTCTTTTTATGGCTGAGTAATATTCCATTGTATATATGTGCTACACCTTCTTTATCCATTTATCTGTTGATGAACACTTAGGTTGCTTCCATGTCCTAGCTATTGTAAATAGAGCTGCAATGAACATTTTGGTACATGACTCTTTTTGAATTATGGTTTTCTCAAGTTATATGCCCAGTAGTGGGATTGCTGGGTCATATTGTAGTTCTATTTGGAGTTTTTTAAGGAACCTCCATACTGTTCTTCATAGTGGCTGTATCAATTTACATTCCCACCAACAGTGCAAGAAGGTTCCCTTTTCTCCACACCCTCTCAAGCATTTATTGTTTCTAGATTTTTTGATGATGGCCATTCTGACCTGTGTGAGATGATATCTCATTGTAGTTTTGATTTGCATTTCTCTGATGATTAGTGATGTTGAGCATCCTTTCATGTGTTTGTTGGCAATCTGTATATCTTCTTTGGAGAAATGTCTATTTAGGTCTTCTTCCCATTTTTGGATTGGGTTGTTTCTTTTTTGTTATTGAGCTGCATGAGCTGCTTGTAAATTTTGGAGTTTAATCCTTTGTCAGTTGCTTCATTTGCAAATATTTTCTCCCATTCTGAGGGTTGTCTTTTGGTCTTGTTTATGGTTTCCTTTGCTGTGCAAAAGCTTTGAAGTTTCATTAGGTCCCATTTGTTTATTTTTGTTTTTATTTCCATTACTCTAGGAGGTGGGTCAGAAAGAATCTTGCTGTGATTTATGTCATAGAGTGTTCTGCCTATGTTTTCCTCTAAGAGTTTGATAGTGTCTGGCCTTACATTTAGGTCTTTAATCCATTTTGAGTTTATTTTTGTGTATGGTGTTAGGGAGTGTTCTAATTTCATTCTTTTACATGTACCTGTCCAGTTTTCCCAGCACCACTTATTGAAGAGGCTGTCTTTTCTCCACTGTATATTCTTGCCTCCTTTATCAAAGATAAGGTGACCATATGTCACCTTAATATACATTTGTAACTTTGGAACCAGTACTTGGCCATTCTGATTCCCCAGCTCAAGCCATAAACGTCTGTGTCAAATGTGAAGAAAAGTACTTCTCTATTAGTGACTTGGTCTTATCTTTCTCCAAAGGACCAATTATTTTGAATTTACTTCTTGGTTGAAAAACACATACCAGGCCAGAATAAGAGATTGACAATGCAAAACATCTTTGAGGTAAAAAGTCAAGTTTCAAAAATTTTGAAATGATTCCTCTGTTGTCTTTAACTAATCTTTTCTCTCTGAAATTTTTAATTTCATTTTTTGTGTTGTTCATCATTTTTTGTTTGCTCTTTAGTTCTTCTAGGTCCTTGTTAAACGTTTCTGTTATTTTCCCCATTATATTTCCAAGATTTTGGATCATCTTTACTATCATTACTCTGAATATTTTTTCAGGTAGACTGCCTATTTCCTCTTCATTTGTTAGGTCTGGTGGGTTTTTACCTTGCTCCTTCGTCTGCTGTGTGTTTCTCTGTCTTCTCATTTTGCTTAACTTACTGTGTTTGGGGTCTCCTTTTCACAGGCTGCAGGGTCCTAGTTCCCATCATGTTGGGCATCTGCCCCAGTGGCTAAGGTTGGTTCAGTGGATTGTGTAGGCTTCCTGGTGGAGGTGACTAGTGCCTGAGTTCTGGTGGATGCAGCTGGATCTTGTCTTTCTGGTGGGCAGAACCATGTCCGGTGGTGTGTTTTGTCATGTCTGTGACCTTATTATTATTTTAGGCAGCCACTATGCTAATGGGTGGGGTTATGTTCCTGTTTGCTAATTGTTTGGCATAGGGTGTCGAGCACTGTAGCTTGCTGATTGTTGGGTGGAGCTGGGTCTTATCGTTGAGATGGAGATCTCTGGGAGAACCTTCTCCATTTGATATTACATGAAGCTCAGAGGTCTCTGGTGGATCAATGTCATGAACTCAGCTCTCTCACCTCAGAGGCACAGGCCTGGCACCCGGCTGGAGCACCAATACCCTGTCAGCCACATGGTTTTGAAGAAAAGGGAGAAAGAAAGGAAGGAAGGAAGGAAGGAAAGAAAGAAAGAAAGGAGGGAGGGAGGGAGGGAGGAAGGAAGAAGGGAAGAAAGAAAAAGTTATTCAAATTAAAAATTATTAAAAATTAAAAAGTAATATAAAAAAGAAGAAAGCAACCAAACACAAATACACCAATGATAACAAGTGCTAGAAACTATAATAATAATAATAATAATAATAATAATAATAATAAATGAACAGACAGAACCGTAGGACAAATGGTAAAAGCAATGCTATAGAGACAAAAATCACACAAAGAAACATTCACATACACACTCACAAAAGGGAAAAGGTGCCAAAAAATATATATCTTTGCTCCCAACGTCCACTGCCTCAATTTTTGGATGATTCGTTGTCTATGCAGGTATTCCACAGATGCAGGGTACATCAAGTTGATTGTGGAGATTTAATCCGCTCCTCCTGCGGCTGCTGTGAGAGATTTCACTTTCTCTACTTTCTTTGCACAGCTGCGGGTGTTCAGTTTTGGATTTGACCCTGCCTCTGCTTGTAGGTCGCCTGAGGTCATATGTGCTTGCTCAGACAGGATGGGGTTAAAGGATCAGCTGATTAGGTAGCTCTGGCTCCCTCAGGCGGAGGGAGGGAGGAGTATGGAATGCATAGCAAGCCTGTGGCGGCACAGGCGGGAGTGATGTTACAACAGCCTGAGGCGTGTCCTGTGTTCTCCCGGGGAAGTTGTCCCTGGATCACGGATCCTGACAGTGGCGGGCTGCACAGGCTCCCGGGAGGGGAGGTGTGGAGAGTGACCTGTGCTTGCACACAGGTTTCTTGGTGGCTGCAGCAGTAGCCTTAGCTTTTCATGCCTGTGTCTGGTGTCTGTGCTTATAGCCATGGCTTGTGCACATCTCTGGAGCTCATTTGGGCGGTGTTCTGAATCTCCTCTCCTTGTGCATCCTGAAACAAGTGTCTCTTGCCTCTTAGGCAGGTCCAGATTTTTTCTGGACTCCCTCCCAGCTAGCTGTGCCACACTAGCCCCCTTCAGGCTGTGTTCATGCAGCCAACCCCAGTCCTCTCCCTGGGATCTGACCTCCAAAGCCCAAGCCTCAGCTCCCAGCCCCCACCCGCCCCAGCGGGTGAGCAGAAAAGCCTCTGGGGCTGGTGGGGGCTGATGGGTGCTGGTCAACATGGATCCTCTGTGTGGGAATCTCTCCACTTTGCCCTCTGCACCCCGGTTGTTGTGCTTTCTTCCGTGTCTCCGAAGCTTCCCCCCAGCCACCCCCTGTCTCAGCCAGTGAAAGGGTTTCCTAGTGTGTGGAAACTTTTCCTCCTTCACAGCTCCCTCCCAGTGGTACAGGTCCCATCCCTATTCTTTTGTCTCTGTTTTTTCTTCTTTCTTTTGCCCTACCCATGTACGTAGGGAGTTTCTTGCCTTTTGGGAAGTCTGAGGTCTACCAGCATTCAGCAGGTGTTCTGTAGGAGTTGATCCACATGTAGATGTATTTCTGATGTATTTGCGAGAGGAAATTGATCTCTACATCTTACTCTTCCACCATCTTCCACATGCCCTGCAAGAGATTTCTGTGCATTAATTTTGTATCCTGCAACTTTACCAAATTCATTGATTAGCTTTAGTAGTTTTCTGGTTCCATCATTAGGATTATCTATGTGTAGTATCATGTCATCTGCAAATAGTGACAGTTTTACTTCTTGTCTTCCAATTTGTATTCCTCTTATTTCTTTTTCTTCTCTGATTGACATGGCTAAGAGTTACAAAATCTGTGTTGAATAATAGTGGTGAGAGTGGACATCCTTGTCTTGTTCCTGATCTTACAGGAAATGCTTTCAATTTTTCACCATTGAAATAATGTTTCCTGTGGGTTTGTTGTATATGGCCTTTATTATGGTGAGTTATGTTCCCTCTGTGCCCACTTCCTTGAGAGTTTTTATCATAAATCGGTTTTGGATTTTGTCCAAAGCTTTTTCTGCATCTATTGAGATGAGCATATGGTTTTTATTCTTCAATTTGTCAATATGGTGTATCACATTGATTGAGTTGTGTATATTGAAGAATACTTGCACCCCTAGGATAAATCCCACTTGATCACGGCGTTTGATCCTTTTAATGTGTTGTTGGATTCTGTTTACTAATATTTTGTTGAGGATTTTAGCATCTATGTTCATCAGTGATATTAGTCTGTAATTTGCTTTTTTTGTAGTATCTTTGTCTGGGTTTGGTATCAGGGTGATTGTGGCCTTGTAGAATGAGTTTGGGACTGTTCTATCCTCTGCAGTTTTTTGGAAGAGCTTGAGAAGTATGGTGTTAGCTCTTCTCTAAATATTTGATAGAATTCACCTGTGAAGCCATCTGGTCCTCACTGTTATTTGTGGGAAGATTTTTATCACAGGTTAAATTTCATTACTTGTGACTGGACTGTTCATATTTTCTATTTCTTACTGGTTCAGTCTTGGAAGATTATACCTTTCTAAGAATTTGTCTATTTCTTTCAGGTTTTCCATTGTTTGGCATAGAGTTGTCTGTAGTAGTCTCTTATGATGCTTTGTATTTTTGTGGTGTCCATTGTAACTTCTCCATTTTCATTTCTAATTTTATTTTTTGAGTCATTTCCCTTTTTTCCTGATGAGTCTTGCTAAAGGTTTATCAATTTTATCTTCTCAAAGAACCAGCCTTTAGTTTTATTGATCTTTGCTATTGTTTTGTTTCTGTTTCATTTATTTCTGCTCTCATCTTTATAATTTCTTTCCTTCTACTAACTTTGGGTTTCATTTGTTCTTCTTTCCCTCATTCCTTTAGGTGTAAGTTTAGTTTGTTTATTTGAGATTTTTCTTGTTTCTTGATGTAGGATTGCTTTGCTGTAAGCTTCCCTCTTAGAACTGAGTTTGCTACATCCTATGGATCGTCATGTTTTCATTGTCATTTGTCTCTTGGTATTTTTTGATTTCCTCTGATTTCTTCAATGATCTCTTGGTTATTTAGTTACGTACTGTTTAACATCCATGTGTTTGTGTTTTTTATGTTTTATTCCTTGTAATTTATTTCTAATCTCATAGTATTGTGGTCAGAAAAGATGCGTGATATGATTTCAATTTTTGTTACATTTACTGAGGTTTGAATTATGACCTAATATATGGTCTATCCTGGAGAATATTCCATGTGCACTTGAGAAGAAAGTGTAATCTGGTTTTCAGATGGAATGTCCTATAAACATAATTAAATCTATCTGGTCTATTATATCATTTAAAGCTTGTGTTTCCTTATTAATTTTCTGTCTGGATGATCTATCAGTGTAAGTGATAACGTCCCCCACTATTACTGTGTTACTGTTGATTTCCCCTTTTATTGCTGTTAGCATTTGCCTTATGTATTGATGTGCTTCTATGTTGGGTGCATATATATTTCTAATTGTTATATGTTCTTCTTGGTTTGATCCCTTCATCATTATGTAGTGTCCTTCCTTGTCTCTTGTAACATTCTTTATTTTAAAGTCTATTTTATCTGATATGAGTATTGCTACTCCAGCTTTCTTTTGATTTCCATTTGCATGGAATATCTTTTTCCATCCCCTCACTTTCTGTATGTGTCCCTAGGTCTGAAGTGGGTCTCTTTTAGACAGCATATATATGGGTCTTGTTTTTGTATCCATTCAGCGAGCCTGTGTATTTTGGTTGGAGCATTTAATCCATTTGCATTTAAGGTTATTGTCTATATGTATGTTCCTATTGGCATTTTCTTAATTGTTTTGGGTTTGTTTGTGTAGGTCCCTTTCTTCTCTTGTGTTTCCTACTTAGAGAAGTTCCTTTAGCATTTGTTTCAGAGCTGGTTTGGTGGTGTTGTATTCTCATCACTTTTGCTTGTCTGTAAAGCTTTTGATTTCTCTGTCAAATCTGAATGAGATCCTTGCTGGGTAAAGTAATCTTTGTTGTAGGTTCTTCCCTTTCATCACTTTAATTATATCATACCAGTCCCTTCTGGCTTGTAGTGTTTCTGCTGAGAAATCAGCTGTTAACCTTATAGGAGTTCCCTTGTATGTTATATGTTGCTTTTCCCTTGTTGCTTTTAATAATTTTTCTTTGTCTCTAATTTTTGTCAGTTTTATTACTATGTGTCTTGGTGTGTTTCTCCTTGGGTTTATCCTCCCTGGGATTCTCTGAGCTTCCTGGACTTGCATGGCTATTTTCTTTCCCATGTTAGGGAAGTTTTCAACTATAATCACTTCAGATATTTTCTTGGGTCCTTTCTCTCTCTTTTCTCCTTCTGGGACCCCTATAAGGCAAATGTTTGTGAGTTTAATATTGTCCCAGAGGTCTCTTAGGCTGTCTTCATTTCTTTTTATTCTTTTTCTTTATTCCGTTCTGTGGCAGTGAATTCCACCATTCTGTCTTCCAGGTCACTTATCCATTCTTCTGCCTCAGTTATTCTGCTATTGATTCCTTCTAGTGTATTTTTCATTTCAGTTATGGTATTGTTCATCTCTGTTTGTTCCTTAATTCCACTAAGTGTTTGTTCTTTAATTCTTCTACATCTTTGTTAAACATTTCTTGCATCTTTTCAGTCTTTGCCTCTATTCTTTTTGAGGTCCTGGATCATCTTCACCATCATTATTCTGAATTCTTTTTCTGGAAGGTTGCCTATCTCCACTTCATTTAGTTTTTTTCCTAGGGTTTTTTTCTTTTTCCTTCATCTCGTACTTAGTCCTCTGCCTTTTCATTTTGTCTGTCTTTCTGTGAATATGGTTTTCATTCCACAGGCTGCAGGATTGTAGTTCTTGCTTCTGCTCTCTGCCCTCTGGTGGATGAGGCTCTCTAAGAGGCTTGTGTAATCTTCCTGATGGGAGGGACTGGTGGTGGGTAGAGCTGCGTGTTGCTCTGGTGGGCAGAACTCGGTAAAACTTTCATCTGCTTGTCTTTTGATGGGTGGGGCTAAGTTCCCTATCTGATTTTTGTTTGGCCTGAGGTGACCCAGCACTGGAGCCTCCCAGCTCTTTGTTGGGCCTAATGGCAGACTCCAGGAGGGCTCACGCCAAAGAATACTTCCTAGAGCTTCTGCTGCCCATGTCCTTGTCCCCATAGTGAGCCACAGCCACCTCCTGCCTCTCCCAGAGACCCTCCAACAATAGCAAGTAGGTCTGGTTAAGTCTCCTGTGGGGTCACCGCTCCTTCCCCCTGGGTCCTGATGTGCACACCACTTTATGTGTGCCCTCCAAGAGTGGAGTCTCTGTTTACCCCAGTCCTGTAGAAGTCCTGCAATCAAATCTCACTAGCCTTCAAAGTCTGATTCTCTGGGAATTCCTCCTCCCGTTGCTGGACCCCCAGGTTGAGAAGCTTGATGTGGGGCTCAGGACCTTCACTCCAGTGGGTGGACTTCGGTGGTATAATTGTTCTCCATTTTGTGAGTCACCTACCCAGTGGTTATGGGATTTGATTTTATTATGATTGCACCCCTCCTACTGTCTCATTGCTGCTTCTCCTCTGTCTTTGGATGCGGGTATTTTGGTGAGTTCCAGTGTCTTCCTGTGATTCTGGTGTTCTTGCATGAGGGAGTGAGCACACGTCCTTCTACTCCACCATCTTGAACCAATATCCAAGGCACTATCATTTTTAAAGCATACTTTACTTTGGGATATATAATTTGCTTCAAATTTGCTACATTATAAATAATGCCTGGATGACAATTCACATAACTACAGATTTTTCAGTATTCCTACTTATTTTCTCAATTTGTATTGAATTCCAGGACGTTGAATAATTTCAACAAACTTTATGAGTATTTTGAAGCTTCTTAGATATAATGGAAAAATAATCCTTCAGAAATATTGCACAACTTAATCAGTATTTAAATAAATTAATAACATTTTTAAAAATGGACCTTTATATCTTGAATTTGTATAGTGGTCTGAAATGCATAAATCACTTTCTTATGACCCACTTTTTCATTGTTGAGATTAGTCTCCTTTTAGAATTTAGACAGTGTTATTCCATCTCATTTCATCAGACATTTTGGTAGAAATGAAAGTTGTCAAAGTATCATTGAAAAGGAGAGGCTCATTGCTGGTGAAAAGCTGCTACTATTTGACTTTTTGTTAGTGTCAGCAATTCTCTTTCTATGGGTTATAAGACTGTGACTCTCTGGAAATGAAGTGCTGTTAGAAAACCCATTTAAAAAAACTATCAGTCATTGATGTGATGGAAATTTACTGCTACTGTAGTGTAGTGAAGAGTTTTCTTTTCTTTGCTATTCTGCTTTTAATTGTAGGCTAACTTTTTATCCTAAATTTTCATTTGCATTCAAATGAAAGGCATGTGATTTTGCCTTGGTCCTTACCATTTCCAAGGTTTTTAATCTTAAGCAAGTACCTTAAACAATTACTTTTTCTCAGTTTCTTCTTTCTTATATAACATTTTATCACATACTGTGAAAATTAGCTAATGTACTTTGGGCTTACAGAAAAGGAGTGAGGAAACAAAGGTCAGAAAGAAACAGGAGAGAGACTAAGAAGGAACCAGAAAAAGAAACAGAGAGAGAGAGGGAGAGAGGGAGAGACTGATGAAAAGGAAAATAAAGAATATTGAGGCCAAGGCTCTTTATTTCTTCATGGTTGCTGTCTAAATATCTTGTAGAGACCACACTGGTTAGTGATCTCTCCCTGAGAAAACACCAAAGGAGGAGGACACCAAACAGAACAAACAGAAGGGATAGGCTCTGTTTATTCTTGAAAAACATAAAGAAAACCATAGATATTGCCATATATTTTACAATGTTTTTGTTTCTACTTAGGATTATATAAATAAATTCACTGTTATAAACTGCATCACATACAGAAATTGAAAAAGAAACAATTTAAAATGAAATGTAAATACTAAGTTACTCATCAATAGTTGACTTTCTAACAATTGCTCCATTTATTATATTTTATTCAGGCCACCTCATGAAGATTTCAGTTGTTTGCAGTAATATAAAATGGGTTAACATTAGTTGTTATATATATATATATGTATATATATATATATATACATATATATATATAAATGTTAAAATTTTCATTAATTTATCTTTACTACTTACTAGAGATAAATTATAAGTTTGGAAAAGATAAGATTGTTTTATTTATATATACTTATTTTTGTCATATTTACCACAGTCACACAGTCTTAAATGTTATTCAGTTTCTCCTGGATTGAATTATTTTCTATCTTCTGTAAAGTTCACTGAATCTATAGCTCATAGCTTTAAAGTTCATTCTTTCTTTTTCTCTTTGGTCTTCTCATATAGGCTTATGCCAGTTTAATTCATGCCTACTCTGTATAATAAAATAGCTCTTATTGGAAGTCACATTTGCCTTTTCAGGACAGCAGCTTTCCAAGTTGAAAGCTATGGCAGCAGCCTATAAAGCAGTTTTCTATGGCTGCCAGAGTTCTTTTCTTAACATCTGTGATGGCCTCTGGGACCCAAAAATAACATCCGTTTGGGAGGAATTAGCTAGGAAATTTAGACAAATAACCAATTTGTCTTTTTCTTGCATGGAATTTTTTGAATGAGTTCATTGGTCTGTAAATTAACAAATTTGATTTCATAGGATCAGTCTAGCAATGCTGTGTAATCAGGGAAGAACAGAGAAATTCAAATATATGGTCACCACCTTTCTATAATTTTGTCACTTCCTGAGAAATCTGTGTTGTGTACTCAGCCACAGGAGCCTTTCCATCCAACCTTGACATTTTGAGGCTGTTAGCCAGTGATTCTACTACTGTGCATTATGATTTCTTGAGCCACTTCACTGAAATGATTGGATTAATGAAAATTGATTTTGGCTCCCTGTGCCTGAAAACTAACTTGAGCTAGTTACAAAAATCAAAATCAGAGATATAGTGACTCACATAACTGGGAAGTACAGAGGTTAATAACCTGGCTTAAAGTGTGGCAGAGTTAACATGCCAAACAATGTAGTCATCACCTTATTTCCAAAAATCCCTCTCTGCATTCTTCTGTGTAGAGAGAGCTTCTTATATACAGTTAGAGAAGATGATTGTCAACCAGATTAAACATACATAGTCCTTATAGCTCATGGGCTAAAACTGTGGGCTGATGTGATTATTTTTCTGGATCTCATAACCCTTCTTGACCATACTTTTAGTGAGGTTAGGGAGCTGAACCAGGCATTATGATAAGCACGCTCTCTGGAAGACATGGAGCTAGAAAGGGGTGATATCCAGAGTAAAATAGTATTAATTTTATTAGATTACAGGGGAAGAGGTGCTGGAAAAGCCAAACAATGGCTGTCTTTTTCAGCCACTCTGAAATTTGGTGTCATGTATAAAAAACCCTGAATTTCTGTGACATCTTTATTTAATAGCACATTTTCTTGAAACCAGAGAAAAGTTACAGGAATTTTTTTTACCTAAAATTGGAATGACTGAAGAGTTGCCATTGTTCTAATGAAGCTGAAAGGAAAGCAATTAAAAAACTAAATGTCTGAAAAATGACATCCATTAAACCTGCATTATACTGCTACTAATTAAGGGACTCTGTTATGTCATATAATAGATGTTTAAGATAATCATTTTGGAAAAGATAAAATTGTCTTATTTACATGTATTTTTTTCATATTTACCATAGCTATGTTTCTTTACTTTTTATAAAACATATTAGTCACCATTTATACATAATTTTGTTGAGTACTAAACATACTTTGTATAAAGAAACTATAGGTGTAAACACTCAAAAATTAGTAGCTAATTATTGATAGCAATCTGTACAGTTATATCTAAAGGTAGTACATTCTTTCCATACTTAAATTTTATGTGGTCACTGCTTTAACTTTCCTTAGTTCAGTTGCACTAGAATTGAAGGAGAATGTGGATAGTTTAAAAGACCATATTAAATTTCAACACATTCTTCCAAATGAAGTAATATTACTTAATTTTTATGACCAAATAGTAGCACCTTATGAAACATCATGTGCACTTCAGTGAAAATACTACCTGTGAAGCCAGATGGAGCCAAATTACAAACTCCAGAAATGCTCAGAAGCAGAAAAGGTGTAATTAATTCATCAGTGTATTGAAAGATATAAAGTATTTGGTTGTAAAAATGGAAGTTGTAAAGACAAATTGATATACAACATTGGAATATATTTCTGTTGAATTTATCTCTACTTCAAAAGAAGGGTACATTCATACTATCCAATTTAGGTTTCTGCTTTATTGATCATCCTATCTCCCCCAAACTCTGTCTTTTCCTGGGCCAGTGTATTTCCCTTCAGACTTTTTAAAAATTTTCTATGATTGCCATCATGGTCCACAACCATTAAAAGAACAAAAAGAGAAAAAAACAAAAGCTTCTTTGTGAAGATGCATGGCCACTCTTAGACAATTTATGTTACCTTGATAATTCCATACTACTGGCTTGTAGAGCTACAAAACAGTTGCTACTGTCTGCCTGGAGGCAGTCTTGTGTAGAAATTAAGGGCATTAGCTTTGCAGTCATACAGAAAGGAGTATTTACCAGTGGTTTTATACTGAGCAAATTACGTTTGATACTTTCTTCATGTGTAATATTAGCACAATTACAATCTCATATAAACACTCAAAAATTAGTAGCTTCACATTAATAGCAGTAGAAATATTTCCCTTCTGTAGATCAGTCATGCACAAGTTTCGGGGGCACAAATAGGAGATAGATAGTATGAAGATCTTCAGCTCATTGCTCAATGTCTCAGAATTGAGATGCTTTGTTAAACAACTATTATAGTATCCAGAGTGCCAGGGAATACTTTAAAAGTTCTTCTGTTTTTTCTATCATGACTTATTTTACAGAACTAAACTTCTCCCTTGATCATTGTGTCCTATTCTTCCAAGGAACCTAGTACAGTCTCTTTATATGACTTCAGCACCCCTAACCACCATACCCTTGTTGAGTACCAACTATAGAGATATATGACCTGAGTGTATAATGGAGTTACATCATATTTGATATTATTGCATTCCCATGGGAAAATCTGTTGGTCTTCTCTGACCAGCTTTCTCCTCTACTCCTCTACCCCACCTATCTAGGCAAAGTCAAGCTTGAGCCATATACACTATACATATATACACTATAGTGTACAACTATACACTATGTTGAGTCTTTTAGTATCCGCCTATCCCTACTGAGGCCTAGTTTCTGTGACCACATTAAATTCTATCTGGTGGGTCTTCTGGTTTGCTCTAGAATAAAAACATGTGTCTAGATCAAATTATCCTCACACCTCTTCCAAAAGTCATACTATGCAACAAAGATAGAAAATATACATAACCTACCTGTATGCAGTGACTAGATGAATGAAAAAGTATAAATCTCAACTTACATTTAAGGGGAAAAACAGATACCTGAGACCAGCAGAATCAGAGCCAGTACCCACAGAGGTGCCATGAGTCTGATGGTAGATGCACAGAAGAATAGGGAGCAGCTAGATCTTAGGAGTAGAAGAATCTGGATAACTTCAGCATAGATTTATCCCCAGAAGAGGAAGTCCCCATCCATAATGGGAACTAATGTGCCTGTCTCTGAGAAAGCACAGTTCAGAGCCATCACAGTGGACAAATTAAAAAAAAAATGCATGACACGGTGGGCTTCCCTTGGGGAAGCAGCTGATATTAAAGCAATGAAGGAAAAAAAAAAACAGCTAGAACTAAGGACACTTCTAAAATAAAGTAACAACAGCAACAACAAAAAGTGCACTATATTATTAAAATTTTCTATTGCTGTAGGAACAGAAAAAGAAGTTCTTTAAGAAAACATAGAAAACTCTCCCTCTCCCAAACCAGAAAAAAATCCCCTAAAAGGTAGTACAGGAAAAACACACTCAAACATCAACAAGAAAAACGAAATTACAACACAATTATATACATAAATATGTTGCAAGATTCATGGAAAACACAATCTCACATAAGTCAATTAGTTTTTCTACTAGGCTTTTACATCAGACTTTATTGCTGAATTTTAAATAGTACAGAGCAATAAGCAATCAAGAAATATGCTGCTAAAAAATAAAAAAGGTAATTAGAGATCTAATTTTGGAATAACAAGTCCAGAATGACCATTCTACCATAAATAACTTGAAAACTGCACAAAATACATAAAATAATTCTTTCCACGTGTTGGACATGAGATAGCAGAGGACTGTTATCCTTGAGGAAATGGGGGCGTAGAAATGAAGTCAGCTCTACAATTGCTCTGGATTTTTTTTCCTTCAGGCAATTTCTGAACAGTAAAACAGGAGAGGGAACACAAACAGAACCCAACAGATTTGAGTATGGTGAGCCTAAAGTGACTGGAATTTGTGCATCAGGAATGAGAAAGGAGAGAATTATGCATAGAGAGAGTGAAAAAAATCTGCATAGGAGACCCCTTTAGGCTTTGTATGAATACCAGTGTGTGTGTGTGTGTGTGTGTGTGTGTGTGTGTGTGTGTGTGTGTGTGTGTGTGTGTATATATATGTGTATATATATATGTATATATACCTACATGGTAAAACTCCAGGGGTCCAAGCAAAGAAAAACTCCCAGAGAAAGAAAAGTTTCTGAGGAAGTCAAATAATTACAAGGATTCTCAGAAAGATGGCAGTTTGAGTTTCCACCAGAGTAGAGAGACTTTTTTCAATGCACACGGTATTTAGTGGAGACCCCAGAAGGGTTTCACCATAGTAATGGGGTTGAACTCACCAATGAGTAAGTCTACTCTGGATTATTATCCCTTTTAAAAGCCTGAAAACAAGTCCCAATATTAACAAGCTAATTTGTAAGTAACTACCTGCCAGAACAAAGACCATAGTCTTTAAAGTGAGACAGCAAAGTCCAGGCATTGAATAATGTAACATCACCAAGTCCAGCATCAAATAAGAATTACTAGGCATATCAAGACATAGAAAAATGTGTCCTATAGGAGGAAATCAGTTGACAGAAACAGAGCAGCAATCACAGAGATGTTGGAATTTGCAGACATGAACTTTGAAATGTTTTTATACATATGCATTATATACTCAAATATCAAAAGGAAAACATGAACATAATGGGGAAAGAAGTAGATGTCATAAGAAATAGAGTCAAATAGAAACTCTAGACCTGAAATATACAATATTCTATATGAAATTTTTATTATAAAAACTGGTCAGTAGAAAGCCAGTATGGTTACATTAATATCAACCAGAAGGTGTGTGAAGTGACTGGAAACATTCTTCTTACATCAGTGGTGATTACATAGGTAGGTACATTATATTAATTTATTGATCTGTATGCCTGTTTAATATGGATTCCTATGTACTTGTAATATTTAAAGTATACAAAATTAAACATATACTGGATATAGTCATCAATGAAATTAGACAAGAGAAGGCAACTAGATATATAACAATTATAAAGAAAGAGGTAAAACTAACTCTATTAAGAGATTACTTTTTTTATACAGCAGGAAAACCAAAAGGAATCAATGCAAAAACTACTATAACCATGAGAAAATTCAGTAAGGGAGCAAGATATGAAATTAACTTAAATCTATCTATCTTTATATATACAAACACTATCAATTCAAAGACATAATGGAACAGAAGACCTCATTTTCAATATGAAAATAAGAAATACGACAATAAGAAATAGGTTAAACTTCTACAAAGAAAATGGCAAGTAGGTCCTGAGAAACAGCAGTAGGCATAAACAATGCTAGAATAGCTGAGTAACACCTACCAAAAAACCTACCAGATATTAAAACAGAAGATGAAGACTCGATGGTAAAATCACTGTATATGGCACAGACATGAGAAGATCAGTGGAACAAAATATAAAATCCATATAGAGAATCCAGTACATAAGGAAATTAGTATGCAATAGAGATGGCATTTCAAATCAATGAGAGAAAAAGTAGACTTTTTAATAAATGGTGCTAGATGAACTGGGTAGTTATTTGTAAAATGTCACCTCACATTTTATGATCATTTCCACATGGGTCAGAGATTTAGATATATAAATATAAACCATGCCATTATTAGAACAACATTGGTTGAATTCTTTTATAACCTTAAAGTGGAAAAACATTTTTAATGTTCAAATTCCAGAAGCAGTACAATAAAATAGTAATTACTTTGATTATAAAATTAAAAGATTTTTATAGGAAAAATGTCATAAGCAAAATCAAAAACCAAAATTATGAGAAAATTGTTATTTATATGAAAGGCAAGAGGTTAATCTCACAACTCATTAAAATCTCCTTGAAATCAAGTGCCTGATATAAAGGTACAATATACATAAAAAAGTTCACCATTAGAGAAATGCCAATAGTCTTGAAACACGTGAAAACAATGCTCAGATTTACCCATGATAAGACAAAATCAAACTGAAACAACACTAAATATGCCTACTTATCTCTCCAGGTCATAAAATTCAGTTTGACAACAAACTTATGAGAAAAGAGAGCTTTTTATTCATCCTTATGGGTGGCATTTGGCAATATCTTATCTCATATTTCAAGCAAGCAGTTTTTTACATCTCTAAAATCAGATTGCATTCTGCATATAGTGACATCTTTTTATTGGGTAAGGAGTTGGTCATACTCTAATTATCATTACCTATCAACCTCTTACTAGTTTTTGTTTTCATCATCTAAATGGAAGGATGTGTAGAATTGGTAACACACATGTGGTGGGGGCACACCCAGCAACACAACTGGAGGCAAGGACTTGCCAAATGTAGCAATATACTTGAAGACTTTAAAAGCAATAATAGTCTAATGGGACTGATTCATACATTAATCAGGGCCATTTTTAAGACTGTGCACATCAATTTGTCAAAAACTTCCTGCTGAATTTGAGTAAAAATGTTAAGTTTAGTTAAACAATAATGTACCCAAATGAGTGCCAGCCACTTGGAAGAAAAACCCAGAGATTATAATGTGCACTATGTAAAGAAATGCTGCTTTATCAATAATTTTTTGACTAAAAGGACAATATAGGATAGAACAATACAGACTTTGATGGCTGAGTTTAAAAGTGATTCAGAAAAATAGGTCTATAAATATGAAAAGTTTTAGAAATAGTTTAAATTATTTCATTTATAATTGCTGTTTTAAACAAGCACACTTTTGAATATACTTGCTTTAATGATGTCTAGATCCGAAAATTTCAATAAATAGATGATGTAAGTAAACACAGGCTTAAAGACAAAAAAAATGCTGATGTTTCTCTCAGTAGTCTTGCTGTTAATGTAATATTTGTACAGTCATTTAAAATTATTTTATGTATGTTGTGTGAACAGCAAATCATTATACTCATGTTTTTAAAATCAAATTTCTAATGTGAAAGAAAATAGATACACATATACAACAAAATAATAATAATTAAAACCCTGAAATGTTAAATTCAAACTGGAAGTTAGACTTTATATTTTCTACTGTATTGAAAGAGCTTAGAAGCACTGATACTCATTGACAATAAACACTCGTCCCTAAAGATCAATAAACCCCACTCTTTAAGAAGAGGAACCAGGGCTTTTTGGAGAACCAGCAGACTCGAGTTCTCAAGAGCGAACGTGTGAGAAGGGACTGGACCATCTTGCTGTGAGAAAGGCATAAAGCAAACTAACAAAAATGTGGTGCTGAAAAGAAATAGGAGCCAGCCTATGGCCAATTTTAAAATCACTAGAGTAGTAATTCACTACCTTGAAACACACTAAATACATGAAAATTCATGTCTATATGAATTTTCAAAAAAAAGGAAGTTGAAAAGCAAGCAATCAGTAACAATAAATACTTGTTTGCCATCATTAGAAATGACCCACTCTCTCTCTGAAAATTAGTAAGGGAAAAATTATACATTAATCCTGACTTTATTATAGGAAATATTTTCATGCTTAAAATCATGCAATAGAGAAAAATCTCTTCTTCAATGAATAACAGCAGTGAATAAATATATTAAGAATGATAAAATATTTCTAATTTTCCAATATTTTTTGCCTTTAAAATATGTAGCTGGGAAGGATCTTCAATGCATACATAAAACATTAGGCAAAAGGTTGATGGCAAACTGAAGGTGTCTAAGTATCATCCCTCAGATTACTCGCTATAGAAAGAATAAACATGTTTGCATTGAGATCAATAACTCACAATTTTAAGTCAGAGATGAATCTTAGCATCACTAATGTTGGGACAAGAGAACATGACAGGCCTCCTGATGTGTTGCAATCTGTGGCATACAGCATCAACTGTTAAGTAATCTTGCCAACATTATCTTAACCTAAATCTACTTAAATCTTTAAATACAACATCTATTTTGCGAGTAGTAAAAGGTGGTTGAAATGTCAAATGCCACTCTGAAAAATAAATCAGGTTAACAAAGAAGGTAAGATTCATCTACAGAGCAAATATCCTGCCTTTTCAACAAAGCCTTACCATGTCAAAGAGAAGACTCTTCTAGTTTAAGAGAGCTTTAAGAGCCATAGCAACCAAAAGCATGCCTTTGAATAGATAATTATCTATTCAACCAACTGTAAATGATATTGGAGAAGATTGAGAAAATATGAATATGGATTGGATATTAGAAATATTTAGAGAATTATTGCTTCTTTGGTCATGTCTGATCATCATTTCATGGTTATGTAAAGGAGTTCTTATTTGTTGAGAGATTCATGCAGAAGTATTTATTGTTGAAATATAATGATGCCTGTGATTTACTTTAAAATACTTAAAAATAGTTGAAAATAGTTCTGTTAACCATTCTTCAATCAAGATAATATGCATACAACTTTTAATTTTACTATTCTCCATATTCTGTTAGTTTTAATCATTCCATAATTTAAAGGAAAAGCAAATCAAGAGATCCTTCGGGAATTCTTCTTGTTTCTTATACCTTTCTTCACCCTTCCACCTAAACTCTGAATGGAAGGAATCTGAACTCCATCTATAAAGACAATTATTAGAACTCAGAAATGATTTCTTTAAAATAAAAATAAGCATTTAAATTTTAACTGACTTTTTAGTTGTTTTAGGACAGTGTCTTCCTGTTTGAGAGGCTGTCCTAATAAGTGATACAGAGCCTCCTCACTACTTCTTCTGAATCAGATAATTGCCACTTTGCAAAAGCAATACAACATGCTTTATTAATTTACCAACCAGATTTTTGTCTTCTCAAAGATCTTTCATTCTATTGTTAGCTACATGATGCTTCTAAGATTTATTTTATATGAAATGTTTTTAGAATTTCCTTAGCCTAAGGGTTTTTAAGATTTTTTCCATCCACCATTCCATGAAGCAGAATTTTAGGTCTAATGCCAAAGTCCATGTTATTTCTTCTCTACATATGATGGAATTTACCCAAAAGAAATTGTCACTCCTCTACCACCCTGTCTACTGTGTGTAGCTAACAATAATGAACATCAATGCATTTTGCTACGAAGTCCACTGTAGCTTACAACACAGATAAATGGTGCTTTAACACAGTACTTCAGGAACCCCTTACTAATCTATAAAGTTCAGTACTCAGGAGGAAATGTATTTGTCATCCTAGTTGTACAGTGACTACCAGAGCAGTATGAATAGCTGGGGAAGCTGAGCATTAGAGACTGAAATAAAATGCAGGAGAAGAAATCCTCAGGATATGTCCAGGGATGGAGAGAAGTGCTGAATCAGTGGCAAGGTTACAGTGAAAACTGTAACAGAGTGTAAAGAAACAGAAACACTTCAGTTTGGGATGTCCTGGAACTATTTCCTTTATGTGATGGTCGATGTTTATAATACACCACATCAGCCTTTAATCAAGAATGCATTAAGAAAATAATGTATACTTTGTATAAGTGATCCAGAAATCCCTGGCTTACCTCTCTGGATGTACAAACATGGCTGAGAATGCTTCTTGCAGCTCTAACAGATCAACTTTATATGTATACAGCCATATATTAAAAGATATTTCCCATCAGTCTACTATTAATTAACATTTGCTTTGCAGGATGTCTGTGTGTTTCACAGCACTGCCTCTAGCTAAAAATCAACACTGACTAATTTCACCCGTACCTTATATAAGGATTCTGGGTTTTGTTGTTGTTGTTTATTGTGTTCTTAGAACTTTTTAAAAGGTATATTTTATGCTACATCTGTCTATTTAAAAACATAAATCCAAGAATATGGTGAGTATTCTACAAAAAAATTGGATTCAGCCAGGTAGCAAAGACAGTGACAATAAGCTCTCATGAAAACCAGCTGGCATGAGATATTCAAACACGATTGCTATTTTTGGAAAAGGATGAGCAAAGCTATTTATTGCATCAAATACTGAACTTTAATAAAATTCCCCTGTGGCAGTGTGCTTTTTTACTGCTGAGTACTTAAACCAAAAAAACCCAAAAACAAAAACAACAACAAATAAAACTATCCTATTTCAACTGTCTACTTCATGCTGAGCCATATCTTGAGGTTCACAGTGAATCTTTATAATAAAACCACTAATATATGAGTAGGCTATGATTAAACATAAACTGGGCCCTACATATGAAACATAATTAAGTAGAACTCTCCCATGATCTCTGCTCCAGCTGTACCAGCCTTCTTTCACGTCTTCAGGTATCTGTTCTTTTTCCTGCCTTCTGGTCTTTGCTATTTGTCTACTACTGCCTGGAGAAAAGCAGGATTGTTTAATGAGCAACCCTAGTAATTGGCTGGGCTTGCTGGGCAACAAGCTACCTTATAAAGAAGGTTCTTCCTCTCTGTAGTGGGTTTATCTGAACTCAGTTTCCCACAGGACTGGGGCCTCAGGGTGCTGTGCAGGCAGCATTTTCAGCACTCTATGGCTCACTTGTATTTTTTTTTTAAACATCTTTATTGCAGTATAATTACTTTACAATGGTGTGTTAGTTTCTGCTTTATAACAAAGTGAATCAGTTATACATATACACATGTCCCCATATCTCTTCCCTCTTGCGTCTCCCTTCCTCCCACCCTCCCTATCCCACCCCTCTAGGTGGTCACAAAGCACCGAGCTGGATCACTTGTATTTAAGCTCAATTGCTTTGAGCTCAAGTAGTCTTTTTCTCTGTCAGTCACAAACCACTCTCATGCTAACCTCGTAACTTGGAAGCACAGAGAAGGAGCAAGGTCCTCCTGAAAAAGCACAGCCCACAGCACTCTACACACCACTGTGTCATTCTGCAAGTTTCAGAGAGACTGGGTGACTGTGCTTCACCTGATCCTCCTGATTGCTCCATCAGTACCAGGTGGTAACAGTGGTGTTTGCCCCATGACCTTTGTACAAAATGATGCATGTAAATAAAGATTTACCGCCACATCTTAATTCACTGTCACTCTTCGAATCCTAGCTCCAATGCTTTTTTCCAGGAAAGTTTTCCTTAATCCCCTTAGCTCATATCATGTGCTGTTTACACACTCTCAGTTCCCTACAGTTTCTGTGGGTGTGTTTATGTAGTGCTCATAATACTTTAGACATGGATGTTTATGTAAATACTTGATTAATGTTGGTTCTCCACATGCACTGTAATATCCTTGAGAGCCAGGACAGTCTGTTCTGTTCACCATTGTATACCCAGAGTTTGGCAAATACGTGTCAAATAAGTAGTTCTTAGATGAATGGATGAACAAAATAACAATTGACTAAATAAAGAAAGCATAGATATTATATGAATGTTATTATCCATTTTTAAAGGATAAGGGGAAGAGTTATAGTTTATCTTCAAAATTTGAGTGAATATGGATTTGATAAACCATACATTAAGAAGTTATCTGACATTCATGTAGTCATCCTATAGCTACTTAGGAGTTGCCTCCTATCTGCCTGGCCCTGTCCTGGGCCCTGGGGATACAGTGGGTGAGCAACACACATAGTTCTTGATGTAGCTTACAGCTCTGTAGACAGGACAAACAAGAAATAATCATGACAGTAAATAGCCTGTCTACTTAATATTCATCTGACAAACATGATACAAGGGATACCCAGGGGTCTAAGTTGCGATATAATGAAGTGATGACAAAGTTTATAATTGAGACTGGTGAATCCGTATAAGACCGAGTTCTGAATAGTGAGGTTGAGTGAGTCATTCTTGTAAAAATGACAGTGTCAGGCGAAGTTGAAAAACAGTGTTTTGGGAATATGCATCAAGAACTTGTCAGAATCAGTGTCCCATCAGGAAAATTCATCACGTAATGGGCTTTGAAATACATTGTTTTAGTTTTATAATACCTGTCTTACACATAGCCACAATCAACCAAAGAATCTGTGAGAAATATTAGAATTGACTCTGTATACTTACACATATACCTGTAAAATCCTCATATACAATACATAAAATGAGAATTCAGTTGTTTTTATTTTTCATATTTACTGTTTTAAAACTTCTCACAGTAAATGAAGTATAATGAAGTAAGCTCTCACAATTCTGTCATAAGTGGTGGCTACTTTGATACTTCCTATTCAACTGATATATTGTAGCAGAATTACGGCATATGTTTCTGCATGTATATGAGAATAAATAGTTGAGAAATAAATACAAAGGATACAGTGACATTCTATGGTTTTCTTTAGAACCAAAAAAAAAAAAAAAAGCACAAGGCAAAACTACAAACAAAAAACATGTACCAGACATTATTGTACTTTAAAAAAAATTATTTTATCTTCCCTATATTTTCAAACAGTTTACTCAAATATTTGGCACACAAGATAACAATGAATAAACACTTTAAAAATGTCAGAAGGTGGACTCACGGAGGAGGAAAGGAACAGGAAAATAGTGGAGCCTGTTTGAGTATAGATTGTATGGAGAACATAAAAGAGTGAAAGTGAACATTTCGATCAAAGGTCATTAATCAGTAACTTGGCTAAATTTGAAGAAAGTAGCACATCTTTGTTGTGGATGCTGTTTTTTGCTACCCAGATCCACCATCAGGACTGAAGAATTTATCCCCAAGATGATGGAAAGTTTTTTGACTGATAGTCCTCAGTTTTCAACACCTTTTAGAAAGCTTGACTCAGCTGAAGAGAGCTTAGCCCAAGGTTAAACCCCTTTCCAGGGACAGCCTGTATCCAGTGACTTTTTGACAGAGGAGCCTAAAAGCCCAGGCCCCAAGCCCAAATCCAGACAACTCTGAAGGGTCAGCACAGACTCAGAGGTCACTGCTGGGCTGGCCGAGGCCTTTCTGGTACTGCAATACAGTCCAGCCTCACCCTCTACCCAATCCTGTATCTTTATTCTGCCTCCCATGGATGTTGATTCCTAAAGCACCTGCTAAGAAATTTCCCCAATGACAAACTCGGTGGCAAGTCAGCTTCCCTGGAAACCCAGCCCTGACATTCTTAGCTCCATTCTCCTAACTGCCATTGTGAACATATCAGGAAATTAACGTACTAGTCTCTTGACCTTGCCAATTTTTCCTTTGCTGACACATACCTACCCTTAGAAGACTATAAAAGATGCAAATTTGATATAAAGATATTTGTTCAAAAGTGCTGGAGTTATCCATGACAGGATAACTTTCTTATAACTATCCCTGTCTAAAAGCCCTAGATAAAATTTCGAGTAAGTGAATTTCGTTGCTATAAATTAATTTTTCTTTTTCTGCCACCTATTTTATCAGTTCTTACATCAAACTGTTATGTTGTAAGCGGCATCACAAAAATCATGTGAGGGTTTTACTATCTGTCCTGAGTAAAATTTGCAATAAAACTACAAGGAAAACATTATAAGAAAGGAAAGGAATACTAACACTGGAATTTCTTGCATCAGAGCAATTCTAATAGTGGAGCAATTTTATTTAGATGGAAGAGGCCTTCTTGATGCCCTTTGTACCACTTTAATTTGGGTGATATTTTATTACCTTAGTGCAAAAGTTCAATCTTATTAAAATGTATGCTTTTAAACTCTTATGACAGAATAATTTCTAAACAGTCCTTATTATCATTTTTTCCTTCTAGTCTGCTTATCATTACATAAATCTTATTATATTACCCAAATACTTTTCTCATTCCCATTTGCAATTCTAAAAGAAAAGGAATTACATAGGAGATGTTTAGTCAGGACCTATTACACTAGAAAATTGTCCATATGAAGATATTTTTTCACATGTGATCAGTTAGATACCTTTAAATAATGTCTCTCCCTCACCTATTTGAACTCTCATAAAACAATGTTGTTCTTTTATTTTAGCCTTCACACACTACAGAAAGAACAGTCATCTACCTACTCCTTTTTCACATTTACTAAGAAAGATACATTTTGTGGATGTAGTAAGATTGGTAATAGCCACGGGCACTCCTGAATATCTAGGCAGTGCTTATCCCATGAGAAGGATCATAACTTTATGATCTTCTCCAGCATGCAAGTAGCATCCCTGATGTTGATATGCAGACTGGATAATCTGAATTTACTTGCAGTATCAGTTGAGTCCTTAAGGATTTTATCACCTGAAGTCATATGCCTTTTCAATTCTTGCATATTATTTCTTAATGCACTACAGGAACCAAGTGAAGCATTTTTCAAACTACCCACATTAAAACGTGAGTAAAACTGAATGCAAAAGTATAATTTCTGGTGCATCTTTTTTTCAGTTTGGAAGGTATATACAGACTTGCCAAACTCCCATGAGACAAATTCCTGGACGTAAGACCTTTGAGCATATTTTCATTCAGCATGCATGTGTATGTAGTCTTTGAGATGAATGAAGCTGAGAGTTTGCAAAGCACTATAGGATAATACACCAGAAACCAATGCTAGGTAAACAAATTACTTAGTTGTGCATCTTTTACTCCATTATTTTCAAGGATTTGCAACCTTAACCAAAACAACTGTGTTTCAATCAATGACTCTGAGCAACATTTGTTAGGTGCTAGAAATTCTAAGAAAATACATGGTCCTCAAGGACTGAGTGCAACAGAACGAAAAATCAGGATTCAAGAATTAGAGCAGCTCTGACAAGCTCTGAGTCCTAGAAGGGAGTTGGTTTCATTGTCACTGTGGCTCATTCTTTCTCCAACTTTGCCTAAGATGGCATGAGGTGATCTGTAAGACAAAGCTAGATGGAGAAAGAATGATTGCAGTCCTTCTGTGAAGAGCATTTATATTTGCCGTTTTCCCCTTCCATTTGAAGTAGAAGGTCTTCAACTTCATTTGAGATTAATTGTTCTCAACCCATGGTACTACTTTTGAGAAAATAGTTTCCTTGTTAGTCTTTCTTTTTGGTTATATATTTAGGAAAGGATGCTTTGGAGAAGATGACAAAGATTGAGCATACAAGTTGGAAAATGAAATTGAAGTGACAGCTAAGGTTTGTCAACACTTTTCTAAGAAATTTGCAGATTGGAGAACTGCCCTCAACTTGCAACAACTTCTTTCCTGGAGATATGCTATGGTTATCATGTGATTTATTTTCCTTTTAAAAAGAATATCTAATCTGAACAGGTGGTAGACACTGTCTCTCTTTAAAAGATTTTTCTATAAAAAATGAGGCCAAACAAGCGAGGTAACTTCTGCATCAGTCAACATTTTGTTGTTACTCTCTCCATTTTTTCTCTTAGGCAGTAAGAAGAAAATGCTACAAGATTGATAGATTCTTGCTAAGATCCTAGATTTCTTCTAACACTTATTTTTTCATCTTAAAAAGCATTAATTTAATATTATAATCCTGATATTATATGAAATATTATTTTAAAATAAAAATATTATAGCATAGTTTTAATAGTGACACAATAGATTCTGTAATTTATGTCCAGTTTACTTTACTCTTAACCAATAATACATAAATTTCACTTTTACAGTCACTGTCTAGTAGCACACCAGGTTCTCACATTCCCCATTTTCTTATTCATTACTGTAGTGCCACAACATATTTGATCTGCCGTTCCTAACAGATTGCATCTTAGATTCTCCTATACTCAAACACTTAGAGACTGAGAGACTGAAATTCTGTGAAATACTTTAATCCCATTCTCTTGATGGCCTGGCATCTATTTGGTGCTGTTTTACTCTTATTTGCAGATGTATAGCTAATTTGTTAGCTAGCTGAGTGCACAATCCTTAGTCTGATTGCTCACATAACTGCCAAAATACAAAATCAAATTTGATTAGTCTTCCAAATTATTACCCCACATAAGAGCCCTATTAACGAGGAACTCCTTATTTCCAGAGTTCTGTTCCAATGTCAGGTTTTGACAGTATTAAATTTCCTCATATTAAATCAAAATCCAGTACCATATAGTTTTACCCATTTAACCTACTTGAAGCCATTTCAGTAGTTCTGGTTAACTGAGTGCTATGGTCTGAATGTTTGTGCCTCCCTCCCCAAATTTACATGTTGAAAACCTAACGCCTCAAGGTATTGGGTTTTTGGAAAGTGATGAGGTCATGAAAGCAGAGCCCTCATGAATGAGATTAGCACCCTTATTTAAGAGGCCCCAGAGAGCTAGCACCTCCCTTCTGCCATATGAGGGTACAACAAGAAGTCTCTAACCAGAAGAGGGCCCTCAGCCAGCAGTGCTGGCACCTTGATCTTGGACTTCTAGCTTCCTGTACTGTGAGAAGTAAGTTGTATGTAAGCTACCCAGTTCATGGTATTTTGTTATAGAAGCCTGAAAGACTAAAACACTGAAGGAGAATAATTTTTTCTCTACCCCCAACCCTTCACTCCTGCTTCGCTGATAAGCTACAATCTCCCAAATGTCTTGCCAGAAACACTTGCTTTTAAATTTACTTGTAGTGGCTTACCTGCTAAGACAGAGTTTACCTCTAGCTCCATTTCTTTTCATTATTTTCCAGCAGTTGCATTGTCTGTATGGAGGTAGAAACTTCCTCCACAATAGTTCTTGTATTTCTGCATGGAATATCTTCTTCTACCATTATTTCTTCCAAACTTTCTATATCCTTATGTTTCACAGATTTCTCTTAGAAATGATACATTGTTTTATTTTTATAGTTGAATTACTTAAAGTTCTAATGCAATGGTTGCATTCTTTTCCTGTAGAAATTAATCTATATAAATTCTATATATCACATAATTCTTGTTTCTATTTGTCCCATCTGTTCTATGCTTTTCCCTTCTCTCATTTCTTATATGTGTTGGATATAAACAGTTTATTTTAACCATTTTATTTTTCTCCTCTGGACTATTTTCAAAGTGAAACTACCTGTTTGTAATATTTACTCCTTACCCAAGAAATTACAGTCTAAGTATTTAATTTGTCAAACTCAACATTTAAGTAATATGTTTATCTTCACCTTCAATCACTTTGTGACTTAAATTTATTATTGGCATACCTTTTCTCACATTTTAAAAAGTTTTTCTTGAAGCATAGATTATCTACAGTATTGTTTTAGTTTCAGGTGTATAGCATAGCAATTCAGTATTTTTGAAGATTATACTCCATTATAGGTTATTACAAGATAATGGTATAAATCCCTGTGCTATACAATACATCATTGTTTCTTATTCTATAAATATAAGCTTGTATCTGTTAAACTCATACTCCTAATTTTTCCCTCCTCCCTCTCCTCTTCCCTTTGAAAACCACAAGTTTGTTTTTGTATCTGTGAGTCTGTTTCTGTATCACATATACATTCAATAGTATTATTTTTTTAGATTCTACCTATAAGTGATGGAGTATTTGTCTTTCTCTGACTTATTTCACAAAGCATAGTATTCTCTAAGTCTATTTATGTTGCTGCAAATGGCAGTATTTCATTCTTTTTTATACCTGAGTAATATTCCGTTGTGTATATATGCCACCTCTTCTTAATCCAGTTGTCTATTGATAGGCACTAGGGTTACTTGCATGTCTTGGCTATTGTAAGTAGTGCTGCTATGAACATTGGGGTGTATGTACCTTTTAAAATCAGTGTTTCTGATTTTTTTCTGGATCTACACCCAGGAGTGGAATTGCCGGATCATATGGTAGTTCTATTTTTAGTTTTTTGAGGAACCCCCATATTATTTTCCACAGTAGTTACTCCAATTTACATTCCCACCAACAATATATGAAGGTTTCCTTTTCTCCACATCCACCAGCATTTGCTACTTGTAGACTTTTGATGATGGCCATCTGACAAGTGTGAGGTGATACCTCATTGTGGTTTTGATTTGCATTTCTCTAATAATTAGTAATGTTGAGTATCAGTTCACGTGCCTGTTGGCCATCTGTATGTCTCCTTTGGAGAAATGTATATTCAGATCTTTTGCTCACTTTTTGATTGGGTTGTATGTTTTTTTTTTTTTTGATATTGAGTTTTATGATCTGTTTGTATATTTTGTATATTAAGCCCTGTCAGTCACATCACTTGCAATTTTTTTCCCCATTTCATAGGTTGTCTTTTCATTTTGTCAATTTCATTTGCTGTGCAAAAGATTTTAAGTTGAATTGGGTCCCATTTGTTTAGTTTTGCTTTTATTTATTTTGCCTTAGAAGACTTGGTATCAGGGTAATGGTGGCCTAGTAGAATGAAATTGGGAGTGTTCTGCCCGCTTCAATTTGTTGTAATAGTTTGAGGATAGGTATTAGCTCTTCTTTATTTGTTTGGTGAAATTACCCTGTGAAGCCATCAGATTGTGGCATGTTAATCAAGGGAGTTCAAGCAGCTGGGTTGCCGTCAGAGATCTGGGATACTCTGGGCCGCTGTTTGTGTAGGCACCAACAGTGGCTGCCAACACTGTACCTGGACCACCCCCTAGGCCCCCAGGTTACCTCTGTGTCCCTAGATGGAGTCTTTTCCCAGGTCCTGGCTGCCCTAGGTCCAGTGTGAAGCTGTGGCGTGGAGTGAGCGGGGACAGGACGTTCACTCAGCTCATATCAGGGAGTGTGGAGAGGTGGCAGCCACTAGGGCAGACCTCTCTCTGCCTTGTCTGGTGGCGAGCCAGCACCTGCTTACTCCTCACTAGTGGAGTCTACGTTTCTCCAGCCTTTCTGTCTGTCCCAGTGGTTCTCCAAGCAGGTGCAAGTGAGGTTGTCTCCTCTGCAGAGAACCTCAGGACTGGGACACCCAGTTTGTGGCTCGAACTGCTCTCTCTCCAGGGTGAATTCCCCACCCTGCAAACTCCATCTTCCTCTTAGTCACCACCCCCACCCAGGGGCACAGGTCCTGACCTGATGCTTTTTCTTCCCGTCCGGCCTGATTATGTGGGTATCTTGCTTGCAGCCTTGGTTGTATAGGAGTTCTGCTGCCAGTTTCCAGTTAGTTTTCCATGAGAATTTTTCCACAAGTGGATGTATTTTTGACATATTTGTGGAGGGAGGTGAGCTCCACATCCTCTTACTCTGCCATCTTTGTCCTCCTCTTGCCATAACTTTTCATTTTATATTGTATTTTTTAAAATTTTTATTTCTATAATACATTCTTATATTTTCAAATAGTCAATGCTTAATTAGTTTTACTTCAATTTTACCACTTACTTTTCCCTTCAGCCCTTCTTAAATCTTCCAGTTACGATGAAAACATAGCCTTTTTTTTGACAACTTAAGTGAGGATTTCTTTTTACTGAAGTATAGTTGATTTACAACGTTGTGTTTGTTTCAGGTGTACAACACAGTGATTCAGTTCTATATATATATATGTATATATATATATATGTATATATATATATATAATTTATTTTTCAGATTCTTTTCCCTTATAGGTTTTTACAAAATATTGAATATAGTTCCCTGTGCTATACAGTAGGTCCTTGTTGGTTATCTATTTTATATATAGTAGTGTGTGTATGTTAATCCCAGACTCCTAATTTATCCCTCCCAACTTTGGTAACCATAAGTTTGCTTTCTATGTCTGTGAATCTATTTCTGTTTTGTAAATAAGTTCATTCATATCTTTTTAAAATACATATTCCAAATATAAGTGATATCATATGATATTTGTCTTTCTCTGGCTTATTTGAAAATACAGCCCTAAAAATTCTTTAGCATGGTTTACTTTGTATTCGGAAAGAGTTTTATCTTGGCCATATTCTTAATATATCTTTGCCAGGAATTGATTTATTGCTTTATGGTCTATTTCAACACAGAAGAAAAGATAATTCCTCTGTCTTCTGGCTTCAACTCTTGCTACTGAGAAGTCAGCTTTCAGTCTGAATGTTGCTTTTTCAAGAAAGATATTCTTTTTTTCACTATTTTAGCTACTTCTAAGATGATCATTTTGTCTTTTATAGTTTGAAGTTTTACTAAAATGTGTCTGGGTCTATTTTCTTATATTTATCCTGCTTCAGATATTCTTTCTGCCTTAGTCTGTTTGTCCTGCTATAATAAAAATAGCAAAAGCTAGGTGGCTTATAATCAACACTTATTTATTTTACTTCTTTTCACTGTAGCCTCACAGAGCAGAAGGGGCAAAGGAACTCTCTCAAACCTTTCTTATAAGGGCATAGATCTTATTCATGAGGGCACTGCCCTCATGACCTAATTTTCTCCCAATGGCCCTACTTCTAATACTATCACCCTTAGGGATTAGGTTACAGAATATGAATTTTGGAGGACCCAAACATTGGAACCATAGCAATTCTTTTGATTATGTAATGTGTGGATTGATATCTTTCATAAGTTCTGAAAAATTCTCAGCTAAGATCTTTTCTAATATGGTTTTCCCCAGTCACTCTATTGTCTCCTCCTGGAACTATGATAAGATACATATTTGGTTCATATTATATTTACATCTCTTATAGTTGCCTTATATTTTGCATCTTTTTCTTTGCTATATTATGATTATTTTTTCTGTCAATTCTCTGTTAGGTCTAGTATAAT